>NW_024063111.1:0-382500 GCF_006381635.1 Hibiscus syriacus | reverse complement strand
TAACATCACACAATTCTTTAAGTGAAATAAAACTTGGTACTTACTTCTTCGTGCTCGATGGTATGCGCCAGCGGAAGTATGACTTGACCATCGAAACCTCCTAATTGAGACTCTGGTAAGCTACAGGGACCAACTGCGGGTGGTATGTTCTAAAAGGGAAGCAACAGTGGAGAAGGAAAAAAAATCATGAATCACATAAAGACTAGATATGATAGAATGATTTGCAACTATGCAGATGTTATAGAATAACATTCAGAAAATATCATGCTTAAAAATTCAGTCCCCTTGAGCTAGCGAAAAACAATATTAACAAGCATGAAGAAGATAACAAACATTGGAATAACATAATGTAACAGTAATTATAATGGCATCTTAGCAACAACATGAACACAAGAAAACATAAGCTATGAACAATATGTAAACCATTTCATATACTTCGCAAAACCGCTCCCATTAGCCATGAAGACTTAAACATTGGAAGCATCCCAACCTGTAAGAGCATTGATGCCCTTTGCACATAAGACCATATTGCTGACAGATGAAAACCCATTTGCAAAGGAAAGGTTGAGGCTCATCAGCTTGTCAGGAGACGAATTTACGAGGATAGTAATGTCATCGATGCCATCATTTTCCATCATTGACCACCCCTCATCAGTGAAACCGTTGACAGCCTCATTAAAACTCCTGTAAGGAACCATCCACCAAATTATAAATAGCATATGATATGTATACTTATTTTGGAGTGTTTATTGCCAACCAGCCATGGAGTGTGCCAGAAGTGTTGCGCCCTAAGTTTTAAGACATTCCGGTATATTAGCTTGCTGTCTACTGATTTTTTGGCAGTCTTATATATGCATTGAATAGCTTACCTCCTTGTTCTGAGTTGTTCTAACTTCTAAGTTTTTAAAGTCATTAGACATTTTTATTGTCACATTATTTTAAAATATTTTTTATAATCTAGTTAAAATTGCAGATGTTTTCCTCTGTCATTTTTTATTTTCGTTATAGTTACTAAAAATCAACCCTTTTCAGATCTAAACAGCACAAAAATGCTAACATTTGAACTGTAAACAACAAAGACAAATAAAAAATCCAGCTGAAATCTTCTATAATCAGAAACGAAATAGGGGGAAAAGGGGAATCAATGGGAATTTACCTTGCACTTGGAACACGACCGGGTAACTCAACTTGGAATTCAACGGGAAGACCCAGGAACCCATTGAACCGATCAAAGGTCACCTGGCTTACGTGTCGTACGTCGGTTGGCCACTCAATTTCCATTTGATGAATGGCGGAGGACACCGCATCGTCTTCGCTATCGACACGACACGACACCTTGGGATTTCCTCAAAGCTGCTAGAAGCAACGCCGACACGGAAATCTGGCTCTGATGCTCTTCTTCCTCGCAGCTCTTGACTCCTCCTCTAGCTCCTTGCTTTCTACCACCGCCACAGGTGTCTGACTTCTGCATGGAGACATAAAACAGATATCACAACAGCAAACACTGAGAACATAAAATGTTTGCATCCCTGACAGAAATTTAATCAAGTTAAAAAAACATATACACACCTCCAGATTTTCATCATCAGCTTCATCCTCATCACTATGATCCCAGTCAGAGCCTTTGCCTTTGATTTTTGATGAGAAGCTTCTTTTCTTCCGAATGCTTGGTACCAAGTAGTTAGATTCTTTATTCTCATTCCATCGTTTGCGTGCAGGCATTTTCTCTTTTGAATTGTGGAATTTATCAATGTCCATTTCCTTGGATAGAAATGAGGAATCTTTAGCTTCATGCCAGTCATCTCCTGAATCCCTTGAGGGGACCTTAGAAGCACTTCTAGATATCTTGAAAGCACTATGTGTGGACGACGACCTCTTGCATTTAAGCACTGAGACAGAAGCTGCAACATTGCCTTTTCTCTTATTACCTTTCTGATGCTCCTGCTCCACTTTTTCTTTCTTGGTATATGAATGTTTATGACCGTTGGTTGATTCAAACTTACTGGACATCTGTAGACTATCCAAATTTATTTCCCTAACCATTTTCAAAATATCCAAATTTATGACCGTTGGGCAGAGTTTTATGGGGGAATTTAACTATCCTACTTCAACCATTAACTTAACAAGTACACCATAGGTACTCTTCACTTCTATTACTAAAATATATATTTCTCTTGCTCCACAAGTACACCATTAACTATCCTATATTTTATATTCTTGGCTTTTTAGTTTATAAACGATTTTGTTTTTTATTTCCACAACGATGTGGGATTATTCAACGCCTGATAAAACTCATGCTTTTCAAACACTCTAAACTGCTTGCTCCTCTGCTCTCCCTTTCCTTTTATAATTCTTCTGTTTCCTGCTTTTTACTCAGAGCATTTTTGTCTCATTATCAATGATCCTATTGGGGTCTCTTTTTTGTTGTGTATATTTCCATCCCCCCATTCACTGAACTCATTGTCGCACTCGGTACCAATTTCTAAAGCATCATAAAAAAAAAACCAGGGAGTAAATAACAGATCATTAAAGAGGGAAAATAGTGTGTTATCTTTTACCCCTCTATGGATCGTTTCTTGTTTACTGCCTTTCTTATGACTTCTTTAAATTGTCGCTAACTCACTCCTTTACATCAGGGAACTTTTTAAAGGACCGCTCCATTATGCTGCAACAATTACTTTGGCTGGTGCACTTTATTGAAGAACTTCACCAATCGCAATTACTTCAATATGCAACCTTTGAACTGAAGATGGTAATAGGTTATAAAAGTCATTTATTTATTTATTTATTTTATTTTTAAAATAATTAATAATATTATAATAAAATGTGATTTAATTTCATAATACAGAGTCATCAAAAGCTATCATCATTAATAAAAGTAACACAATAGTAGATGAATCAAAATTTATATACAAATTTATGAGTAAATATTCTTTAATTACTAATTTAGAAGAAAAATATAGGATTAAGGATCGAAGATTTTAAAATTTTAGAAGATTTTAAAATTTTAGAAGATTTTAAAGCAATTATACATTCATTGAATGATGGATTTTTTATGGACATAGACAATTATGAAAAATTAATCTCATAAAGTAATATATATATATATATATATAATTTGAACCCCTATTTTTCAGTTAAATAATAATAATAATAATAATACCTGAGTTCGAGCACCAAAGATGCCAGGAGTTGAGTGTTTAATGTTGAGAGGTTGAGAATTGTCTTTAAACGTATACAACCTTGTATTTACCCTAGATTAATAAAAAAAATTAATAACAATTGTTTATTCTCAAATAAATCTTTAAATAAAAGTAAAATAGAAAAATTATGAAATAGATTTAAAAAATTAACCCAATTACTTATGTTTTAACAAAAAAAAACTCATTTTCACCCAAAGACTTTACTGCAATTGTTGGAATACTAATGAAACAGTTATCATAGTAAAAACAGTTGTTACATATGATGTCCAAAACTCCCACCAACATAATTATGTGTTTCACACTTATCTGAACCAAGAAACCTAGAACCGGAGGAAAGTGTAGATATAGAGAGACCACGGAGCGAAATCGATCAATCAAGAAATACACGGATGAAACGTCGACCGGAACATAAAAAAACGAAGGGTAGCAGCATACTTTCCTCCAACTATATCAAGGAATGGTATCTCTAAGTTCATGAATCCTTGGCTGTGGAAGAAGTAGTGGTTTGACGGATTCGTCGTTGATGAACCAAAAACCAACACATGCTGATAGAATACACATGCTCAGCCTGTACTACCTGAGTTATAGTCACTTGATCCCTCGAGAACCGCAAATCGGCTATAAGAACTTCCAGACTTGACTTAGCGTTTTCCAAATTCTTTTTCAGTAGCGAAGTAGCCTGCACATGCAGAAGTTAATAGAATTACATTACTCTTTTTCTGTTAAAGCACGCGAAGAGTTAGTGACCAGTTACGACTATTGCAACTCTTCGCATAGTTAATAGAATATTCCAACATGACATTTGCTCCCAGCCATAAACAAACTGAATAGTTATCCTCAATGCTAGCCCCTGACTATATGCCTTCAGAGACTTCAAAATCAGCAATAAAAGCCTGTATAAGACGAAAGTAACATTAAAAACCATTAGCATACATACAACACATGATAGAGATAAAGAGGTCTAAATTTATTTACAAGCTTCTTTCGTAAAAGCATGCAACCGTTTGATTTGAGAACTTCACACCTAATCAAGCACAATATGAATGTCTTGTACAATTCAATCCTCAGCATTAAGTAAAAAGCTTAGACACGAGCGTTAAGAATTTCAAGCAATACAGGCCCATATGTAGCAGATCACAAGTTCACCAAGTCACATGAGGTTTTCATGCTATATGGTTGCCAGAAACTCAGAGAGACAGTCGTCATTCTCATGAGCTGCAACTCAGATTATTTTCAACATAAGATAGAAACAAACAACATTGATAAGTTAAATCATTGCTATAATACCCGAAATTCCAAAAAGAAATGGAGAATAAGTACTTCATTAAACAGAAGAACCGTAATGTAAAAGTCAAGATATCATAAAAATACGAACCTCACCAGAACCCTCCTTAGCTTGTAAAGTAGCAACCACGTCCAAGCATTTCTCAATATCAGGAATTTTTGCCTGATGACCATTATAATAAAGCATATTAGTCAAAACCCTTGTTATATGCCAACAACTTTAAGCAACATATATTAAACATGAATGAGAATGTCTAGCCTGGTTGAATCTTTGGGAGGGAATGAACATAGATTAACCCGTTACATAAATTAGAATGTAACTAAGCAGCATCATAACAGAACATGGTCGGATATACTTTCAGCCTATGATCGTCGAACTCTCCAATTTTTTTAAATATTCTTGTCCGACTAATGTCTAACACATGGATACGGGGATATGACCTCCAAGAGTCCTCCATAGACATGAAAAAAGTCTAACCATACCCATGTCAAATGCATACCAAAATTCTATATTGTGGTTCGTGGCCTACTCCCACATTCCCTGTACCGGGAAATTAAAGTGATATTGGAATGGTTGTAGTTTGTGGGATAACCCCATGTTTCCTCTCTCGAACTACTAAAGTGCATAGTTGAGATTGAGGAGCATTTTCCACATGATGTGAACATGGCATGGTATGGTGGAGGTTGGTTTTTGATGGGGAACCACCACTATAAATAGGACTAGTTTATAGGTATCTAAACACATAAAACACAAGTAATTCATTTAGTGTAACTATACCATCTAGTGAGGTTCTCAAATGCTTAGTTCGGCTTTGGTGTTTTCAATTTTCTGTGCAACTAAATTTGACTTGCTTGACGGTGGTTAGGTGTGTTCAATGGTGGTGCAACCAAATTTCAAATTTTGGCATTAGACAATGATTGGAAGTTTTTCTGTTCGATCATTTCAGCTGTGTTTATGCTCATTTTATGCTTACACTTGCACTCAAGTCCGAGTAACATGGCTTTTAGAAGTCAAAGCCTATACAGAAAGAGTGAATTACCAAGGCAAAATCTAGACTAAACAAGTCATCATCGTCAATGGATTGTTGATCAAGGGCCAAGAAATCAACCCATTTATGAGCGTTGATGTGTTCATAAGTGTAGTCCTCAGTGAAGCTGGAATCGATTCTGTTCCAGTCGATTTTTACTGGTTCCATTACACGTATCAAAAGAATTTTGGGATTTCCGGGTGGGAGAGAAGGCGGAGAATGAGAACGTTGGTGGGCTGGGATTTATTCTTTCTTATTTAGTATGTATTATTTCTTCTGACCGTTGGGGATTTCAGTTTATTATTTGTACTTTTACTTGTTCACAAGGTATTGCTTTGTTTTACGTGTCATGTGATGCTTAAGCTTTTGCTTGCCCAACGGCTTTTTTCTTTTTATTAAGATTCAATCATTTTATTGATCATTTTTTATTTAGGGTAAACTACGAGTTTAGTATATAAACTATCAAATTTGATTTATTTTAATATATAAACTTTTATTTTTTTAAAACTACACCTAACGTTTAGTTTTTGTTTCATTTTAGTACTCGTCGTAAAAACTTAGCAAAGGGGCTAACGTGGCATAGCTTTGGTGAAGGACGACCAATCTGAACGATGAACCACGAGAGAATGATGAATTGACCAATATAGTCCAGTTTAAGGCTAATCAGACGGCGTATCATGAAAATCTGTTACTTTTTCATTATTTTTCTTACTTTTCGCGATTCCTACTCTTTGGGGGGTTTTCTGCTTGGTTTCTACTTTTACGACATTATGCTAAGTAGTAGTATAATACATGAATTTTGGCATCATGTGGGTATAAAACCCATATATGTTTTTTTTTTTAATTTTTTGCAGAGGATGAGGAGCTTGGGATATAAGTTTGTTTTGAACTTACTTATTCTGATTTATAGTGCAGAAAAGAGTCCATTTGCGAAGATGTATCTTTCTTGGAAGCTTGATCTATAATATTAGCCTAGGCAAAAATAATGTATTGAACGATGTTTTGGGTTTAGATTTTTGGGTTTGTGGTTTGGGATTTGGGATTTGGCAATTAAAGATGGTTATGAGGATTGGCTGATAACAATCGAGAGGAGTTAATTCTACAGGCAGGGAAATTTCAAATGAAGAAATGGAAAAATATAAGAGCTGGAGAGGTTGTCAAGATCCATTCTGACGATGTTGTCAAGAAATGAAGGGTTCTGTAGGAGCTTCTATCTCTGTAATCAATTTGTTGGAAGTTGTCAATTCAAGCACTAGCATTTCTGGTGCAACACCAGCAACCTCTGATTATTTTGATACCTTGTGCCAACAATCCTTCCCTTGTCCATTGGTTTTTGGAAATGTAGGCAGTAAAGACTTGAACAAGTGGATTGATGACAGGATTGCCAGCACTGAATCACCTAACATGGACTACGGATAAGGTGGAATTTTAAGAATGCTTCTATTACTTCTTAAAATTGCTTGTCACATCATGGGAAGCTTCGGTCTCCTTTCGGCTCTGACACCTTATTGAAGGTAAATACTTTTATTGTAATTTTCTCCTTCCCCTAACAATGAGCTTTCACTTTCTTTAAAAGTTCACTTTTACTTTTAGTTATATCTTGTTAAGATGTTTGGCATGTGATTTTTCTTTTTCAATCTAATGGTCATAGGTTTTCTAGCGTTCAACTCAAGATATAACTACTCATCTGTGGTTTTTCTCATGCATGATGAAGTAAAATGGGACTGTTTTCATTCTTCTCTGATTTCTTTTGCTTGGTTATATTGCATTTCATTCTTATTGTCAAGTACCCATTTACAGGAGACTGATACTCCAGAATCAGCAGTTGCTAAACTTTTTGCATTGCATTGCAAGAATGAAGTTTTGGCATTGGAGGATATCATTTCATGATTTCCATTATCCTCATACTTAAAAAAAATAATCTGCGTAATCTCTTCTGTTGCAGAAATGCTATTGAGGGTGTGATGGGCTTTGATTAACTTTGCAGTTCATCTTCATGTTCAGTGGGATACCAGATTGGACATATTTTTTTTTCTTTTTACAGTATATAATCATTAAAATATTGTCTTGAAGTTTTAGGTTTTAGATAACCATAGTGCTTTCTTTCACTGTCTCATGTTTGATTTCACTGCTATAGAGTTGATACTTGATTCCCCTATATAGACTTGAGGTCTTATGTTGACTTTGTTTACTTCCCTGCAGGCCTATGTAACAGGGGTTTGGCATTTTTATGCATGTTGGAGAGAATTTGATTCAGGATTTTGCACTTCTCTTTTTTGTACTTGTTGAGCAGTGATTGCATGAAGCATACATTTGAGACACCTCTTCACTTTCCGGAAGAAAATATTTTGTTTTCTATTTTTCTTTGCCCCCCACCGGCCTTCCCCCGATATTTTCGTACTTTTGAGATGTTCAAATTTAAAATATTATCTTTTAAATAATATAAAAGGTTGTTTTTCCTTCTTTTTTCACAGGAAGTATAGAAACAAAAAGGAAGACGTGGCAGAGCCTGAGGTTGATCCAGAAAGAGATCAGAGAACCGTCTTTGCTTATCAGGTAAAGATGCATGCATATATAATGTTTGTTCTAAGCAGTTTTTGCACCCCTCATGTTTTTCCTCATGAGTGCTGGTGTAAAATTTTGTAAACTATTTTTGACATATATCCTTGAAGGCTAATGTAAGAGACGTTTATGAATTCTTCACTAGAGTTGGCAAGGTGAGGTCTACTTTTATTTCATGGTTCCAACTAAAGTTTTCTCCTACACATGTTACATCAGGCAATAACTCATTTAGTTCTTAAAAGTAATCTGCATTATGCTTAAGATCTTATTTTTTATGTTATAGAACTCATTTTTATTTAGTTACCATTTTATTCTTGCCTTAGGGATTTGTTAGTAATTGTAATCATTATGAATAATATATAAATTTATGTAATTTACCGAAACATTGTGCTGGAGTTCTCTACATTAATTAGTTTCCATGGTACTGGATTCATATGCTTTAGTTGTAATAAAATTTATGCATTCTAATTTGCTTTTGATCCTTTATTTAATCTGGTTTTATACTCTTCAATGTGTGCTTCTAATTGAAACTATTGAAATTACATTTAAGTTATAGAATGACTACTTTTTTACTTTATTTTGTTTTAAACAAAAAGATGCCTACTATAATGTATAATGTTCTACTTGGATTCTTTTTACTGTATATACAAATCATAAAGGATGCAGGCAAATCAAGATCGATATGCAGTCATTCTTTTGATGTTTCTAAATATATACCAGTCATTCATGATTTGTTTTATTCAAATTGATTTAATAATCAAATTGTTCCTGTATATGCTTTAATTTGTTCAGCTTAGATGTCTTCTGACCGCTTCTTTCTATCCCATGAAGATGTTGCACGCTAGGGGTCTCCTTACTAATTGCATATATTTAGAAATAGGATATGGTTCTAAGTTTTGCATCCATTATCATACATTTTTTCCAACTAGTTACAAAAGGAAGGAAAAGGAAAACGAGAAAGCTAGAAATAGAGAAAGATGTAAGGTCACATCCTCAAGACCTCAACGCATTTCGTAGTCCATCATCTATGGTTTGTATCTTCTAAGTATGTATTAATGTAGGAGAAAAGTAAGCCGGTGGATTAAGTTACTGAATGTGTTTCGTTTGTTCAAATCTTCTGTATTAGGCTGTTTCTTGCTGTTATATTGCAATGTAGACATGTCAATTTCGGTCCCACCTCAATCTCAAGGTGGTTTGCCAAAACTATCAATCTTGTTTAAATATTAATCATTGTTAATAAAAATCAGCAGGCTTGGAAATTAGATCTTTACCAAGCATATTTAGATACAAGAGACAGGACGATTGATTCATAAATATGCCTGAGACGATACACCGATGTATTTGTACGATCGTGTATATAATGTCTGATTGTGTGTCAAATATAAATGTCCGATACTTTAAGAAGAAAAAAACGAAGAGTCCAGCTGATATGATATTTAAGTACAGAATCTCATATCAAGAAAGTTAACTGATGAATTCCCTCATCCTTAAACTAACCCCTAACCTAACCCCCAAGCCCAAGGAATAATAAAAAAATTAGTAACACATAGCCTGCTCAGGCTGACCCAATAACCCAAGCCCAACACCTCTGTACAAAAGTGCATCGATCTTACGACCCTACCTATAGTAAGTGCAACTTCTGCTATATAAACCATTCCTTTTTTGTTTTCGCTCTCTAGTAGTAAAGGTAAAATATGAAAAAAAAAACCTAAAAGAAACTGTAGAGAAATTTAATCGGGGTAGAATATTTTTGCATCTATTACTCTAGAAAAGTGTACATTTAGGCACCAGACATGCATCTAATCAAGTGCATCTTGCCCCCGGCTTGCTTGGCAATCAGACGAATATTAGCTGAGAGAGTGCGAGAAGTCGATGTGTATACAGCTTCTTATACTCTCAAGGAGAGAGACAAATTTGGAGGCAAAATCAGAGCTGTGGTTCAATCCCTCATTGATAATGGAATTGATATTAAAGTTTATCTTGATTGAGTAGTTTAATTTCAGTTTTTGAACTTTACTCTCTATACTCAAACCTTATGAACATTTTAATCTTATATCAATTATGATCATAAACTTCAAATTATTTGGGTTTTTGCTTGGGGAAACTTCAAATTCAACTTGATTTTAATTTTAGTTTAAATTTGATAATAAATTATCACGTTTGTAGTCTGAGTATGTAAATCAAACCTAATTTTTTTTTCTTGATAAACAATTATAATCATTAGGCCTGTAAGCGAACCAATCAAACATGAGCATGATATGTTCATGTTCGTTCGTTTAACTTTAATCGAACAAATGAACGGACATGAACATAAACGAACACAATTTTTTTATTCGTCTTCGTTCATTAAGGAATGTAGATTGTTCATCTTCGTTCGTTAAGGAATGTAGATTGTTTGCTTAAATCCATGAAAAATAAAAAAGGCATTCTGCATAGGGGAAGGGAAGATTTTAAGAAACGAAAATTTTAATTTATATTTTTGTTAGGTTAAACACTAACTGGGTATGTAATTATATGTTATGAAGATAGTACTATAGTGGAGCTTTGTTTTGCTATATTTATTACTCAAATGTTAATGATCAAATTTATTCAAATACCGTTCCATAATCGTTGATTATGGACCCTTGCTGCCATCTTGAGCATTTAATTAACTCTCTGCTCACTCAATGGCATGCGCCTGAGGTCTCCCGTTATTTTCTACTAGGAGAGCATTTGGTTTGGTTTTTTTTTTTAATAAAAGATAAATCGAACTTGCCAAAGAATTCTGGTAACGTAATTAGTACGCATAATAAACATAATTAGTACGAGAATCAAGTTCATAATAATATTGAAGTTTTAAATCCACAAATGACCCAAAGTAGAAATGACCATATTTTTCTGGGTTGATCACTTTCTTTTCATATTTGTACGTTTTTGCTCATCAAATTAAATAATTTAACTTTTTGTCATTTACTTTATTGATTTATTAAGTTTTGGTCACATGTGTTATCGAATGTTACATTTTGGTCATGGATCCATTAACACTAGTTAGTTTGATTTAAACTTTATATAAAATAACATTTTGACCCTAAATTTAAAATAAAATATTAATTTGATCCCTAGGTTCGAGTCAAATCTTATGTCGTCACCATCGTCACCGTCAATCAACATCTACCATCGTTAGTCGACATCGACTACCGTCATCTCAGAATTTACATTTTACTCCCTTTTAACATTCTGAACACGAATTTAGTGTCTGTTTCACCAGAAAATATTTTGAACCCAACAAATCTAGTTTAGAACCCTTCGACTTTCTTTAAAATTAAACCATAATAATAAATTTATTATTTATATTTCTTTAAAACTAAAGACAATAAACATCTAAATCTATATCATAATAATATGTATAAAATTTGTTTATAATATTATAATATTATTTTTTATTATATTTATAATATTAATTGTAATTTTTTAATATTTATAATTTTTGGTTATGTCACATCTTTAATATTTACAATATTAAATATTATAACATAACAATACCATAAACAAAAACTTTATAAATTTAATTTTGATATAAATTCAATTTTTTGATGCGCTTACTTTTAAAGGAATATTAATAATAAACTGGTTTAATTTTAAAGGAAGTGAAATGGTTATAGACTAGATTTGTTGAGTTTTAGATATTTTCTAGTGAAACGAATATCAAATTCGTGTTCAAAATATAAAAACTGAGTTAATAATAAATTTTGGGGTAAACAGTTGACGATAAAGACGAATGATGACATCCGATGGTGACCAACGATGACAGTGGTAAGTGGTGACGAGAGACTTTAATCGAATTTAGGGTACTTGTAAACCTGCCTTAAACATATCTAAATCACCAATTGTTGAAGTTTTATGTCCTAAGTGAAGTAATTTATATAATTAATGAAACCACTTGAATTGAAATGAAATAAATAAAATTTTTATATGTCTATCTATTTACTTTGTTTGTGTACAGTGTCCTTGATATTGCATGTGAAATTACTAAAGTGATAACAAAATATAGACTCATTGATTGTACATGGTTTAATTGAATATAAACTATATTATAAGGTTGATTATAAATATAAATGCAACAAGTGTCAGGTAACAATTTGTTTTTTCAAACATAATAAATCAAACACTTAAAATGATAACGTTGAGAACATTAGATATCTACATTGAACGAAAAATACTTTAGACACTTAAAGTGAACGAAGAGTATATTTGAACACTTACTTTAGTATTTAATGCCAATTATTAATATATATAAATTTTTATGTTATCGATATAATATCACGTACCAAACTTTGTTTATCAATATAATATCATGTACCCAAATTTATTATCACGAATCTGGAATTTATATCCATCGATATCCCCGAAAAAGATAAAACAACGATAATTCAATAATTATAAAATATGATCAATAACTTTTAAAATAAGTGATTAAAAATTATCAGTTAACATTTTTCCTCTTTCTTGAATTGTGATTTCAATACCTATTAAGATCAAGTAAAAATTGTTCAAAAAGAATAATTACGGGATGTGAAATGCAGGGCAAGCAAAAAACTTTTATATTATATTATAATTGTAAGCATATAATGCAATATAAAGGTCCAAAAGGGATTCCAATAGCTTCAGTGTGCTCGCTCACGATAGCTTCGTAGGCATTCACAGTGATGCAAACTCTTATTTTCACTCTTATCTATGTTTATTATAGCTGCTGCGCTCTCGTTCCTTGAATCCTCGAGTGCCGCGATTGCTCTATCCACTCCGTTGATGGTGAGCGCGAATTCCTTGATGTAAGGATATGGGTCTCCTTACTAATTGCATATATTTAGAAATAGGATATGGTTCTAAGTTTTGCATCCATTATCATACATTTTTTCCAACTAGTTACAAAAGGAAGGAAAAGGAAAACGAGAAAGCTAGAAATAGAGAAAGATGTAAGGTCACATCCTCAAGACCTCAACGCATTTCGTAGTCCATCATCTATGGGTTTGTATCTTCTAAGTATGTATTAATGTAGGAGAAAAGTAAGCCGGTGGATTAAGTTACTGAATGTGTTTTCGTTTGTTCAAATCTTCTGTATTAGGCTGTTTCTTGCTGTTATATTGCAATGTAGACATGTCAATTTCGGTCCCACCTCAATCTCAAGGTGGTTTGCCAAAACTATCAATCTTGTTTAAATATTAATCATTGTTAATAAAAATCAGCAGGCTTGGAAATTAGATCTTTACCAAGCATATTTAGATACAAGAGACAGGACGATTGATTCATAAATATGCCTGAGACGATACACCGATGTATTTGTACGATCGTGTATATAATGTCTGATTGTGTGTCAAATATAAATGTCCGATACTTTAAGAAGAAAAAAACGAAGAGTCCAGCTGATATGATATTTAAGTACAGAATCTCATATCAAGAAAGTTAACTGATGAATTCCCTCATCCTTAAACTAACCCCTAACCTAACCCCCAAGCCCAAGGAATAATAAAAAAATTAGTAACACATAGCCTGCTCAGGCTGACCCAATAACCCAAGCCCAACACCTCTGTACAAAAGTGCATCGATCTTACGACCCTACCTATAGTAAGTGCAACTTCTGCTATATAAACCATTCCTTTTTTGTTTTCGCTCTCTAGTAGTAAAGGTAAATATGAAAAAAAAACCTAAAAGAAACTGTAGAGAAATTTAATCGGGGTAGAATATTTTTGCATCTATTACTCTAGAAAAGTGTACATTTAGGCACCAGACATGCATCTAATCAAGTGCATCTTGCCCCCGGCTTGCTTGGCAATCAGACGAATATTAGCTGAGAGAGTGCGAGAAGTCGATGTGTATACAGCTTCTTATACTCTCAAGGAGAGAGACAAATTTGGAGGCAAAATCAGAGCTGTGGTTCAATCCCTCATTGATAATGGAATTGATATTAAAGTTTATCTTGATTGAGTAGTTTAATTTCAGTTTTTGAACTTTACTCTCTATACTCAAACCTTATGAACATTTTAATCTTATATCAATTATGATCATAAACTTCAAATTATTTGGGTTTTTGCTTGGGGAAACTTCAAATTCAACTTGATTTTAATTTTAGTTTAAATTTGATAATAAATTATCACGTTTGTAGTCTGAGTATGTAAATCAAACCTAATTTTTTTTTCTTGATAAACAATTATAATCATTAGGCCTGTAAGCGAACCAATCAAACATGAGCATGATATGTTCATGTTCGTTCGTTTAACTTTAATCGAACAAATGAACGGACATGAACATAAACGAACACAATTTTTTTTATTCGTCTTCGTTCATTAAGGAATGTAGATTGTTCATCTTCGTTCGTTAAGGAATGTAGATTGTTTGCTTAAATCCATGAAAAATAAAAAAAGGCATTCTGCATAGGGGAAGGGAAGATTTTAAGAAACGAAAATTTTAATTTATATATTTTTGTTAGGTTAAACACTAACTGGGTATGTAATTATATGTTATGAAGATAGTACTATAGTGGAGCTTTGTTTTGCTATATTTATTACTCAAATGTTAATGATCAAATTTATTCAAAATACCGTTCCATAATCGTTGATTATGGACCCTTGCTGCCATCTTGAGCATTTAATTAACTCTCTGCTCACTCAATGGCATGCGCCTGAGGTCTCCCGTTATTTTCTACTAGGAGAGCATTTGGTTTGGTTTTTTTTTTTAATAAAAGATAAATCGAACTTGCCAAAGAATTCTGGTAACGTAATTAGTACGCATAATAAACATAATTAGTACGAGAATCAAGTTCATAATAATATTGAAGTTTTAAATCCACAAATGACCCAAAGTAGAAATGACCATATTTTTCTGGGTTGATCACTTTCTTTTCATATTTGTACGTTTTTGCTCATCAAATTAAATAATTTAACTTTTTGTCATTTACTTTATTGATTTATTAAGTTTTGGTCACATGTGTTATCGAATGTTACATTTTGGTCATGGATCCATTAACACTAGTTAGTTTGATTTAAACTTTATATAAAATAACATTTTGACCCTAAATTTAAAATAAAATATTAATTTGATCCCTAGGTTCGAGTCAAATCTTATGTCGTCACCATCGTCACCGTCAATCAACATCTACCATCGTTAGTCGACATCGACTACCGTCATCTCAGAATTTACATTTTACTCCCTTTTAACATTCTGAACACGAATTTAGTGTCTGTTTCACCAGAAAATATTTTGAACCCAACAAATCTAGTTTAGAACCCTTCGACTTTCTTTAAAATTAAACCATAATAATAAATTTATTATTTATATTTCTTTAAAACTAAAGACAATAAACATCTAAATCTATATCATAATAATATGTATAAAATTTGTTTATAATATTATAATATTATTTTTTATTATATTTATAATATTAATTGTAATTTTTTAATATTTATAATTTTTGGTTATGTCACATCTTTAATATTTACAATATTAAATATTATAACATAACAATACCATAAACAAAAACTTTATAAATTTAATTTTGATATAAATTCAATTTTTGATGCGCTTACTTTTAAAGGAATATTAATAATAAACTGGTTTAATTTTAAAGGAAGTGAAATGGTTATAGACTAGATTTGTTGAGTTTAGATATTTTCTAGTGAAACGAATATCAAATTCGTGTTCAAAATATAAAAACTGAGTTAATAATAAATTTTGGGGTAAACAGTTGACGATAAAGACGAATGATGACATCCGATGGTGACCAACGATGACAGTGGTAAGTGGTGACGAGAGACTTTAATCGAATTTAGGGTACTTGTAAACCTGCCTTAAACATATCTAAATCACCAATTGTTGAAGTTTTATGTCCTAAGTGAAGTAATTTATATAATTAATGAAACCACTTGAATTGAAATGAAATAAATAAAATTTTTATATGTCTATCTATTTACTTTGTTTGTGTACAGTGTCCTTGATATTGCATGTGAAATTACTAAAGTGATAACAAAATATAGACTCATTGATTGTACATGGTTTAATTGAATATAAACTATATTATAAGGTTGATTATAAATATAAATGCAACAAGTGTCAGGTAACAATTTGTTTTTTCAAACATAATAAATCAAACACTTAAAATGATAACGTTGAGAACATTAGATATCTACATTGAACGAAAAATACTTTAGACACTTAAAGTGAACGAAGAGTATATTTGAACACTTACTTTAGTATTTAATGCCAATTATTAATATATATAAATTTTTATGTTATCGATATAATATCACGTACCAAACTTTGTTTATCAATATAATATCATGTACCCAAATTTATTATCACGAATCTGGAATTTATATCCATCGATATCCCCGAAAAAGATAAAACAACGATAATTCAATAATTATAAAATATGATCAATAACTTTTAAAATAAGTGATTAAAAATTATCAGTTAACATTTTTCCTCTTTCTTGAATTGTGATTTCAATACCTATTAAGATCAAGTAAAAATTGTTCAAAAAGAATAATTACGGGATGTGAAATGCAGGGCAAGCAAAAAACTTTTATATTATATTATAATTGTAAGCATATAATGCAATATAAAGGTCCAAAAGGGATTCCAATAGCTTCAGTGTGCTCGCTCACGATAGCTTCGTAGGCATTCACAGTGATGCAAACTCTTATTTTCACTCTTATCTATGTTTATTATAGCTGCTGCGCTCTCGTTCCTTGAATCCTCGAGTGCCGCGATTGCTCTATCCACTCCGTTGATGGTGAGCGCGAATTCCTTGATGTCTTCCTTTTGAAATGTCTATCATCATCACTACATTCCTGATCTACAGCATTGCTCCGACTGTTCTTCCTACCACCACTGCTACTAACACAAGTTGCCTTGTATCCATTGGAAGTTAACTTGTGATGACCAGAAGATGCAGGTGCATCCGAAGATTGTATGTGTTTCTTGCTGTGTTCTTCTGGAAAGCTAATGCGAGAAAACACACTCGACTTTTGGGTCTTTTCCATTGTTGCTGCAGCAGTCGTGGAAGTGGATTTGGTGACTGTTTCAGGGGCAAGCTTCGAAGACTCGGATCGATGGTGATGATTGTGATCACGACCGTGATCCCGATCACGTTCAGTATGTTGGTCAGGTTTTCTCTTTGAAGGACAGCAAGGTGCTTCATGGTCCCGCAAGGAAAGTTCCTGTGAGCTCCTCTCTGGTTGGAGACGAGGATACTCATGGCGACGTTCACCACCTAACATTTGTGGGGTAGGCTTCTGCAACAAACAACCATGATTGAAATGATCAAGTTAAATCATAAATGTGTTCCACCCCGACTCAAAAGACTATCTTAGTTTTCCATGTCACAGCCACTGGACATGAGCATGCTGATGCTATTAAGCCAAGAGAATCTTCCAGTAGTGTTTCATGAATAGCGACCAGAAGCATATATCTCTCATGTTCATTTCTCTCTAATGTTCATTTTGAGGATAGAAATAGAACAGCAAAACAACAGAGCATTGGTAGATAAAAGCTCGAGAATAGTAGATGGCAAGTGCAGAATGATTACAAGTTAGGGCACAAATGGGAGACCTATGCTCGCAAACTATCTGGTTCAACTTGAAAAAAACTCGAATTCGATTTGGTAATTATCAAGCCAAGCTCGAGCTTGAGCATCTCAAGTTAAAGATCAAAACCGAATTCGAGCACCATAACAACCAGCTCAAATGGATCACAAGATTTTCGAGCTTTTTTTATATAATTAAAATACATTTCTACCCTTAATACATATTATTGAATACGAATAAGCTTAATCAAGCTCAAGTTCAAGCTTGAGTACAAAAATCAATGAGTTTAATTGAGCTCGAGCTCGAGCTCAAGCCTGCCACCATTAATAGAAGACTACAGGATGGCTTCGAGGTTTAATGTAAGTTCTACTTCATTGCGAACTCAACAAACAGCAGAAATTGTCTTAAAGAAACAAAGGAAGCAGAGAGTATATAACACATATTTAGCAGCATAGATAATATAGTATCAGAACCCTGCAAAATGACACAAATACAATGCTTAAACCGTGCAACCCTGACCATCTCTATGTGCTTATCCTTTTTCATTTATACTATTCTTTTTCATTTATACTATGTCAATAAGTGGAACCATATGGGCAATGGGCATAACCAGAAACAGAAAGTAGGAAAATAATGAATACATACAGATTTTGATTTCAATAAAGAAAAATCACTGCAGATACTCACTTCTCTATTGAATTCCCGATCTCTGGAGAAATCCCTGCAATAATTTTAGAAAATAGCTACTAAGCCAATTAATCATGTGAAATCCATCTCTAAATAACAAGAAGAATATTATTCCCATGTCAGTTGAACGTAGTAAGTGATCAATTGGCGTGCAAATAGTAAGCTTAGAATGAGAGTATGTTCAGTACCTTTCACCTCCTCTCTGATTTTCATGCCGCCTCCTCAAATCAGCTTGCCGAGCCTCAAATTCCTCTCTACTCATATTTGGTGGGGCAACATTCATACCCATTCCAAACTCAGCAAGATCTCTATAGAACATTCAAATCAAATTGCATGTGAAGTTAAAGCAGACAAAACTGCCACGCATACACCCAAGCAATAAAATTGCAACTGTTATAAACATAACATATAACTATTTAACAAATATTACTCGTACCTTTGAGATGGGGGAGGATGAAACATGTACCCTTGAGCACCAAAAGGATCTGGAGGCATGACACTTCCAAATGGCATGTCCAGTGGACCTAGTCCATATCCCCCCATATAAGGCATCCCACCAACATAGGGACCCATAAACCCATCCATTCCTGGCTGCATACCAGTCCAGTAAGGGTTATAGACTGAAGGACCCATAGACATCATATAGCTCTCAGCTGCAAGATGCTGAGGGGTTTTCCAATGCAAGTCTAGAAAGCAAAAAGAATAAGACTCAGATTAAACATTCCTAATGATTTTATGAGTCTCACATGTAGTATCATCATCAAATACCAAAAAGAGTCCGTAGACCTACCATTTGCTAGCAAACAGACCTTCTTCTTTTTCTTTTTCTTTCCTGGAAAAGCGAAGCATCAAAATTAAAACTCAATCCATTTATTGCATCATTCCCACTAGAGAAGGAAAACAATTCTCTCTATAATACACACCAACATCCAACTATGTGTGTAAGATGAAACATGAAAGAAGATTACATAAAAATTTACTACCTGAAGAATGTATGTTAATATACCCGACCAGAATATTCTTATCAAAAAAGATACCTTTTAATCCCCATATTCTTTTACACAAGTTATTTTATAAAAAAATTGATAATACAATTGGAAAAGGTCAATAAAATGAATCATTTTCTTTCCGCTGTTTAACCAAACAATGGTAGTGTATATTCCTTTATTTACTTTCTTACAATTTCTAGAGGAGATTAGCACCAACATTATTGAATGTTTTCTTCCAAACCGAACAAATCAAGATTAAAAAAAATTAAGAAACAAATAATCATTACCTGCCTCTCCAGAAGCTGACTTCTGTTGCACTTCTTCCTCTGCAAGCAGGGCACTCCCTTGTGATGCAGATTCCTTCACACTCATTGACTCCAGCGTAGCCTCAGATGCATCAGCAGGTTTAACAACCTTAACTTTCTCCAAGGCCTGCTGTGGAGGAATAGCTACCTTCACCTCATAAGCTTTTTCATTCACAACAGGGCATTCTTCCTTAGCAGATACTGGCTTCTGCTCTCCCTTTGATGCAGCAGATGTAGTAGGAGACAGAATTTTTGGATGTGGACATCGGGTGGATTCCATATCTAAATTTGAAAGAAATGACATATCAATAATGATTCTTTTTTTTTTTTTTTGATAGAAGATGAGGCCTCGTAAAAACCCCCTTTATTTTACCCTCCATGTTATGAAAGTAACATGAAGGGCCTTGAAAGGAGGAAAAGAGCGCCTATAATTATATTAAACAGAAGAATAGTACATAGCCAACCCTTTCAACAACCAAAACTTCCCAAAATGCATAAGACTTAAAAACCACTATCAGCTGGACAACGTAGTCACTAATAACATAAGACTGAGAACCAAAAACTGCAGTAACAAAGTGAAACATACACACCAACTCCCCAAATACTAAGACAGCAAATCAACCTATACCATCTTTAGCTAATCTGTCCGCTTCCCAATTAGCAGCCCTCAAGATAAGCCTTAACTTCCCAATAATGATTCTTACATCATATAACTCATTGAAAACTTCATTTTATTATGACAATGGCTAATGAACCTTGAATTTGAAAAGTGCTTCCAGCATTGTCAGCACTGCTGTTACCAGACTCCAATATACGATAAATTGTATCTCTTAGGGTCTTATTTGGCAGAAGATCATCGGCGAGTATGTTGGAAGCCCCACATACGCAAACTAATTTTGAGATAATGTGATCCCTTATACCTGAGTTACATTTTGTTAAAGTGAGCTTCAACATGCATAAACAAAAGCATCAGCAGGAAAATTATAACTAGAAAATGAATGGAATAAGTAGCTATGAAACTCACATTTATCACAAAAACTCGTAAAACAGCATTTGCTAGTTAGAACAGCATCCTTCATTACTTCCTTGCACAATGGGCAGTGAAATTCAGGTGGAAGGTCACCAACAGAACGAGTGGAAGGTAAGCCCTCAAACTCTTTCTCAAAAGCAGCTCTGTTAGAAAAAAAAACCAAATTAATTTTCAAGCATAAAAAAATGAATTCCCTACAAGCATAGAGAAAATTGAACTTATAAGACAGGACAGTTACTCATTAGGTTTCAAAACTGCAACTGCTCCACTTGGCAATGCATAAGAGCCATCTGGAGTTGCCATCAGCATCGACTTTGGAATTCCAGTTGGAGGCTTTACCCTTTTGATATCATAGTTTGGATCACCATTTGTGGGGCAGTGCTGAATAAAATACCCTATATGAAAAATTCCATAATAAGCACAAGTTTGCTAAAAAGCACAAACTCCAGGAAAATAAGTATTATCAACATACCTGGAACCTTACAGCGGTGACAAACATAACCCTGAGGAGGTGTTTTCCGCTCTAATCCTAATTGAGTTCAATTAAAACAAGCATAATATTCAGCTCCATATACAATTTCAGTACAATTACATGAATGAAATGTCCCAAAAAATTTCAAACTTGGCTGATTTAAAATGAGAATAAATGACAATTAAAAATCATTACATGTTAAAAGCGAGAGGAAAAAAAGTGACGGTGCAAACTTCAGTAAATTTGCAAGTTAAGGAACTATGGACAAGGCCATCATACTCGCATGCAAACATATATATAGACCATTAGACACAAAAATAATATGAAATCGCATAACTAATATCACATGCAAAAAAGTAGGAACAGCTTCAAGTGTAAATTACGGATTTATTGATGTTTTGATTTACTTTTAAATGAACTATGACTACATGATATGTGTTCTCTGATTACCTATTTTCACTGGAAATTATAATCGTTCCTGATTTATGGATCATGAGATCTACTAGTTACTACTTGAATTGTTTTATTGGGGACATTATCTAGATATGCTGGAGTATGGAGGTTCAACTCGGTTAAATTGGTAATTCCTTATATAGGTTCAGACCAATCGAGCTGGTAATTCCTTACGGACTTAAGGTGACCCTTGGGTAGGCTCCGAGGCCCCGAGAACCTTTCTTGGGTATGGTCTCAGGCCCCAAGGCACTCCCTTGGGTAAATCACGTGACTGCATATGGTGTATGGGTGGAGGGCATTCATGTTATTTAAATATCTACATGATCATTTTTACAGTATACTACTTGATCATGATTTTGATATTATAAGGTACTGATAAATATGATTTCTACTGGGGATTGTATGGGTAGGCTGGAGTATGCAGGTTCAACTAGGTCAAACTGGTAATTCCTTATATAGGTTCAGACCGATTGAGCTGGTAATTCCTTACGGACCTAAGGAGACCTTTGGGTAGGCCTATAGGCCTCAAGGTACTCCCTTAGGGTGGTTTCTTTAATGTGTGCTTAGGGTAAAATCTTTATGGATGAAGTTCTGGGGAAATTGCATAGAGGTGTTCGGTTGGATGATATTATTGTGGTTTTAAAATATGTTTTAAACTACTAACGTTTGTAAAGGATCTATATACATTACTCTATTTTGTTGGAACACACTAGACATCATATTCCGATCTCCTAAACTTGGTCCTCTGAATGTTTCCTCTGAACTAAAATCTTCATGTCTTTTACTCGAAAAAATATCAGTGGAACCACAGCTCGTCCTGTAAACCTGTAGACGTCTGAATCGATAAGAAAATTTTTATGGTTGCCTATTATTTGCATGTCATTTACCATCACTTGGTAGTTTTGTATTACTGGGCATCCCAAATGTCACTCTTTTACTCACCATTTCAGGTTAAAAGAATCGAACCAGTGTAGCTATCAACATCAGTAAAGGAGTTCCACCGGCGTTACTTGCGGAGTACGGTGCATGTAATTAGGGGGCATGTAGGTTGTGTTCTGTTTTTATATCCGAGTCTGAAACTTGTATAATTTTAATTATGTTTGTAATAAATGAATGATTTTTCTGAACTTGTATTTTAATTATAAATTGTTTTATAATTTTACGTGATTTAACAGAAATTTTAAATTTTAACATCTGTTATGGTTTTCTCTTGATCATCAAGTTCAAGGAACTCATTCACCCACTCCAAACCAAAGCAACCTTCACTAAAGAAGTCGAAGAACTCGTTTACATCAACGCTTAAATCGAAGTTCTCATCACTTCCTTTAACGACCTCTTCTTCTTCTTGTTCTTCGATCAGGACGGTTTCCGATGCCTTGTGGGGCAGTATTAGTTCCGATGATGAAGTTTTTTCTGTCTTAACATTCTGGTTTACTTTCTTGCTCAAATGTGAATTCCAGTAGTTCTTAATTTCATTGTCTGTTCGCCCTGGAAGTCTCCCAGCAATCAAAGACCACCTGTACCAACATTTAAATCAAAATGCATCATCCCTTGACCCTACAAGACAAATAATAACCAAAAGAAAAAAGAAGAAAATGGTAATATCTGATAGAAAAACCTGTTCCCTAGCAGTTTATGAAGCCTAAGAATCAAGTCCTCTTCATCATCTGATATGTTGCCTCTCTTGATGTTTGGTCTCAAGTAGTTCAACCATCTCAGTCTGCAACTCTTGCTGCACCGATTCAATCCTATACACGTGAAAAGAAAAACATGTAGTTTCTCCCTGTGTTAAAGCAGAAGCAGCTGTTATTGATGAACACAAAGAACCTGCTTTAATGGCGATTGTTTTCCATCTCTTTGCACCATGAACCTTAATATACTCGGCCAATTTGGAATCTTCCTCAGCTGTCCATGCACCTTTGTTCAAAGCCCTTTTACTCACACCGTCCTTCTTAGGAGCCATTTTGGCACAGATGATTAATAGGTGTGGATTGAGAAACGAGGAAGGGAAATGAAGAGTATATAAAACGTGAAGAGTTTGGGGTTAATAGAACAGAGAATTGAATGGTTAGTGACTAAAGATATCTACCCTTCCTGGGACATGCCCTCAACTACCGGTTCTATTTAGACTTTGTGCTACAATGGTAAGTGCCAATCCCCTCTAGTTAATAATAAATAAATAAAGTTTTAAATAATTGAATTGAGTTACTTGTTTTCTGATTTTTTTTTTAGTTTGAAACAAGTTAAATTTTATAACTTGAATGCGCTAACGAAGAAACTTTAGTGGTTTTTAGAGATGATTATTATCCCTAAGGTTTTTTGATCAAGTTGTCTGTGATGATATTTTAGGTTTATTGTCAAATGATTAAGTTTTTTGAACAAATACAACCTTATAGTCACCTTAGTCTAATAAAAAATTATAACTTGAATAAATCAAATAAAAAGTTGATGTAAATATCTTAACAAAATTCAAAAAATCAAAAAAAATTGAAAATTCAACATTTTATAAAAATTATAAAAGATATGAAATTCAATAAAATGTTAAATTATGAAAAATAATAATTTTTTAATATATTATCAAATCAAATTTACCATGCTAGCATTTCTTATTTTTGTCTCTTTTTTGGAAGAGTTTTCAAAATATACAATCTTAAATTTATTTTCTCTTACTCGGAATTTAATAATATTTTCAAGAAGATTCTAATACCAAGATATTTTTTCATTTTTTTAATGCAATAAGCTAATCTTATTAAAAGGTAAAAATATTCAAAATTACTACCAGAGTTTACAACTATTATCCTAAATTAATCACCTTAGATCATATAAGAATCATATATGGGAAAGGTTACAAATCCAACTACAAGAGTTGAATAAAAAATATATACGAGTAAATCTGATTGTATTGACAAACAAATCATAAAAAGAGGTTAAGCTATTGAAAGGTCACCGAAAACCGCAAATCAGAGCCGACCATCATGAGAAATTATCCATGAATAGAAAATCGCGTTTTCAAATTCAATTTGAGGATTCATAGCACGGAAGATTAACAAGATTACAAATAAATGACATCTTAATCAGTCATGTCATCGTCAAATCTAACTCTGAGAACACATAAAATAAAAAGAACGACCAAATAACTCGGAAAGAAAACAAAAAAACATGTCACAAAGATAGAAAAAAACGTGTTACAAAGGCAAAATTATTCTTATTAAAAAAACTAATAAAAACAAATAAAAAAAGAATCAACGGTTGACAACCAACATTAAAACTTGTGTCACCGCCGGCTAAATAAAATCAAATAAAAATAGCGGTTAGGGTAAAGTGGAGATAGCGGCTAGAAAGTTTTCCATTTAATTTAACTCGATTATGTTGAAACATTTAAAAAAACATTCACTTCCTTTGTCCCAATTATTTTGTCACTTTTCTATTTTAAAATTATCTCATTTTGAAAATTTTAACAAATATTGACTTTTATATTTCTCTTTTCACCCTTTAACCTTAAAAAAAATTCAACTTTTTAAAAAATAATTTTACCATTTCAAACTTTTATATGACATGATTTTAATTTATTAAAATTATGTGCAGAGTTAACAAGTGACAAAATAATGAGAACAAAGAGAGAACAATGTTTCAATAGTTATATGTGAAAAGTTGTAAATAATCCAAAAGTTAACTAACGGATTAAAAGTTATGTTGCTTCTATTAGCTTATAAAATTCTATATTTCCGTATTTAATCAAAAGATACCGTTATTCAAATAGAACATATTTAGAACTAGCACGAACTAACTTATTTCAATAGATGAAAGAATTGTTGTTGTTTTTAGAGGTCACGAATTCGAGCATCAACGATTACAATGGTGATTGAACAGTCATTGTCAAATGATTAAGAGTATTTAAAATAAATACTACTTTATAATCACCTTAACTTAATAAATAAAACATATTTGGAATTCATCAAGGACCGCAGTGGGAAGAAGGAATGCTATTTTTCTTAGTGTTCTTAAATTTGAGCAGTTACGTTTGTAATGTGTATTGTGTTGTTAATTGGTTAAAAAAATTATGAATAAATATTATTCTATAATCACCGCATACTATTAAAAAAAATTAAACATATTTGAAATAGTTGTAACTATACAGAAAAATACAAAGAAGCATGAATTTTCTTATAAATATGAATCAAAGTTCACTTAAAATAAACATTGAAAAAGTTTTATTATATTTCTCTCCACAATCTAATGTTTATATATTATTCTATAAAAAAATTGTCAAATTTCTCGCATCTCAAATTCAGAGCTAGAAGTTTTAGTTTAAATCAATTGAATCAATAAATTTTTAAAATCAAGAATTTTATGTGAATATAAATTGTTACAGTCCAAATTAAGATATAGAAGTTATTGCGTCATATATAGAGATGATCTTTTAACTGAGGAAAAAATATATTAAACCATTAAAGTATTACTAGAATTGGTAGTTAATTAGTAGTATTATATAAAATGAGAATAAAACATACATCATTTTACTATCTATCAATACTAAAAATAGATAATAATAATAATGATAATAATAAATTATTCATTCACTTAGTCTTAATTATCGGGTCGAAGTTTGGTTCAAATCAGGTATGGGTAAACTAAATTCGAGTTGCTTTCGGTTTGAGTTTTCAGGTTCGGATCGCTTTCGATCCAACTAAAATTCTGATCGATTTTGGTTTAATTTGGGTTCGGGTTCCGGATCAATTTGAGATCATCTTGTTCATGTTTATATCAAATTTTGAGTCAGATAACAGATCAAATTTTTCATGTCTAGCAGTTATACTAAAAATAAGCAGTATACGAAGTTTTTATTCAGTTTATGAACTCAAAAGGTGTACAATGTAAATTAATAATTAGGGTTGTAAACGAGCCGAGTCGAGCTCGAGTATTGCTGAGCTCGACTCGAACTCGAAAAGTATAAAATTAGGCTCGACTCGAACTCGAAAAGTATAAAATTAGGCTCGACTCGATTCAAAAACTCGTGAGTAAAAAATTATCAAGCTCAGCTCAGACTTGAAATATAATATTGAAACTCGACTCGAACTCGAAAAGTATAATTAGATCTTTGTTGAAAACAAGCCTGATTTTTAGGATCTTGTTTGTGCCTTGGACATGGGTAACATAGGCAAAAGCTGGTTGCCACTTATTATATTGTGCTCTTTCTCTTTTCTTATTCTTCCTTCATTCATTCTTGTTTCTCCTCTAAGCTTTAAGATCAAGGTGGATGGTACGGGTTCCTTCCATTTCTCTATCAACTTTTAATCATACTTGAATCTTCATACAACCATTTATGTTAAGAAAAATCCTCCATTTCCTTGTGTGGCTAGAAATAGGGATGTAAATCTTCTTAGATCAAAAAGAGAGAAAGAAGAAGGTGATCTTAAGTTAAAGGAACTTCATTTTCAGATTCTCTAGCTAAAGTAGTGTATTTTCAATCTTTTATTGTGTTATGGCTTTCCTAAATGTGATGCTTGTTGGAGATTTAGATATTTGAGCATGTTGGGGGGTTTTGCTTGATCATGCCCTAGATGATATTTTGTGGTAAAGTTAGTGTTTTTATGGTGTTGGATGATCGTAAATAATTCCTCTAAGCTCTCTAAGCTTTAGGACATGATTTAGGATCAAACTAGAGTGTTTGGGAGAATTTTTGAGTAATTCCTGAGCCTATTTCTAGATTTTCTAGGTTGTAGTATCGATATTGTATGAACATTATCGATACTTTTCATACTTTTAGTGTAATATGACATTCTTTTAGAATGAGTATCAATACTCTAGGGAATAGTATCGATTTTGCTCATCTGGTATCAATACCAAGTGTGTCAGTA
This sequence comes from Hibiscus syriacus, assembly GCF_006381635.1. Classification (NCBI taxonomy): domain Eukaryota; kingdom Viridiplantae; phylum Streptophyta; class Magnoliopsida; order Malvales; family Malvaceae; genus Hibiscus; species Hibiscus syriacus. Next base: position 355,072 of record NW_024063111.1, on the reverse strand, counting down.
TCGATATTGGGGTAATTTTAGAACACTAGCTATTTTTGGTATCAATACTCAAGGGAGAATTGATACTTGATTATGTTGTATCTATACTACATGTAGAGTATTGATACTACTTTGTTTTTTATGGTCAAATTCAACTTCGCTAAATCCTGTAAGTACTAGGGATAACTCGTAATATTGGGATTTAGCCTGAGAGAGGCTTCAAAGGTTAAAAATGACTAGAAACACTCTTAGGAGTGGGTTATGATCGAAATAACCTTAATGAGTGGAATGCTTCCAAGTACCCACAATCAAGCATGTATCGGGTAATCGCGAATGAAAGATCGTTGTGAAGGATGTGTCTGTGAGCGAGATGATGAACCACGCAAATAGTGTTATAGAGGAATCATGTACCATGTGAATATCAATAACTCAAAGACTCGCAAGTTGCTCCTTCGGTTTAAGGTTGAATCGAAGGGTAGTTTGTTATTATCAATTAGAGAGTTGCTAATGAGTAATGAACCTAAATCAAATGTCGGGCTAACAAATAATGCACCAAGTGAGTAGCAGTAATAATAATCATCGTAAGTGCGCAAAAACTAAAGACATTTTTAGAGGAGAAAATGACCAAAATGCCATTGAGTGTAAATGACCAAAATAGAGTGGTTTAATGAACTAATAAATGTGGAAAGACAAATAAACCCCTACATAACGTTCTAGGTGAGAATGAACGAGTTCTATTTATAACTCAATTTGACTTAAATTTTACGAGTCGAGTCAAAATTATAAAATTACAACTCAAAATCAATTTGGATCGAGTCAAAAAGTTCAATTTTTTGAATCGAAACAAATTTCACTTACCCCTATATATAAGTGTCCACCGTAAAAAAATATTTTTATATCCGTGACTGGTTAAATCCTAACAAATATATTTTATCGTAAAATGCCTTTAAGAATAATATCCATGCATCTCAAGCAAGTTGAGAGAACCTTCCAAGATGATATCTTTCATTGGTAGCGACTCTGAGCCCCCCAAAAAAAAACTATACAAATCATGGCAAACACACTGTTTAAAGATTCAATTAATTTCTAACCTAATGCTAAGCATCGGATTAAGTTACTAAAGACTGGAAAAACAAACTTATTGAGTTGAACCCACAAATGAAATATATAATTAAATCCAAACCAGATGGTAAATTATTAGTCTTCTACTAACAATAAACCTGTACTGCTAATCTAACACATTTGATTCAGATAGAGCTGATCTTAAACCGCATGGATTGCGTTCCCACTTGAATCCATGCTAGACTTACTAGAAGAAGCAGGATTGGCATGAAAAGCAGACTGCCTCGATGAGCCATCGAGTTTTAATGAAAGAGACGAGCCAACATCACCAATAGTTTCTCCCAAACTCAACTTTGACATCCCCACCAGCTCGTCAACATTGATGGAACTCTTCGAATGTACTGCCATCGGCTTGACCACTTCATGTGTGTCCTTGGTTGGTTCAGTGTTATACCCCATCCAATAAGGAAATGAATATGGAAAGAATGGTGGGAAGTAAGTAGGATATACTACTGGGTAAAACGGTTGCGAGCTCTCCAACTTTGGAGGAACACTTTCCCCGTCATTCAAGTTGTTGGAATTCATTGATTTATCTTCTTCATCCAATGGAGGAGAAATAGGCAACTGGTCATTGCTCTGTGCTTCGACCTCTGGATGATTTGCAGGAAACATATCCTGTGATGATACCATTGGAGTGTCACCTGACTGCAAGAGAATAAACAAGAAAAAGGTCTCTTAGACAAATAGTGAAGCAGACAATTTGGATGGATAAATAACACATGCTAGCACTAGATGCCGATGGTACGTAGACTATTTCCTTTGCTCAAAGAACTAAACTAAAATAACTAAATCACGTGCAGCCCCGAAAAACTGTATAGAGGAAAAACTGCAATTTCCCCTTTTGATTCTACAAAGCAAACTATTTTCTCAGAAACTGGTATCTTTTACACAAAGTAAACTAATTATAAAATTTCGACAATATAGAAGCAAAATCTTCACAGGCAAATAAAAAGAAATATCAATGGTATGTCAATCCTACTTGTACTACACTGCTAATTCCTTCAGGTTAAAAGTAATTAGAAAGTTCAAAGCGTCAACCAAGAACCATACAATTTAAATTTGTTAGACATACAAGTAAGATATGGCAAGTGATGCATGATTATTGAGAGAAGGGTACTAACTTCATCTGCCACAATATCAAAAAGGCTAGAACGTCTTTTTCTCCTAGAAACATTGGACTGCCTGATGAAATATTTTTGAGCATGGCTAGCTACTTGAGTAGGAGTCCTTGATATTACATAATTGCGCGAGATTCCACGCCAGTCACCTTTCCCAAGTTTCTGCAGACCGAAAAGAAACATCCTATGCTCTTCTTCTGTCCAAGGAACCCCTGCAATACAAAAATAACTTGGATTCAAGAATCCCGACATGTACCACCCTGTTTTATCCGTACTTAGAACCTTATTCCGTGCCTTCCGGACTTCTGTTTCCAATGCCAATGCTTAAACTTTTAAAGGATTATCCAAACTAGAATAATGTACACAAACACCAGGCACATAAAGAAATCCATTTTATTACCTCCAAAACTCAGTGACATCACATCTGATAAAGCATTTTTTCAAGCAAACTTCCCAATTAATTTCATGTTATAGCATAAATAATAATATTAATTAATTAATTAAAATCATTTGAGATCCCTGCTTGTCTTATCTCAATTTCCACCATGTTCGCATATCTTTAGATATTCTACTGCATAATTACTGAAATTATCAGACCCATTTCTTATTATTCAACAACCCACCTGACTGTAACCAAAAGAAAATTAACTATTAATTATAAGCTAAAATTCCAAACAAACTAACCAGGAAAAAATACAACTTTATTTTAAATCCTTAAACTATTTAATAATACAAACATAAAGTTAAAATTAATAAATATATGAAAATTGGTAAAGAAATCCAGTATGATCACTTTGCCCAAAATAAAAATAAGTGAAATTTTTTAAGCCAAATCAAACACTCGAGTGTTCGGAAGGTATTCTTTATCGCTTATAGTCTTACACTAATCATCCACCGAATAAATACTTAAACAATAAAGCAAATAAAATTAAGAAAACATAAAATTAGTCCTTCAAAAATACGACACCTTTTTTCATTTCACGACTCGAAGATGACCCGGGGACGAAGTTCTCAGAAGCATAACCGTCGGTGTGATCCGGCGCCTCACCGGGCGATCCCGACCCATTCCCGTTATGCGCGCAAGAATTCGACCCAGAATATTGGCTTAAGTTGCCCATACTGGCGCTCTTCCGAATTAACCCATCAGTCAATCGAACTCCGAAAATTTTGACCCCTCGGTTCGTGCAGGTCCGAGAGTTGTGCCCGTTATGGCTACAATGCGAGCAGCAACGCGTCATTTTTCACGGCCGGTAAGGCGCTTTTCGGGACAGATCAGAGAGGAAATTGAACCGAAAAATGCCAATCGGGTCTTTGAACATCCGGATCCGAACCGCATGTAGAGTAGGGCTTTGCTTTTGAACCAAAAAAATAAACTTTTTATTTTCTTAGTTGGCTCCCCTCTGGCTTTGTTAGCAGATGGGAAAGAGAAAGAGAAATCCGGCATCCATATACAGCGTATTAATAATTGCAAAAGGAAATTTAATGATCTAGTGCTTCGCGGGTTTTAACATATTTTATTTTTACCCGTCGATCTAGTCAAAGTTGGTGTGCCACACAAATCATTTCTTTGCTGCGGGGTGTTGACTCTTATATGACTCGATTCATTTAATTTTCCTTCTTTTAATAATAAATATTTTATTCCCATGCTGTCTCATTTATTTATGGTTTCTATTTTTTATAAAAAAATATAAAATTTATATTCTTTTGACTGAATAAAATCTATTTGGCGAAAGTATGAAAAAAATCACTTTATTGCATTAAATATTTTTGACTTAATATAAAAATAAGTGTCCAAACTAGTAATACTCAAGACGTATTCTAATAGCTCAGTCGATCTAGAACATGAACATGATTATAATCACATCGAGCATCTACCCAAGAACCTGAACATGAAAACGCATTCTGATATTGAATTCACAAGCTTAGTGCCACACAAATAACTCTATTATATTACATGTAGGCATCGTATGAGCATGCTAGCATTTAGTTATGAACAATATAAGTACATTTACACACAAGTATGAGTATGCATCATGGTGTAGTGCAGGGTCACACGACATCTGAGACTCACACTCCTCTAGCCTACCGAAGATATTCTAGATAATACATGAGTCACACAACATTAAAACATTCATCTAGAAAGGCCCTCATTGCCAAATACCTAGGGTGAGATCTGGATCACACAACATCATAAGCATACACCCGGATAGTCTACTCCTCATGAGTATTCGGAATGCCTCCAGGTCGCATAACATTATAGAAACGCCCATCTAGCATTTAAGTATCTTAGCAATGAATTGGATATATTCGGATATTTCTCACTAAAATAAGATATAAGTCTTATGGAATCTTACATTATAATGTTCTTATGCATATCGTACATTTTATTTAATATTTTCACTTGTAAGCTTTTATTAGTAGGGTTCAACATCCCTAGACCCCTTCCTCGAGTCTTTAGCAATCAAGGCTCGTAGCCTTCATCTGTCTCAATAATACCAATATCTTATCCTGGGTATGGGTACCAGCCATAAAGCCCTAAAGCCCTAAGGGCCTTAAGTGTTACTTAAAGATTATGGGAGTTATGAGGGATTATAATAGGTTATTTTTCTTGTAACAATAACATTGAATTCGTCAAAAACCATTTCTAAGCAAAAATGTACTCATATGTTTCATAAACTCATACATACAAGACAAGCACATAAAATGATCTAAATACAAACTCACCTAAGAACAAGTTTCTCCAAATTCTTTCTTTTAAAGCTTTCCCCCATTTCTTTCACTAAATACAAGTAATAAATGAGTTACCAACTCTTCTAAGAACTTAAAAAGAAGTTTGGAAAGCTTTCTAAGGTCGAAATTCAACCTTTGAAATTGAGAGCTTGGACGGAAGCTCATGGAGTGAGGATTACTCTCCTTACTTCCACAATTTTGGATTAGAAATGTAGATCAATAAAGTTCTCTTCTTTAACTTCTAAATTGGAAGAAAAATGGGGAAAAAGATAAGTACAAGACAAATAATCAAGAAAATGAGAAAAAGGAAGGGTGCAACTTTATCCCCTTTTTCAGTTTTTGAAATCATCAAAATTAAAGAAAAATAAGCCTTTGTAACCACAAATGGTTTAATTCCCTAATTGGTCCCTTCTCCTTTGGTCTCACTTCAAAAATCCTTTTTATGGTTTTTTGGGCCTAATCTAGCCCAAATTTGTCCCAATTGTTTCTAACATCTTAATAAACTCATCCAATGTTTTCTTGTGTCATACTAACGACATTGACTTGAATTTTGGGGAGTTACAACTCTCTCCTCTTAAAAAGAATTTTACCCTCAAAATTTACCTAAATAGATCAAGTGCGAATACTAAAGTTGCATAGCCTTCTTGGACTCCCAAGTCGCTTCCTTGGTGTCATGGTTCCTCCAAAGAACTTTCACTGGCAGAATTCTTTTGTTCCTTAATTCATTGACTTCTCGTGCCAAGATCCTCAATTACTCTTCTTCATATGAAAAGTCGTGACTCACCTCTATCTGCTCTACTAGAACGATGTGGGAAGAGTCAGAATGATACCTTCAAATCATCTATACATGAAACACATGTTGGACGTGCTCCATCTCCGACGGTAAGACTAACTGATAATTTATTGTTCCAACTCTCTTAAGTACCTCGTAAGATCCTATTGATAACTAGTTAAAATTCATATATTCTTTATCCTTTATAACAATTATTGCTTGTATTTTGGGTCATTTTTAGTTGCATATTCCATCTTGAATGTATTCGATATATTTCGTTTTATGTGCATTACCGTGTGTTTATGCTATTTTTGGGAAGAAAATGATGCTGTTGTGTTTTGTTTATTTACAGGATAATTACCGAGCAGAATGTTGCTCAGATTGTCGCCGACAACTGGAGAGGACAAAAATACAATCTGGTAGTTGAAAAATCTAGCAAACCGTCATTTATTTGACCTAATTTTTTTCAACTTTTTGGAGATATGCTGAAAATAAGAGAATTTGACTTTTTAGAGATAAAGAAGAAGATAAAAAGATTTTATTTATTTTAAATTATTCCCTTTTTAAAATGAGATAAGAAAATAAGAAATATTTAATTATAGAATTATCTCTTAAACAAGTGGGATAAAATATTTTCTTCTTTAAAAAACTGAGACGGATATCAGAAAATGGACCTAACTGGGGGACTAACCTAACTAGAACCGGTGAACTCATAGTAGAAACGCTAAACTTATTTTTCATATTTTTCCATGGAAATTGCTGAAGATTTGAACAAAAACATTAGAGAAGACTATATATACTTCTTTCAGTTTTGCTTTCTTTCTCCTTTGTTTTTATCTTTAACGATTTGGTTTGTTCATTCGAATAAGTTCAAACCAGCCACGAACTAAACTTGTGTGGCTAGGGTTTTTGGAAATTATAATTTTGTAAGCGGTTAAATTTTTCAATGAATTATTTTAGTCGAATGTTCATTCATTTATTGTTGTGTTTTATTTATGGTTGAGTTATTTAAAAATAAATACTTAATTTATTTATTTACTTCAAGATTTGAAAATCTTAAGTTCACGTAATTAAATTGATGAATGCATATTTTCAATTACGAAAAATATTGGAGAGCAATCTATCTCTGAAAAGAAAAGGTTTCAAGCAACTAATAGGAGTTCGAGAAAAAGTAGGCGTTATACCTTAAGCTAATTTAGATTTGTATTGTCGAAGGCAATAATTGGCGTAGACTCTCTACTAGACTTAATTAGTGAATAATAACAATAACTCTATCCTCCATTCAAAGTGGTATCACTTCTCGTGGACAATTCAACCTTGAGCATCAACATAACCTCAAAACACTATCTCAGTTTTTCTGCCTTATCTTTAGCACTTGCCTTGCCAACTTTAATGTTATGCCAATCATTTATTTAATTTACATTTACTTCACATTATATTTCTTAGATTCAATCTCATCAATTTCATTTTATTTTACAGTTGTAATAACTCAAACAAAATAGCCCAATCAATTCTTAAGGAGATGATACTCGAATACTAATCACTTTATTAATTGGTAATGTGTATACTTGCATCATTTGCGTAGCACTTAAAACACGTATGTGGATCCGTCAGAGGTCTTGTCTATGTACTGTAGTTAACTACATGTGTGTGACAATATCATATTCGTATTTAAACATGTGTAGATTTATCATATCAGTAACAATTGTTGATCATTAATCAACTAATAATTTTTATATAAATAAAGATCATTTTAACCACAATTGAAATATTAAGAATTAAAATAATTAAAAATAATAACAAAAATAACCATGATATCAAGTATTAAAGGTAAATTTTAACATTATACTTTCACAAAACGGTAAATTATATGTTTAGTATATGAATTGTCGTTATTATTTTATTTCGATTACCCAACTATTTTTGTAACATCATACTTAACGTTACATTATGGTTTTATTTTGGTCACCTACCGATAAGAAATTAATAAAACTATTGATGTGATATTTTTTTTATTTTTTCAATGATGACGTGACATTATCTTACGGTGACACATTAGTATTATCGTTAATATTTTTAACAGTGGGTGATTAAAATAAAACCAAAACAAAACGTTAGATATGAATTTGAAAAAAGAATAATGGGTGATCAAAACAAAAATGACAATTAAAGTACTAAATATATAGTTTAGCCTTTACAAAATCAGTTTCAGTCTAATATGAAGGATCTATAAACAAAGGATAAAATAGGACACAGTTCATGACTTTTATCTAATCCACATAAACCAACTAAAATATCACACTGATAAAAAAAATATCATTAGGAAAAGCATGAATCATAAATCATTCATCATTTTGTCACCGTTTTCTAATTATGATAATGATCTGTTGCAACTTCCATCCAAAAATCTGAGCCGTCCCTCAATAATATGGGACCACCAAAGATCACCAGCAATACTTTTGTTTGGGACGATGACTTATCCTACAAAGTAATATACTTTAGAATAGGGATAACATAAATATATTAAATATTTTAGGTGGTTAAAAAAATATTATTCGTATTTAATATTTTTAATTTAAATAATTATATTTACATAATGTATGTATGTTATCAATAATTAAATTTTTTAACATATATTACATTTAATCACCCCCAAACTATTTAAAAGAAAAAATAGGAATATGGTAATTTTCAGTTTTAAAATTAATAATTTTAAATTTAATTTTTTAAATTTAACGTAGTTTACATTATGTTTTAAATTTAATATGTTTTAATTTATTTTTTAAACTTTAGTTTAATTCATATTAAACTTTAAATCTTACAATGTATATTATTTTAATTTAAAAATGTAACACTAGTATAGTAGTATTATTTTACATCATCAAGAATTTAAAAAATTAAATCTAAAGATCAATGAAAATAAATAAATTCAGAAAACAAACAAATTCAGTGACTAAAAACTATTTTATCTTCCTAGTATATATCCATCACAATTGGGGAATCTCCACGTGTACGACCCAAACAGATCTCACCTATCTTTGGATTTTGGATTCCAGACCAAGATTACGTTTCGTCCAAGTAATGTCTCCCTCCGTACACGTGGCCTATCATTTATTTGTCACATAATGATAATGTCTTAGAATTTTAAAATAGTTTTTTACTAATATTTACGGAAGTTAGTAGTTAACCTATCATTTATTTGTCACATAATGATAATGTCTTAGAATTTTAAAATAGTTTTTTACTAATATTTACGGAAGTTAGTAGTTAATATTTTGTTTTAAGGGTAAGTATCAAAAGTGAACATAAATTTTAATTAATATAATATTATACATAAAATTTTAATTTATATAATTATATTTATGTATTTTTTATTTGATTTAATTTTTATAATTTCTTAAATTTTATACTAGTATTTATATTTATAAAATATAAAATAAAGTTTTAATTTTAAATTTTATATAAAGTGATATAAATTTTAAATCATATACATAGTTAAACTAAAAAAATTAAAATTTTACATTTATAATTATAAATCAAAATTTATTTGTAATATTATACATTTAATTTATGTATATTTTTAATATGATTTTTTTCATTTTATCCTATTTAATATATATATTGTTTAATAATGTTTTATAATATTTTGATATAATAAATTAAGGCAAAATGTTTTTGGACTTGATTGAATTTGTTTAAAGTTTTCAAAAATAATTCAAAGTTTATTAAAATAGAATTTGAGCACAAAACAAGTTTTCTGAGTACGTAGTACATATATTGTTCTTTCAGTATCGATATTATAGGAATAATACCGATACTATTCATGTGATACCGATACCAAAGGTAAGAGAAGTATCGATACTCTCTAGGTAGTATCGATACTACTAGTTGTTTTCCAAATTGCTCAAATTCCAACATGCAAAATATGTATTGACACTACTTTACATAGTGGTATCGATCCCATAAAACATAATATCGATATTGATCAAGTCCAACAATCTTTAATGACTAGTTTATTTAAAAATTACAAAAGAGTACCGATACTCATTAAATATATATATATAAGATAATTTCAAGATAATATATATTTAAAACATCTTACAAAGATTAATAATTTAATTTCAATTATCAACTTAATTTTCGTTTTAACTCCCAGTAATTTTATTTTATAATATTGAATTTCCAATTTCACATTAGATCTAATTCATTAAATATATATAATCTTGAGTAAATGTAACATAGTATTTATTTAAAGATTTTTAATCATTATTAGGTGGATCAATATAAATATAATAAAAATTTATCTAACATAATTCATATATATTTTTTAATTTAAAATTTTAATAACAACTATATATATTTAAACCGAATCTTAAAAAAATATCAATTAGATCAATATAATTTTGGGTAAATTACACATTTAGTATCTAAACTATTATTTTTATTTTGTTTTGATACACAAACTTTATGATTTTTTCAAAATCATATCTAACGTTTAGTTTATGTTTCATTTTGGTATCCCGTCGTTAAAAATTTAACGGTGATGTTGACGTATCGTCATAAGATAATGTCATGTCATCATTGGAAAAAAAATATTATCAGCAGTTCTGTTAATTTTTTAAAGACGACATAACAAATTGAAACATAAATTAAATGTTAGGTACGATTTAAAAAAAGTTTGTGTACCAAAATAAACAAAAATAATATTTAAGTATTAAATGTATAGTTTATCCTATATTTTTAACATAATTTATACATTTTTATTTATGGTCATAGTTTAGGTATGCCCACCCCTAAATATGCCCATAAATACTTATATTTTTAGTATATAAGATATTTAAATTCAAGTAGATAACAATAAATCTTCCTAACTATTAAAATTATTTAATTCGTGCCCGTCTTACTTTTCCTTTCATCGATATTAGTCTCTATCGTTTAAAAAGAAACGATAAATCTGTTATTCGATCGCATATGGTTATAGAATCTAAAAGGGCCTATGCCTAAAAGAAACTTGAAGACAAAAGTTGTCCAATGTTTTTTCCTGTCTGGCTCCCAGAGATGGCACGTGTAAAAATCCAATGAGATCGTTGAAACAAGAGACATTATACAATTTATCCACATGATCATCCAAAGTAATCTATACGGTCACCATTCAATATCCACCACGAAAAAAGGGGCTTCTTGTAGAATTTCTAAGCAAATGATTGAAATTTGATTGCCATTTTCTTGCTAGACCACGCCTCTTTTACTTTCCCTACAATCAAATTGAATTGAAAGAAACATCCTTAATTTTTCCGACCAACAAGAAAGAACTTTGTGGACTTTATTAATCGTAAATAATTGTTAAACAAACACCAACTAAAAGTTATCTAATGAGATAATATGTTAAACTCTTTAAATAAGATAAGAAGTTCGAATTTTAACATTATAAATAGAGAAAATTGAATTACAATAATTACCCTTGTAATGAGTTTATACTATATTTAATTTAGATTAGTTAATTAATAAATTAAAACTCGTGATTATAAAAAAATACAAAATACACTTAGGAACTTGATTCAAAGAAAAAGATTTGATGGTAACCATTTATATATGGAACAAACAAACGTTGGACTTAGTCCACCTCTCCGTCATGTCCACTATGTTAACAACAAATGCCCTACAGCTTCAGATCCAATGTTTAGAGGCTGATTTGGTTAAGATAATAACTATGTTGTTACCTTTTCTTTATCTTTTCTTTCGGACCATATTGAAATACAAGAACAAACAAAGAAAAAATATGAACTACGCACAGCGGAGCAGATTTAAGTATGGGTGTTCATTTTTCGGTTTTAACCAAATTAACTGACCGAATTGAATTAGTTCGGTTAATTTGGTCGGCCACCGAATTAGTTCGATCGGAAAACGGTTAATAATTTTTTTTAAAATTCGGTTAACGGTTAATTCGATTCAAAATTGGTTAATTAACCATTATTAAATATTAAATATTATATATATTATATATAACATATATTCTCAGCCCAAACCATTTAAAAGCTCAATTAATAATTTAAGATCCAATAACTTTTAAATCTAAATTAATATTAATTAATTAAAAAATCTCAAAATTAAATGCTCACGCCTGAACCTAAACCTAAACTTTTAAGAAAATACACTTTCTCTGCTACTCTACCTCTGTAACCTCTCAATCTCACGCGCACTTTTTACCCATCTTTATCTATCGCTTGTGAAGTGTTTTTACCGATTAACAAGTCAACGTCGGAGGACAAGTTTTTTCAAAGCATGTAGTAGTTAACGTCTTCATTTCTTCATTGATTTTGCAAAGGTTAGAGCTTTTTTATATTTTCGTAAATAATATGCTTGCTAATCACTAAAATATTTCTCTATTTTGTGGTTCTATTATTCATAGGGGTTATACATAAAGATCTTTCGGATTATCCAGCTCATTTGATTTTCTTTGAATGGTAGAATTTTCCAAATTTGATACATAGATAAGATGGTTCAGATTAAAATTTAAAAAAATTTGTTGTTCTGGTTGTTTTGAATTATTGTCACTGACTTTGGGTTATTTCTGGAATCAACAACATCTATTTTCAAGTGTGAATTAATGTTTTTGTATTCTCCCGAGTGCTCTTTTTTCTCTTTATTTTGTTGTTATGCATGGATCATTTATATTTTAAAGTTATTGTGTAAAATTGATGGTATTCTATGATCATTTTGAACTATAAAATTCTTTAAAGTTTCCTATTTCTGCTTAGTTTAATGCACTTAAGATTTATTGTTGTTTCATCAGTCTATGCTTTTGACATTAAGCTTTTTCCATAGTATCTTTCAGAGAGTGAATATAATTTCATATTGAAGTGCGTTCTTTTTGTAGTGGTTTAGGTGGTATAGTCATAATAAATTATTTTAGAATTAGTCAAGGTTTCAGATTCATGAATGTTATATTGGTGCTTCATGCTTCTTGTTTGTTAATCAGTATTATATTTTACATTTATTAGAACTAGTAAGGAATAATTTTCTAGTTGTTGATGTCAACTTGGTCTAGCTTTTTTTATGAAATGGATTTGAGCTAGAATTTGATTTCACTTGGATCAATAGTCATGATGTTTATGTGCATCCCCAGCCTTTATAGATGCTTATCTTGTATATCATTCGAGTTATTAGATAAAATGCTTCTAAAATGCAAGCGATGATGCTTCTACTTTCTTAGCTAGGATGTATGTATAGAGTGGCTGTATATGTGATCTTAATAGAATTTTTTATGTTTACTGAAGATTTTAATGTTATCTGGGACATTGCCATACGTGTTGTCAATGTAGTTTTGATGCTCAGTGAGGTAGGAAAGAGTGATAAAGATGTTTAATCTTTGCGTTTTTACAATGGATGTTGTGGACACTTAATTTCATTCGTCGTTATTATATAATATTATTTATAATTTTACATTTATATATATTATATATTTACATTTATTTACATTATATTTTTCAGGCTTAAACATGTGGCCCAGACCAAGTACAAAATGGCCCAAATACAAATCTGATAACCCACATGCTAACAAAAATCAAACAAGTGGCCCAGAAGTCTAGGTGGCCTAGCAGTAGACCCATATGGTGACCAGTAACCCACTTGGAGCACCCAATAGTGGACCCAAATCGGTTTAATGAAGCATCCGAACTGGTTAGGGTTTAAAACCCTAACCTCATCTCATCCAACCGCGCGCCGCAAGCTCTCTCTTCCGAAGTCCCCATGCCTCACGCCTCTCGCCACTCACGCAACTGTCACCGATTTTCTCGGCCATCACCAACGCCATACATGGATCTTGCGAGACGACCATCAACAAACATTAGAGGAGCAATTTTAGTGCAATTAAAACTCCTAAAAATAGGGTCTCTCATGTACTATAAATCATATGTAAACCCAACACAAAGGGGGATTCCAAAGATTCAAGAGAAATACAAGCCCTTTTTTTTGCATGCATACATACGAGTTTACACGATTAATACAGAGGAAATACGAGTAAAATACGCAAGGGTCCGAAGCATTTTTTTTTAAAAATAAAACAAAGGTAAAAAGGTTTACCTTTTTCGATTGGTTGCTTGCATGTTGATATTTTTTCCTTGGTTTTAAAACGCAAACGCCGATGAACATGGGAGTAAAATGGTTTTTTTTCTTCCGAAACCTTTAAACTTAAATCTACCCCCGAGGCTTCTTGTTTTAAAGAAACTATCCTAATTTTTGGAACGAGAACACAAAGGGTTTTCAAAAAATGGAGTTTTTTTCGGGGTTCGTCGTCGATGACCGACGGCCGACGCCGATCAACGACGGCGGCGAGGCGACGTACAATGGTTGTTTTCTGGAAAGGGGGTGTTTGTTCTTCGTATGGAAGGACATTTCAGAGAAATGTTTAAAGGGGGTATTTGGTTTTGTGAAGAGAAGGGAATGAGGCATTCTAATTTTTTTTAACTTAAATAGCGACCCGGTTACCCTAGTTGGATCCGCATGTCGATCAACTCCACGTAAAGGATCCGCATGTTTTCAGATAAATGGGGTAAATTACCCTTTTGGTCCCTATTAGTTTGTTAAAAGATTATTTTAACCCCACATTTATTTTAAACCTCAAATTTCTTCAAAATTGACCCTCAAATTTTGATTTTATTTCAACTTTGTCCTTTAATATATATATATATATATATGTGTGTATATTTGTTTCATTTATTACTTTTATTCTTTTTATTATTTTCTTTAATTTTTTTGGGGTTATTATTATTATTATTATTATTGTTTTTAGTTATTTTATTTTTTTCCTTATTATATTTTTCCCTAATAATTTATTTTATATATTTATATGTATATATATATTTATTATTTATTTTATTTCTTATCATTATTATTTTTTTAGTATTTTGTTTATATGTTTATATATATATATATATTACTTTTTTTCATTTATTTTATTTTTATTTTCTTTATTTATTTCTTTATTTATCTTTTTTTTATTTTAATTTATTTATTTTATTATCTTTTTATTTTAAGTTAAATCAACTTTTTTGGGTTAATTTCCGCACTCATAATATATATTTATTCCATAAATTTATTTATTTCTCGACCATTGTGCACAATGAAAAATGTGTAAATTTATGAAATGAATGACAACTAACATGCATGATAATGATATATATGCATATTAGGTGTGTATTACATAAATTTACTTATCTTTCGAGCATTGTACACTTCCTATATATATATATATATATATATATATATATATATATATATATATATATATATATATATATATATATATATATATATATATATATATATATATTTCATTATCATGCACGTTAGTTGTCATGCATTTCGTAAATTTATACATTTTTTCATTGTGCATTTCATAATATATATATTAGTAGTATGCATATTAGTTGTCTGTATTGGTGTATATCTTTTTCCTTTTAATTTTTCTATGTTTTTATTTTTTTTATTCTTTTTCCTTTTTATTATTTCTTTCTTTCTTTCGATTCACTTTTTATTTTTTTCTTTGATTTATTTTTTATTGTTTTTATTTATTTTTTATATTACTTTATTTTTTAATTTAATTTATTTAATATTTAATATTTAATATTTAATTTTTATTATTACTATTTTTTTCTAACATTTTTAACTTTTTAGAGAAATTTTAATCCGTCAGAGGTAAGTAATTCGGATCGAATAATTTAAATTTTAATTTTCGCGAACAAAGACAACCGACAATTTAATTGGTACCGAAATTACGGTTCAAGGGTGCTAATCCTTCATTGACCGTAACCGACTCCCGAACCCGAAACGTTTTTGGTACATCGTAGATCAGGTAAGATGGTGCTCGATCTACCTAATATTGCTTTAAAATGATCGGTGGCGACTCTAAAACATTTAATTCAAGTCGAAGTCTAATTTTGGGGCCCAATCGAAAGACGACTTCGATAGATGTAATGTAATTTGTTTAAAGGTTTGGATTGAAAAGAAGAAAATGTTTAACATAATGCGATGTAGTTGGTAGTGATTAAGAAAATTGTATGTCCAATCTTGACATCATAACATCATACAGAATTTGAATAATTTATAACATTTAGGTTCAATATTAATTTTTATCAATTTATTTTGATGTAGATGTCCAGTATGGCAACATATGTTGAGAGCAGTGTTTCAACTATTTATCAAATTCAACAAATTCAACGACTGAAGCTACAAGTCAAACAACAACAAAAAAGGGACTGCAAGTAAACGAAAAGCTATTCCTTTACGGTCAGAAGTATGATCTCATTTCTATGTTGTGTAGGTAATATGTTCTCTTAAGATATGAATGGTTGAAACTTGATAGAGAACATCTTGGTTGGTATGGCAGCAGCAATCAACAACTTATCACTTTAGCACTGTAACATCCCCAACTCGTACCCGACCCGGATACGAGTCCTAGATGTCACATTGACTTTTTAAAATAATATTCTTACAAAATACAAAACGTTTAGACTTATATTAAGAAAATACAATAATTTACTATTAAATTATGTTCGTTATAAAATTTTAAGGCAAAAACGTATTTATGAATAGTACTATAAACAATACCATGAACAATACCGTTTCTAAAAAATTTCCAGAATCCTGCAGGGGTATCGATACCCTGCTACAATATTGCTACAGTAATTTAACCATTCATCACTATACATTTACTATTTACATATATACGTTTAAAATATTACAAAAGTCGATCAGAGCATACATACATACTAAATGACTCTATTTACATGCCAACACATATATTACATAAATAGACATACTGTGCAAGGTTCTTCTGATCTGATCTTCAAATCTGATCTTCAAATGATGATATGTTGTTTTGCTGCTCTTAAGATCGATCTTCTTGTTTTTTTTGTAACTACGTGTAAATCACTTACAAGCTAAGTCATAGACTTAGTGAGGCATAAACTTATAATGATAATGCATTTCTTATGAATATGAACATGCAACATAGTAATCAGAATTCCATATCATTTTCTATGATTCAATATATATATACAATACTGATATTATAACATATAAGGCGATACACATTTTTCATATGATTTATAGGCCCATGTATATACTGAGAACATAAGGTATTCGAGTACATAGAGGTTGTGGACATCTGTTGTCACCACAGCTCGTATAAGTCCCACTGAGTGGCATATGAAATTTTGTCTCGAAGGACCTGTGAATATGTCCCGAAGGACCTATGAGTTGTCCCGAAGGACCTATAATGCCCTCGACTCTTGGCATGTCAACTATACCTAGAGCTCTCATATTACATAACATGGGCATTAATATTATTTTTCATATAAACATGTACTCATGTCATTTTCTTTGTAATCACATATGTTTTTTCTTCAATCACATTCACATGTGCATATAACCATCCATCTTATATCATATAATATGAGTCATATAACATATATCAAATCATATGTAACCATATATAATTTATGCATATTTAATAAAAACTATAATGTATGCATGTTCATAACCATTATACTATGAAATTGACCTAGGAAATAGACTCATCGCAAGTCTTATTTCCATTAGATTATCCCTATATTATGCACTCACCTTGGCCTTGCTTGCGTTGATTCAATTCTAATTCTTCGATTGTTTCGGAACAGGATTACGTTCTATATCTACACAAACATAATTTCAGAGACGATTATCAAAAGCCTAACCTTATAACTTGATACTAATAGCTTAAACGAATTTATTGAATCCATATTCAATTTTTCCTTTAGGGGGTATCAATACACCCCTTGAGGTATCGGTACCCTTACTGCATTCTGTTATTTTTTGTTCAAGAGTACCGATACACTCTGCCCAAAACAAGCTTTTTCCCCGAAAATTCATTAACTCTTCTCTGAATTTCCTCATACAAAACTCCTTTCATACCACTAAACTCAACTACAACTATTTTAACTAACTTTTATCATTCCCACACCTTATTATCTCCATACTTCATTCAAATTCCTAAAGCTAAGAATCATACCCAATTTTTCATGTTATCCAAAGTTAGTTCTAACACTTATAACTTATTATTCACACCTATGACAAATCAAATTCAACTTCTAAATCCATTTATACATCCTTATTCAAAATTTCACTTCTCCACTTCCTATCTTTAATCATTCATAACTTACAAATCTTTGAGTTTTTATAACCTTTTTCATCTCCATCATCTTTCCTAAAGCTTCATAAATCAAAATCATGCTTCAATTTTAAAGATTAACCAAAAGAAATCAAACTCACCTTGGGCTTGGGCGCTTCACGTTTGGAGAAGAAGAAGATAAGTCTCTGGAAACTTATCTCTTCAATTATGATTCACATGGATATTATAATATCCACTAATTATTATTTTATTCTTTTATTTGCTCAATGACCCTTTTACCCTTTTACTTCTCCTTCACTTATTAATTCATCATACACCAACATTTTTTAATTAATTCCTTCACTTTTCAATTTATCTGATTTGGTCATTGAATTTTAAAATCTTACACTTTAATCACTAACCCGGTATTGAGGATGTTACAAGCACAACCTTCATGCACCATGTTCCATTTATTTTGTAGAATTTCATATTAGTTGGGTTTTTTAAACTAAATTGATAGATACAATTATCTTATTTTAATATAATGTTTAATCAAAATTTTAAAAATTTTATTTTATAATTAGATATTATTTAAATTAATTGTAAATTGTTTTTTAATTAAAAAATTCAATTGTTATATAAATTAGAAAATTTTAAAAATTTTCTGTTAATTCAAATATTGACTGAATTAACCAAAATTTGTTCAGTTCAATTAATAATTTTCAAAAAAAAGTTTGGTTAATTCAATTATGGTTAATTCGGTTCGGTCGATGATCGAATTAACCGTTTGAACACCCCTAGATTTAAGATCTAGCAGAGAGTGATACTATGTTAAAGATTCAACAAGGAAGATTATCAAAAACAAAAATAAGATTTTATATTAGGGGCAAACTTATAAAATTTTAGAGGGTCAAAGTAATTTATCAATATAAAATACAAAAAAATATCTAAAATATATGAGAATTTAAATTTTTTAATTATATCTTGAAGATTATAAAACTGATATCAAAGAAATGATATATGAACAAATTGATAAAAGAATACTTTAATACATCTTTTATGATTCAGGAACTGTTTTACATTCTACAAATGAATAGCTATTTAAGGAGCTAAATGGAAACTGTTTACACTCGTTCAGTTGTTATAACTCGTTCAGTTGTTATAACAACATAACCAACTTAGCCACGTGTCACTAACAGCCTAACCATTTTTATATACATTTTAACATGCAGCAGCCAAAATAGCAGCATTAGTCCCCAGGAGTCCTGAAATATGTGTAAATCAAATGATCGATTTTATGCCAAAATAGCAGCAGGGAACTGACTCATGCATATACAACTTGATAAGGGAAATAAAAAGTTTACGGAGTTCTCCCTGTATGTTTCATGGGCAACAAGTTCATCCATTGGAACATGTCTAGTAAGTCAAGCATAAATAGTGAGGATCTACCCTTAATTCAGAGCAGACACATATCCATCTTAAATTCTAAATTTTTTCCGATTAGTTATTTATTTTATTAATTGTCTACTATTAAATTTTATTTATATTCATCTCGTGTGAAAACTTTATATTATCAATGCATGTGCCCACCTTTAAAAATATTTCACGTCTCTCTCTCTACCATAACAATTCAGCTCCGAAATTGTATCACTAGGATAATGCTTGATATTGATAGCATCTTTGGCTAGATTTATCAAATATGAGGAACACCTGAAGAAAAGATAAACTTAACATAAAAGAAGAGCCTTCCAGTCAATCATCTTGATTCTCAACTTCAGCCAAAGGTTGGCATGAAAGGTATTCAAAGTAATTATGGAGAAGCAGCTGCAACCAGGAAACAAGGACCAAACCATCTAGGGGTATTTGAAAATTACGTCTGATAATCAAGACTTGAAATTCCTTTTTGAAGTTCTTGAAATTAGACTGCTTATGAGAGAAAGTAAAACAGATCTGAGTAGCAGCAAAACATCTAGATTCACATACCAATAATTTGTGTTTGAAGTACAGAGAGATACGCATGTCGTTACACTCGGCTTTCTTGCCAAGGCACCAAGATAGAAGTTTTGGTACAAGGTTGATGATTTTGGTTCAATGATTTGTGTTTGTTTATTACAGTACAGTACAGTACAGTACAGTAAGAAACCTGCACACTGTGAACGCATCAAGTTCAATGTTTGCAATTTCTTTAGCTACAACCCATATGCAAGTCTGAGGCGCTCTTCCAAGTATTCTAAGGATTTTATAGGTGGGAATCTGCATGTAAGAATGAAAACGTACTACCTATCTTTTTTATGATAAACATGTATGAAATGCATGATGCTTCCATTTCTTACTTTTCTTCACGTATCCATTTTCGACGCATAGTTGGTAGGGGTATATAACCATCCAAGTACATCAAAAAAATATAGAAAAAGTTAAGCATGCATGTATCTGACACTCATCCGAGTCTAAGCATCATAGTATGAAAAATAAACGGGCAAGGAAGGTAGATCCTATTTGTCTTTCATTTGTATTTTAACAAACAACGGCCACTTCTTAGATTTCAATTATAATGTGCTCATCAATACTATTTGAGCAGAACACATCAGTGTTCTATTTGATAGTTTTCTTTAACTATAATTGAATCATAAACATCAAAAGTACCAG
Source organism: Hibiscus syriacus (assembly GCF_006381635.1). Classification (NCBI taxonomy): domain Eukaryota; kingdom Viridiplantae; phylum Streptophyta; class Magnoliopsida; order Malvales; family Malvaceae; genus Hibiscus; species Hibiscus syriacus. Next base: position 334,557 of record NW_024063111.1, on the reverse strand, counting down.
CTGAATCGATATCTTGGCGGGCAAGACTCGCTGCAACAACTTTCCATACATTCCACAATACAATCCTTACTGGGATTCGTGAAGAATGCCACCTGAAATGTTCGCAACATAGTTATACAACTTTTTAACAGAAAAGGCTTCCCTCAATTGAAGAGTGATAGAATTAGCAGTGTGCAATGACTGGTGATAGCATTTCAATCCTTTGTCCCCCATCAAACAATCAAATTATGAACAGATAATATTGCCCTCAACACGAAGCTTACCAAAGTTGAAAGAACATTAAACAAAATGTTCATAACATAATTTAAATTTCCCAAAAAGATGTGCAATGCAACTATTATTCTGAATTATTTGGACATGAATACTTGACTAAAATTAAACAGTAAAGGGTGAATCGTTACAGAGTAGCGTTCTTGTCTAGGTTGCAGAACTCTGTGCAGGGTTGACCTGATGCATGACGCAAAATTAGGGATACAAAGAAACTGGCATTATTGTTTTACAAATCCTCCAAGAGAAGCATCGACAGCTATTTAAGATATGAGGCAACTGGGTTACCTGAATAAACAATTAGTCCACCTCTCCATCATGTCCCCAATGTTAACAATGAATGCCCTACAGATTCACATCCAAAGTTCAGAGGCTAAGTGGCAAAGATTATAACTATGTTGCTTCTCTTTTCTTTACTTGAACAATCTTCCATCTTTAATACTCACCCACTCAAGCTTGGCACATCCTCCCAAACCTGTGGTTGCGCAGATTTCTCCTTGCAAATCTGGGTTTCACAAAGGTGAAACGGATGTTGGACCGAAATAAAAAATGTAAGGTTTGGCTATTATTAACAAGGAACACCCCTGAAGCCCCGGGACACCATCAGTCACCAGAAGAGTGACGGTTTCATAATCTGAATGAACAGAAGCACCATATATTTCTTCGCAAGAAGTGTCCAAGTCTCCTAACATCAAAATTTAGAGACATAATGTTATATTCTTAAGGTTTTGTGGCTCTGAACTTCTAATCATCTCTTTTCTTTTTATCTATATATATTTCTTCACTGGAATGGAAAATTGCATATACAAGTGTAATGCCAAAGATTAAGGAAGAAAAGGGGAAAATACTCCATAAAAAAACTTCACATCAATCAATGACTTCAACAAATATGAAGAAACCAAATAGTTCTCGCATACCTGGATAATGTAATAAACGAATAAATGCAAATGGTTCATTAAGTGCGCCCACTTTTTCAAAGAAATCTTCTTCTAATTTCAGGGACAGGGCAATTAAAGAAAGTAATTTAGTCACAGCAGACCTGTTCAAAACAAATTTGGCAACATTAAACCTTGCAGTATTTCCATTCTACAAGCTGGTATTCTGAAACACTTCTACCAGACTACCAGTAGAACAATGTCCTATGCACAGAAGCAGCTGAATCTCATAGGATCGATTTCCAAGCAAGATAAAATCAAATTCAAAACTCAAAAGTATGTTTTGAACTGGGATGGAAAGGAAATTTATAAAAGTGTTAAAACCATTTATCAAATTATAGAACAAGCTCTTTTCTAAATATAAAGTACAAGGAAACCAGAGATGTATGAAATAAAACCAATATCTGAACTAACATCAGGGACTCACCGCACTTTTTTATGACAAGTCTCCATTGTGCTTCTCCAAGAAGGCAGATCTTCTGAAGTTCCCCAGCAAAAAGAACATCTTAGTATAAACCAATTAAATTTCTCACATGAAGAAAAAAATTATACAAGGTAAGAAAACAACTAAACAAGATGCTTTGTACAAGATAACCATATGTGCCTTCTAAAGGCCATTGATTCAGGTTATCAGCAAGCGGACCAATATAGAAACTTTCTTTAGAGTCACCTGTTTTCCAAGCAGTCAAAAGTAATCAATTTGACATTAAAATCACCTTTTACATGGAAACCATAAAGAAATTAAGAAAGCAAACTGCTCAAATGGGTTCATTCGAAAATCTTGGATAACCCCACTATTAACAGGCGGCTTCAGGAAAATATTAAACAGTTAAAAAGAGAAAAGAAAAAGGAAAGGTTAATCAATTAAAATAAACACATAAAAATACCTTGACCTTAATATCACATGCACAACATGTGTCATTGAAACTAGTACATTATATAAATATGGAGATATTGGTAATCTAATAAATATAAAAATATACTTGGATATAAACACAAAATTTATAACACGAATCACGGTGGTAAAAAAAATTGTTATTATTCCTTGACGTCTCGAGTTTGGGCATCATGAATGTTAAGAGCATTAGCATTTAATGTCATATGATTAAGAATTATTTTTGAACAAATATTATCATATATTTACCTAAGATTAATAAAAAAACACAAAATTTATAATGAGATATTTATTTGAAAATACTATGTAATATATTACATAAAAGAAAAACCATGATCGAATACCCTTTCACACATGCATAAGTTATTGATTGCAATTTCTGGAGCAGAAGTGAGTTTGAAATAACTTCAACTACACCCCATAAGTAACTCTAAGGCGCTCTTCCAGGTAGTCTATGTACTTGATGGGTGGGAATCTGCGTACAATGATGAAAACGTGTTACCCTTTTTTAAATATTCGTACTCAATACATATGGGATACATATTTGGATACCTTGGCGGACAAGTGTCAGTGCAACAGCTTTCCAAACATTCAACGATACAGTCTTTGCTGGGATTCATGAAAAATGCCACCTGCAAACAATTATAGAATGAACAAAGTGCAAACATTTCAATTTAGATGGATCAGGAAAGGGTGAATGAATAGTTACAGAGTAGTGTTCTTGTCTGGGTGGCAGCACTCTGTGCAGTGTTGACCTGCACATGAGCCACACAAATTACAGGATATAACAAAACAGCTGATCCAAGGGAAGCATCAACAGGACACTTGATTACCTAAACAAACAATTGGTCCACCTCTCCATTGTGTCCCCGATGTTAACGATGAACGCCCTACAGGTTTGGATCGAATGTTCAGAGGCTGATTTCGCAAAGATAATAACCAAGTTGTTCCATTACTTAAACCAGTACTTTTGTTCCATTATAATTTAACAATCTGCCATCAGTAATACTCACCCCTTCATGCTTGGAACATCCTCCCAAACCTGCGGTTGCTTTGATTTGTCCCTGCAAATCTGTTTTCCCATAGATGAAACAAATATTGGGTTGACATACATAATTCAAGGATGTCAAATTATTTACAAGGTACACACACCTGAAGTCCCGGAACACTGTCGGTCACCAGAAGAGTGATCATTCCATAATCTGAATGAGCCGAAGCACCATATATGCCTTCACTAGAAGACTCCAAGTCCCCTAACATCAAAATTAAGGTCTTATGTCTCTCAACTTCTAATCTTTTTTTCTATCTATATATTTTTCACTCGAATAGAAAGCTTTAGATTCACAGATTAAGGAAGAAAAGGGAGAAATATAAACAAGTCAAGTAGTGTGGAACCATACCTGGGTAATGTAATAAACGAAGAGATGCAAATGGTTCATTAAGAGCTCCCACTTTTCTAAAGAAATCTTCATCTAATTCCAGGGACAGAGCAATTAAGGAGAGTAATTTAGCCCCAACAGACCTGAGGAAACAAATCTAGCAGCCTCAGTCTTCCTATTCTAATGGAAACTTTTTTGGGATGATTAAAAGGTAGTATATATTCATAATTTTCTTAACTATTAGCAACGCAGCTTGAACACAGGATCTCTAAAGAGAACAACATCCCTTTAATCACTGAGGCCACTTAATGATTCTAATGGAAACTCATTGCTGTAAATCATCTGTAGCATCTAAAGCTTGTATTATAACAAAGAATTAAGTCTAATAAGGGACTCACAGCATTTTTTTATAATAAGTCTCTATTGTACTTCTCCAAAATGGAAGATCTTCTGAAATTTCCAAGCCCAAAGAACATTTTAGCATAATCAATTAAATTTCTTATATGAGATGTTTATAAGACACTAATACATACCTTCTGAAGGCCACTGATTGAAGCCATCAGCTGGTGGACCAACATAGAAACTTTCTTTAGAGTCACCTGTTTTACATGATCATTGAACATGAAACTCAAGAAAAATGTTGAGCACTTAAAGGAAGAGATTAAAACAAATAAACTACCTTTGGTATTTAGAGAAGAATCAAGCTTTTCAGCATAAAGTGCTGTATAACCTCTGTGATTCTTTTTAGCAAACTTAATCTTCTCTTCAACTGGGAATGAAAAGAACTTGCTACTCTGCTCAAAAACTTTGTTAACCAATTCTTCATCACACCCATGATTTACAAGGTAAAAGAAACCATGGTCAATGCATGCCTGTACAAAAATTCTCAAGTTAAAAATCTTGTAAAACCAGTGTCTTTTCGATTGATCCAAACTCCAACAAAAGACAACCTGACGGATAGAATTGGCGGTGGAGAATCGGTCTGGTGAGGACAAGTCAACGACCGGAAGTTGTAGAGCGTCCGACATCTTTGTTTTGTGCGGTAGCTGCTGCCGCTTACGCTACTCCAAATAAGTTTATAAAAGATGAGGGGAGATGATATTTCGTTGTCTAAAAGATTTACCCATATCTGCTGCCACTCCAAATAAATTTATAAATTAAGATTATCCAAAAAAAAATTATAAAATACGAGTGATGATTTTGTCTCCAGATATACCCATACCTGCTGCTGCCACTGCAAAATAATAAAGAATCACTTAATTATGTTGAAATAATTTTTTAATTGTTAAAATTAAAAAAAAAATATTAAAAGTTATTATTAATTCTTATCAAAGAAATGACATAACTTAAATAAATATATAATATCTCATTCAGCCTTCAATTATAATTACATTTTATTTAATATTTTTCTAAAATTTCAAAGAAATAATCTCAAAAGGTAAAAAGGATTTAGATTTTTTTCAGAAAATATAAAATTTATATTTTTTAAATTGTAAAAATATTTTTAAAAATTATAATTTTAAATTCTTTTTACGATTTGTAAAATTTTAATAAAACTCCTCATATTGCTTGTTATTTACATTGTCACTCTCCATGTGACCTATAACAAAGTTTAATGATCAATATTTTGTATTTCTTCTAAGCATAACAAACTTATTTTTGTATTCTTTAAAGCTTTTATAAAACATGTAGTAATTTTATCATAAAATATGTGGTAATTTTAAAGCATATGTTCTAATTTAATCATGTAATTATCTTTAAAAATTTAACATATCCGAATGATTATAATAATTTTGAGTTATAAATCGTATATGCTTACTGATAAGCTTTCGATTATACTAGATTTTAAAAAAAATCTAGACTTTATCCTTTATTTAAGGAGTTGTTTTTATAAAATATTTCAAAATTATTAGATTAGTGATATATTGAAAAATAAAGGATTAAATTAGAAGAGTGGTATTATTCAAATATTTTTTTGTCCTATATATTAAATTTATAGGCAAAACTTTCGAGATAATGTTCTGGAAAAAATTAATTTACGAGATAATGCACTCTCCAGATTAATTGCTCAAATAGAGTAAAATCCACAGTGTTGGCCGTAGGTCGCCATGCCTTCCCGGCGAGCTACAAGAGATTGCATGTGCCATGCACACCCCAACACGCTGGGCATCCGAGGCCATCCGACCGAGCTATGCGAGGGCAGCCGAGCGAGCTATGCGAGGGCATCCGAGCGAGCGAGCAAGGGTAGATCACCCGGAGTGCATGGCGACCTACAAGGTCGCCCGGAGAGCATGACGACCTATGTGTTGGGACGTGCATGTGTAATGTAACACGTTCATTCTCTCTGTTTGAGTAAGGGTAGGTCGCTCGAAGTGCATGGCGACCTACAAGATCGCCCGGAAGGCATGACGACTTACGCCCAACTGTGGATTTCATCCTATTTGAACAATTAATCTTGGGAGTGCATTAACTCGTGAATTAATTTATTCCAGAACATCATCTCGAAAGTTTTGCCAAATTTATATGATATGAGTATTAAATATACATATATTATTATTCGAGATAAATTATTCTAATATATGTTTATGTTTATATTATTGGTATTATTCAAATATATTTTTACCTGTATATTAAATTTATATGATATAAGTATTATATATATATGTATTATTATTCGATATAAATTAAGATATTGTTCTTTTTTGTAAGATTAATTTATGGAACTTCTCTAAATAGCTTAAGTGTCTTGCCGAGGCTTACTTGAGCAAAAGAGTTTCCTTTTCATTCCTAAATGTGTTTTATACTATATAGTATTAAATATATATGTATATTATTATTCGATTTAAATTAAGGCATTGCATTTTTTTTTGCAATATTAATCTATGTAACGCTTCTAAATACTTGGAGTGACCTCTGGTGGTTACTCAAGCAATGAGGTATCTTTTTCATTCCCGTAATTATGTAAAAGTAAATTATTTTTATAAAAATTAAATTATATTTATTTTATGAGAAAATACCTCAAATGAAGAGAGATCTATAAGAAAACGTACGAGTGAAAGAATATCCTCATCAATTTCAACTTAATTTAGTATAAATATTTGTGTATAAATTTAAATTTGTTTATTATATTTAACATTTTATTCATTTTATACATGTCACTAATTATGGTTGCATTCGTTAATCATGCATTTACTTTGGATTTTAGTAAAATAGGAAGGCAAGGTTGATTTATGTCAAGAATTAATGGAATCGTATCTCATATAATTGGATGACAATTCTCGTTAATTTTTTAGGTAAAAGACATCATTTTTAAATTATTCAAATATTTTATAAGAAAATTCACTCATTGTTAAATTATTAGAAATGAAAGGATCGCAATTTAAATTTAGAATTCTAGTGTATAAAATTTCATTATTTAGATAATGTATAATTGAGAAGTACTAATTTTGTACGATGTGAGTATATTTATCTTTCCCCACACGTAATCAACTTTCAAACTCTTATGAATCTTTGGTAAAATGTAGACTAATTTTTTTCTTTTAAATGATTTTTTCTAAAATCCTATTAAAAAAACATTTTTAGGTATTCAACTTACCTAGTCCGATAGAGCTATTTTTATTTTATTTTCTTAGAAAAATAGAAAATGTTAAAAAACTTGTTTGGTTATAAAATTAGAAAATGATTTTTAGAAAATGAAAACAAAATTGAGTGAAACATTGAAATAATAAAAAAAACATGTTTTCAGTAATTTTGCTAAAATAGTTTTTAAAATCTAATAAACAAAAAAATACAGGGTTTATATTTTAACTTATTCAAGTTTAATTTTTTTAAATACAGTTTTTATATTTAATAGTATCTAGGGCCCTCAAAATTTTACAAAAGAAAAATTAATTTGCTCCTGAAACTTTTGTATACTTAATATAACCCTTAAATCGACTAGTACTAAAAGTTAAGTATTATTTTAAAAAAATAAAAATTTAAATATTAAAACGAATCAAAGTTAACATTTTAAATATTAAAAGTATAGTTTATAAAAAAATTCTATAAATAAGTTATAATAATAATAGTAGTAGTTTGATCTAAATAAGATTCATCACACAAACGTTGTCAATTTTGACCCTAGAGCAAAACCGCCAAAGTAAACAATAGCATCGTAGTTGCGTCCTTATTTTTGTATACAATGTAAATAAATGGAACATCAAACCTAAAATCGTAGTACCATAAAAAGGGGTCCCCGGGTGAAACTCGCTTGTTGTACAACTGACCTACGAAAATAAATAAATAAGCTTATTTTTATTCAACAATTTCTTCTTCTTCTTCGGCTGCTCTACCTTTGCTCCGCCACTTCCTCCACCGAGTTCTGTTTCTTTTCTGAATTTGTTGTCTTTTAAGAAGTCTTGTCGTTTATGTGTAGTTGCTTACTTTATTCTTTTTCGTTTTGCTGCTTTCGATGGCTAATGCACCAGTAAAGTCACAGCCTTTACACAACTTCAACTTCCCGTTTCTTAAATGGGGGACCCATGGAGGTGGAAGTTCTTCGAACACCAACGCCGACAACCTCCGTTCTCCCGAATCCTACTCCGACCACGACCGTCTACGTCCGACGCGTGTTGGGTCACGCACCACCCGCGTTTACCGCTTATCCTTTCCTCCCCCACCTAGAACCATCAAACAACAACCCCGCGAAGAAGAAGAACAACAACACAAACAAGAAGAAGAGTCGTTAAAACCGCGGGGAAACGAAGCTGAAGAAGACGATGATGATGAGAAAACGGTGCAGAGACCGTGGAACTTGAGGTCTCGCAAGTTGGTGGTGGAGACATCGGCTGCGGAAAAGATGAGTAAAACGGCGGCGCCGAAGTCGATGAGATTAAGGGGTTTGACTGAGAATGGAGGGGTTGCAGTAAAGAAAGAGAAAAGGAAGTTTTGGATAGCTTTATCGAAGGAAGAGATCGAAGAAGACATATTTGTGATAACAGGATCAAGACCTGCCAGAAGGCCCAAGAAAAGGTCTAAGAACATTCAGAAACAACTTGATGTAATGATAAATCTCTCTGGGTTTTCGTTTTTCATTATTTTTCTGATCATCATTTAATCTTTATATTTTCTAATTTTTGGTTTTTTAGAATGTTTTTCCTGGGTTATGGTTGGTTGGTACCACGGCTGATGCTTACCGAATTGTTGATGTTCCCGTTAAGGTTTGTTGCTTCATCTAAAATTTCATTTTAACTTGTTTATAATTATGATCTTCTTATCTCATCATTCAAGTTTCTTCAACTTGCCAGATTCTTAACAATTTCCCATTTATAAAAGGTTGTCTCTAAGTTTGTGTTCTTTGAACTTATATTGTTGTTTTTATTTTCCTGCAGCTAAAATTAGTTTGGCGATAGTGTTTGCAGGGGATGGTAATGGTATTAGTGAATATGGAAAATCTTGGAGCTTTGTAGGGTATGACACATTGAGACTTCAATTTTTTAAGGTGTAATGAAAATATGATGGTTGTAAAGGAAGACAATGAGAAGATATTTAAGCTTCTTTTATGTTTCTTATTTCCAGTCCTGCAAAGGGAAGAGTAGGGTTAGAGTCTTGGTTGATTTATAAATTGATGGTAGTCTTTTAAGACATCAAATATGAACATAAATATGGATGAAAAAAGATAGTTTCATTCAAATGCTTTTCATTTCAGTATACAGAATCAGTATTTCCATGATTTTTGTAGATTTTTCTGATGTGTTGATTGCTTACATTGTTTGACAGGCTTCCTTACATTGATGGGGGGGAGAGTTTCAAGCTCTGTAGTTAATTGTAATCCGACTCTAAACCGATACTTAAAATATGTTACTGAAGGGTACTGCATTCTCTATTTCTGGACGAGCTCTTCCTCTGTACATATGAGCTTTCACCAGGAGGAGCACCTCATAAGGTTATGATTTAGTTATTGCATTTCTTTGTTCATTTTGATTTGGTCAAAATTGCATGGCAGCTCACAAGAATGACTCCTCTATCTTACATGACAATTCTAATGACCCCAGTTTGAAAATAGTTAGCTTGTGTTTTATATAGGATCCTTTGCCACTTGTAAGATGATAACATTAGGGTATAGTGCCTGCAGGAGATTAAAAATCATCTCAATATGCCTTAAAGAGTATGTTGACTTTTACTATTGATTAGGCTCTTTTCCCTTTATAAATGGTTAAATGGGGTAACTTGGAGCTAATTCAGCCCCTCACTGACATAAAAAAGTTTAGGCTTTTCAGTTTTCCTGAAAATGCAGATTTTGAAACTTGTTTATCTGCTTAACTAAATACAAGGTAATATTTGTTAAAAAACTCGTAACCATTCGATTATGAATGCTCATACATCTGCATACGCGGTGCTCGAACCCAAGATTTTAAAAGGTAACAACAATTCCTTAACTATTAAGATAGCTCGTTTCGTGAAACTAAAGCACTTCAATGGTGTCATATTTATTCTGTTTTCTGTTTGCTGTCAAGAAGCCTGCATTTTAATTGCATATTTATTACGGCCAACTTTTATTTCGTTTGCATGATTAATTAACTACATGTTTACAACAATCATGCCGGTATTTTTAGAAGATTGTATATAACTTCAAATATGTTTTAGTTCAAAGATTTGACTTATTAATTAGGGTAAACTACATGTTTAGTACCCAACTATCACTTTTGTTATATTTCTATCATCTAACTTTTTTTTTTCAAAATCAGATCTAACGTTGTATTTTGATTTCATTTTGGTTACATGCCATTAAAAAAATTTAATGATGATATGATATTATTTTATGATGACATGTTAACATCATTCTTAACTTTTTGAAACAAAAAAATAATAACTAGGTAATCAAAATGAAACAGAAGTTTCAAAATGAAACAGAAGTGATAGTTGAGGTAAAAAACTTGTAGTTTAGCCTATGAATTAATTGTTGTTTTCTTTTCCATGCCGAGATATATTCACAAGTTTTTTTTTACAAATGTTATGAACAAAGGATTTCTTAGACCACAAATTTTGAAGAAAGATGATGGCAATTGGATAGATGACATTGATTTTGGGTCCTATCAATGTAAGATGAGACCAATTATTGGTGTGATTTCAATTAAGGTTTTGCTATTCCTGATAAGAATGATAAAGTGTAACCTAAGGGGGGAAAATATGAAGCATTTATTTAAGAAAATTGCTTTTCAAGTATTGCCATTAAGACGATTTCTTTTCAATACATTCTTATCTGTCATCCCATTTTCGATGCTTAAATAGGGCCCCTACCCGATCATCGACTCCACATATGGCGGTAGTGTATTTAAAATTCTCATTATAACAATAGTGGGTGTTATTGTAATCAATATGGATATATTGTAACCATAAATTCCGATTTTGGATGGTTCTTTATTATTATATAACAATTATTATTTTGATAGTGAATTATTACGTAAATTCCGTAGATAATTATATGTTTTTTCCATTAAAAATACAATTCAATTGATAGTGTCTTTCGCTCTTCCTAGTAAAACATCGATCACTTCATCCTTATGAGTGACTATCTATCGACGCAGCTTGTATTTGAGTCCATGAGTAAACTTAGACACATATCCCTCTTGGTAGGTATTAGACTAGAACAATACTTCAACAATTTTAGAAACTCTATCTTATACTAAGGAATGATTATATGAACCAAGTACTGAAATTGGTGTCGCTTCTGCGTCAGATAACGCTCTCTCAGGTAACAATTCCTAAAACACTCCTTAAAAAAAATTAATGTCAGGCGATTGATTGAAACATTGTTCCCTAAAAACTCCCACCATAGAGACAGCTCCCAAATATCTTTATTGTGGATCTAAATCTAATTGATTCATACGTTACTTAGTATCACAAAATCAGTCCTCAACCTCAGTCGAAGCTCCGCCAATAGGGCCTCCAAAAGTCATATCTCCGTTAGCTATAAAGGTATGAGAAATGGAAACTTCAGGTGCAACGTCTGCAGCTTTGATAACGTAGTCAAACCTATATCATGAGTAGTTGACGGATTTATTAAGGTCATAGAGACAAAAGAATCTATTGGAATAGGGGATCTACACACGTCTCATCTATCATATCAACAAATCTAATCGCTCGACCTCGCCCACGCTAGGTAGACGACCACGTCTAGTACTCATCTTGAAGAATCTCGAGGTTCACTACAGAAAGGTAAAACCTAGGATTAGTTTTGACACTTGGAGTCTCATATAAAATTAAACTCGTAAAAGCTTGATGACATGGCCTTCGTAACTTATTTTTGTAAAACATTTCAAAATTATATTTTTATTTTAGACTCTTCTACTGTCAGAGGTTTAAAAACTAAAAGCTCTGATACCAACTAAATATAACCCCCTAGACCTAGCCTATACGTTACAACTAGATCTAGCAAATTACAATATAAATTTTCAAAATATTTTTCAACCTTTTAAAAACATATCATAATCAAACATCTTTAAAAACATAGTCAATAACAATAAATTCCAAATCGAGTAATATAAAATCGTAAAAGACTAAGTAAAATAAAATATTTTATAACCGATATCAAAGTAAACCTTACATAAGTAATAATATAAAAATAATGTCATAAACTAGTATATTAAATTATACACACATCATCCAAAATAAAGACAGTTTGGAAGATAAATACATTACAACAAAATGTATTGTATAAAATATGTCAATCTTCCAAGCGTCAGGTCTAGGGTGCCTATTGAAAAGTATATAAAATGAAAAAAAAAAAATTGAGCTAGTGAGCTTAGTGTGTTCCAACAGTGCATAATAAAAACATACAATTAAGTTTTAATATCAGTTCATTATCAAAGTGTGAAAACAACAATAAGGTTTTTAGTTAAAACGTAGAATTACCCTCCAACCGTATACCATATGCAGTTCCCTATAACTGCATCCTAAGGACTTACCCTAGACCCAAAGAGCGTAGAAGCTAACCTAAGGGAACACCTTAGCTCCATAACGTCTTATCCTAGCTGAAGCGTAGTAGCCCACTTGGGGAGTGCCCTCAGACCCATAAGGACTTACACAATGAACAAAGTAGAGGAGTCACCTAAAGAGTGTGTTTAAGGGTTAATAAGGTCTTATAACTAGGCCTATTGGGCCCAAGGGTCGCCTTAGGTCCATAAAGAATTACCAGCTTGATCAGAGCTGAATTTGCAAAGACTTCATACCTGGTCCCATAATACCCCGAAGAAAAATAGTTTCAGACAATGAACAATGAAACCAAGAATTCATAGTTCAGACATATATTTATTTTTCAGTAAAAATAGTAATCAGAGAACATGTATCCGACAAGCATGCTTCAGAATTTAGTAAAGAAGAAATCAAACTTTAATATAAATAAACCATACAATAGTCAAATCAGATCATATAATACATTTCAAATCAGAGAAAACAACCATGTGCACATGGTGTTTTAGAAATATGTTTAAAATAGGTATATAGTACACAAAGAACACACATCGCAAAAAGAGATCTATTGAGTATCGATCTCGCTATGTTCTATAGCAGTACAGGAACGGGTAATCACTGGCTCTCGATGTCGAGCAAATTGAGAGGAGTTGGGTCGATCTGACATATAATTGGGAGAATCACGAGTACCCCACGGTAGACGGCGAGGCAACGACGACCAGACAACAATATTGGTTGGGTTTTGGTCGTACGGAGACGGGGAGCCCAACTATGGTGGTGGTGTGGCGAACCGGTGACGGAGGCAGTCGAAAATTGTGAAAAACTGGGGGAAAGATTGGGTTTTCCGATGAAACTTTGGAGTCTTATCCACTGCAAACGACGGTAACTTTCGAAGATAGATCAGAGGGGTTTTGGTCGCGGTGGTCGGGGCTCCTGATGGATGAGGCGGTTATACCAACCGACGAGTAACGATGGAGATCCGAGACGAGGAGAATTGAACGGTTTCCTATTATGTTACGACGAACGGTGGCTGATTTAACTGAATCGATGGTCAGGGTTGGGTCGCGATTGGACGCCGAAGCTATTGGTGGCGACGATGCAATCCATGGCTGGCGGGAGAAGCTTGAACAACGATGAGGGTGACGGTGAGGTTAAAACGTTTTAGGGATTGGTTTTATTTTTGTTTGAGCGTTTGATTCTAATTCTGAATGGAAAAATCAGTTTTGGTAACACAAAATCCAATAGGTTAAATGATATAAAATATTTTAATTATTTATTACTCCAATAGTGACATAGCTTAGTTGGTAGGGACACGGTCATGCTTAGGGATATGGGTTCAAAACCCTTCAAAAAAATCAATTTGGTCTCTAAATAAATTAAAAAAAATTGGGCGTGCGCCATGATTCACTCACCATCTGGTTATGGCTAACAAGTAACATCAAAAAGTTAAAAGCTTTTCTTTTTCCTTTGATTTTCGCTTCACAGGGGATGATTCCAAGAAACTTGGGAACTGTTTTAAATTGAATTTCCAAGAAACTTGGGAATTGCTTTGATTTTCTTTTAAATTGTTTGATCATAGACGAGTAGATAGCCCGGATGATTACGATGATTCTATACATATGGTTTGTGTTGAAAAAGTTGTCTGCAAATGAAACGAAGGCTACCTGATTCGGTGACCGGTGACTTTTGATTGGAAATCATGTTACTATTTTTTCAAAAATTTCAGTTTTCTCAGTAGTTAAGCCTATGCTTTAGATTCGATGGTGCTCTGGTTTGATTCTTAAGGTTTAATTTTTTTTATAGCAAAATGGCGTCATTTTGTGATTTTTTTTCTGTGTCGAAATAGTCAGATAAAAACAACGTCGTTTTGTTGAGATGTCCACGTCGGCAGCCGTTAGCCACGTCATCATGCCGTTAACAATTTAACGGTTCAGTGGTATAATTGAAATAAAAATCAAAGTTCATTGCTATAATTGGAAAAATTGAAAGTTTAGTGGTATAAACAATTCAACACCTAAAGTTCAGTGGTATTTGGTGTAGTTTACCCTAATTTTTTTATGATTCTTTTAAATAAATTTTTTAAAATTACCTCAACGTGACACATGTTACTTAACAGAATTTTTTAAAGGCAGCTACACTCCAGACACCTAAATTTGTAACGTTAGACACCTATTTTTATCGAAAATTTTTTGAGGCACCTAAAGTTAACTTTGATTATACTTTGGGCACTTATATTTTTGCATTAAGCCTATAATTTTTATATCAAATTAATCATGTTTTACACGCTTACCACTTTATAAGTCTTCAATATTGTTTGATTTTAAGTTAAACTTTATTATGATAAATCAATCTGACATCATCGGTCTGATTCTTGACTAAACCGAGTTGGAAATGTTATATTTATTTATATCAAAGTTTGAATTTATCCGATTCTAAGATTAAACTGAGGTTGGTTACATGTTTCGAGTCTGCATATGTCACTTGGGAGTTTATATTATTATTTATTATATTAACTTGCAGTAATACAATCTTGTTCTTTTGTTTAGCTTTGTAAAGATGATAAATAATTCAAGTGAGTCATCAAACCTCAAATTAATTAGAGATTCCTGAAATAAAAGTAACAATACTTTCTTAACTCTGACAGTGCTTTGATTGAGTTGTCCTATTGTTGAAAGCACAATTTTATATTTCTATAGTATGTCCTCCGTATTGAGAGGTTGTTTAATTGTAGTCGTGAATCCAATCACAAACTTGGGATTTCATTTTGTAATATTTTGATTGTTATGCTTTTCCTATATTGAGTCCTACCTTTATCAGCCTAAGTGACAATCACAACTTAATATCAATGGGTAATGCCCAAAAGATTATGAATAAGCAGATTTCAATATTTTTATAATCATGAATTTGCCACTGTTCTGTCATTCAAAGAAACTCAAAATTTGTAAAGACGGAAAGATAATCGAAGTAAACATTGTTGATAGCATGACTATCTTTGAAGAAGACTACTAAGAAATACTTTGTGAAATGAATAATCATTCCTAAATTCAAGAATCTGGTTTCTGTTTTAATACATCTATGATTTGTTAAGTAAATATTAGTTATGCACCAAATTTTTTATTCTAATTTGGTAAGTAGAGTTCTTTGTAAATCTTAATTTTGAACCTCTAATTTGGTTAGTAGGATAAGTTAAGTTTTATCGATCAATATTTGGATTAAGTCATAAATTATGTTCAAATAGATTGCACGAAAGCCAAGTATTATTTGGATATGTTTCGAAACTCTTTTAAGTTCATCAAAATTGCCTAATTAAGTCGTACCAATAGCATGGTATTGATATCTTAGAGAAAGTACCAATACTCAAATGTTTAAGTTCAAGAAATTTTAATAGCTAAATCTAGTATGTACTGTATAAGGTATTAATACCTAAAATTTAGTATTAATACCTATAATGATGGCATCGATATCTGTTCTTTGATCTAATTTTTCTTGAAGTTAAAATTTTATAACCATATTCGTATGTATCTATATAGGATACCTGTATGTTTATATAGGGTATCAATATCTATATCAATTGATACTTATATATGTTGAAAATAAGTGGCATCACCGAAAGTAAACCAAACTTTCGGTGGAAATTATTTGGTGGCATCATTTGTTGACATTTAGAAAGGGCTGCAGAAATTGTTGATTTTTCAACAATGGTAGAACCTTAATTTTAGCCATTGTAAGTTAGGGTATTTACAAATTAGTCCTTAAGTTTCAACTATAAATACCCTAGCTCATTTAGCTTCAAAACCATCCCAAAGCATTCTAGCTTTCTTCCAATACTAGAGAGAATTTAGAGAGTTTCTTGAGAGTTGTTTTCTCCTTTTTATCAAGAGAGAATTATCATTTTTTTCTCTCCTTGTAAGATCGAGAGAGGTTGTAATTCCTATTTTCTCATAGTGAATTTCTTCTACCGTTGCATGTGGTTTTTACCCTATATTATTTAGGGGTTTTCCACGTAAATTTTGTGTCCTCTTTATCTCTATTTTTTATTTTCTCAAATTATCAGTTGCGATTTTGCTCTATCAGATAGCCGTCTTCCGCAACAATTGATATCCGAGCCAGATTTGAGTGTGTAATATCTGCTTATTGTCTTTGTGGTTGCCACCAAAAGGTGGATCCTCCAACATAAGAAAGTAAGAAGGTATTACCCATTCTTTGAAGGTTCCAATGAACTATTCACGATAGTGAAATAGTGAGAGCTATCCGTAAAAGAAACTATGGCAACGAAATTTGATATTGAAAAATTCAATGGGAGAAATTTCTTATTGTGGAAATTGAAGATGAAAGCCATCATGAGGAAAGACGGTTGTCTAGCAGCTATCAGTGAAAGACCGGTGGATTTCACAGATGACAACAAATGGATCGAAATAGACGGGAATGCTATGGAAAACTTTCATCTAGCATTAGCAGATGAAAGTATTGTCAAGCATCGAGGAGAAAAAGACAGCTAAGGAGATATGAGATCATCTCACCAAACTGTACGAGGTCACATCGCTGCACAATAAAATTTTCCTTAAGAGAAAATTGTACACTCTCCGTATGCTAGAATCTACTTCAATGACGGAGCACTTAAATACACTAAACACTTTATTTTCTCATCTTACATCTTTAAGCTGTAAAATAGGAGAACAAGAACGTGCTGAACTTCTACTTCAAAGTCTACCGGATTCGTATTATCAACTCATCAACAACTTGACAAACAGTAATGTCACCAGTCTAGTCTTCGATGACGTTGGAGCTGCTGTTCTACAAGAAGAAAATCGGCGCAAGAACAAGGAAGACAAACAAGTAAATCTACAACAAGCAGAAGCGTTGACAACGATGACAACGATGAGAGGGAGATCAACAGAACGTGGCCAAAGCAACAGTCACAAACATGGTAGATCGAAGTCGAGAAGCAAGAAGAATTTAAAGTGCTACAACTGTGGAAAGAAGGGTCACTTGAAGAAGGATTATTGGAGTCTAAATAAAAACTCCAATCCATAAGGCCATACCGCAAACACTTCAGATGATGGAGATGCTCTATGCTGTGAAGCGTCAACCACCGTGGAAGGCAGAAAAAGATTTGCAAATATATGGCTCATTGATTCAGGAGCAACATATCACATGACCTCAAGAAGATAATGGTTCCATCATTATGAACCTGTCTCAGGAGGATCTGTGTATAGTTGCAATGATCATGCCTTAGAGATCATTGGTGTGGGAACTATCAAATTGAAGATGTACGATGGAACAATTAAAGTTGTTTGAGATGTGCGGCACGTGAAAGGCCTAAAGAAAAATTTATTATCCTACGGATTGTTAGATAATAATGCAAGCAAGATTGAAACACGGAAAGGAATCATGAAGGTGTTCTGTAGAGCGCTTGTGGTGCTGAAATGCGAAAAGATAGCATCAAACTTGTACATGCTGAAGGGGGAGACTTTGCTAGAAGCAGAAGCCTCTGTTGTCTCATGTAGTTCAGATTCTGCAATGCTATGGCATCAGAAACTTGGACACATGTCAGAACAAGGAATGAAAGTCCTTGTGGAGCAAAAGCTACTTCCGGGCTTAACAAATGTATCACTTACTTTGTGTGAGCATTGTATAACAAGTAAGCAGCACCGGTTGAAATTCAACACATCAAATTCCAGAGGCAAAAATGTTCTAGAATTGGTTCACTCTGACGTATGGCAAGCACCAGTTACATCCCTAGGCGGAGCAAAGTACTTTGTCTCATTTATTGATGACTACTCCAAGAGATGTTGGGTGTACCCTATTAAGAAGAAATCAGATGTGTTTTCAACTTTCAAAAACTTCAAAGAACGGGTGGAACTTGATTCTGGAAATAAAATCAAGTGTTTTAGAATAGATAATGGGGGAGAATACACAAGCGAAGAATTTGATGACTTTTGCAGGAAAGAAGGCATCAAAAGATAGTTCACAGTGGCGAACACTCCTCAACAAAATGAAGTGGCAGAGCGGATGAATAGAACCTTGTTAGAAAGAACAAGAGCAATGTTAAGGGATGCAGGCCTAGAAAAATCATTTTGGGCAGAAGCAGTCAATACCGCCTGTTATTTGGTGAATCAAGCTCCATCAACTGCAATAGAGCTGAAGACACCAATGGAGATGTGGACTGGTAAACCAGCTGATTATTCAAACCTCCATGTATTTAGAAGTATTGTGTACGTGATGTACAACTCCCAAGAAATTTCAAAGTTGGATCCAAAATCCAGGAAATGCAAATTCTTGGGGTATGCTGATGGAGTAAAGGGGTATCGCTTGTAGGATCCCACTGCCCGCAAAGTGATCATCAGCAGAGATGTTATCTTTATAGAAGATAAACTACAAAGAAAAGAAGACGATGATAGCGCTGAAAAGTCAGAGACTACTAAGATACATGTGGAAAAAGAGTTTGAACAAAAAGATTCTTCTGAAACAGAACCAACACATGATGAACAAGAACCAGAGAGTTCTGAAGCTCCAACAACTCGTCAATTAGATCGTGTGAGAAGATGTCCCAATTGATACTCAGATTATGTTATAGAAGGTAATATTGCATACTGCCTTTTAACAAAGGACGGTGAGCCATCAATATACCAGGAGGAAATAAACAGCTCAGATGCTTCACTGTGGATGATGGAGATGCAAGAAGAAATTGAAGCCCTTCATAAAAATAATACATGGGACCTTGTGCCACTATCACAAGGAAGGAAGCCAATTGGTAACAAATAGGTCTTCAAAATCAAGCGAAATGGTGACGATCAAGTGGAGAGGTATCGTGCAAGACTGGTGGTCAAAGGATATGCTCAAAAAGAAGGTATTGATTTCATTGAAATTTTTTCTCCTGTGGTTTAGCTAACAACAGTTCGAGTAGTCTTGGCAATGTGTGCTACATTAAACTTACATCTAGAGCAGCTAGATGTTAAAACAGCTTTTCTTCATGGAAATCTTGAAGAAGAGATTTATATGCTCCAGCCTGAAGGTTTTGAAGAAGAAGAAAAAAAGAACTTAGTTTGCAGGTTGAACAAATCTCTGTACGGTCTAAAGCAGGCGTCGAGGTATTGGTATAAGAGATTTGATTCCTTCATTATGTGCCTTGGATACAACAGACTTAATGCAGACCCTTGTGCTTATTTCAAGAGGTCTGGTGATAACGATTTTGTTATATTGCTGTTATATGTGGATGCCATGTTGGTTGCAGGACCCAACAAAGATCATATTGAAGAATTGAAGGCACAACTGGCTAGGGAATTTGAAATGAAGGACTTGAGATCAACAAACAGGATTCTAGGGATGCAAATTCACCGAGACAGAAGTAATAGGAAGATTTGGCTTTCACAAAAGAATTACTTGAAGAAGATCTTGTCACGATTCAGCATACAAGATTGTAAGCCAATTTTTACCCCTCTTCTTATTAACTTCAAATTATCCTCCAGTATGAGTCCTAGCAGTGAAGAAGAGAGGATGAAGATGTCTCGAGTACCGTATGCATCAGTAGTGGGAAGTTTAATGTTCGCTATGATATGCACAAGACCAGACATTGCACAAGCAGTGGGAGTGGTTAGTCGGTACATGTCGAATCCAGGCAAAGAGCATTGGAATACAGTAAAGAGGATCCTGAGATACATCAAAAGGACCTCAAATGTTGCATTATATTACGGAGGATCAAAACTTACTAATCAATGGGTATGTAGATTCTGACTATACAGGGGATTTGGATAAAAGCAACTACAAGATATGTGTTCAAAATTGCTGGTGGAGCTGTAAGCTAGGTTTCAAAATTGCAGTCAGTTGTGGCTACGTCAACAACAGAAGCAGAATATGTAGCAGCTACACAAGCCAGTAAAGAAGCAATTTGGTTAAAGATGCTATTGGAGGAGCTTGGGCACAATCAAGAGCATGTTTCTCTGTTTTGTGACAGTCAAAGCGCCTTGCATCTAGCAAGGAATCCAGTATTTCATTCAAGGACAAAACACATACGAGTTCAGTACCATTTCATTCGTGAAAAGGTGGAAGAAGGGACGGTAGATATGCAGTAGATCCATACCAAAGACAAATATAGCAGATTTCATGACGAAGACGATCAATGCTGATAAATTTACCTGGTGTCGATCCTCTTGTGACCTGTCAGAGACGTAAGCAACATGATGGTACAAGGTAGAAAGAATTGTGTGAAGATATGATTGTTCCAATCAAATCTTCAAGTGGGAGATTGTTGAAAATAAGTGGCATCACCGAAAGTAAACCAAACTTTCGGTGAAAATTATTTGGTGGCAGCATTTGTTGACATTTAGAAAGGGCTGCGGAAATTGTTGATTTTTCAACAATGGTAGAACCTCAATTTTAGCCATTGTAAGTTAGGGTATTTACAAATTAGTCCTTAAGTTTCAACTATAAATACCCTAACTCATTTAGCTTCAAAACCATCCCAAAGCATTCTAGCTTTCTTCCAATACTAGAGAGAATTTAGAGAGTTTCTTGAGAGTTGTTTTCTCCTTTTTATCAAGAGAGAATTATCATTGTTTTCTCCTTGTAAGATCGAGAGAGGTTGTAATTCCTATTTTCTCATAGTGAATTTCTTCTACCGTTGCCCGTGGTTTTTATCCTATATTATTTAGGGGTTTTCCACGTAAATTTTGTGTCCTCTTTATCTCTATTTTTTATTTTCTCAAATTATCAGTTGCGATTTTGCTCTATCCGATAGCCGTCTTCCGCAACAATATAGGTATTAGTATACTTGAATTAACCTCTTTTCGAACACAACTAATTCTAATTTTCCACTCTCGTCTCTCGTTCCATCAACGATCAAGTCGAACCTACAAGTGTTGTTCAGCTAAACGTGTTCAAAGGTCTTTCCAAAGCACGCAAAGCCTCTAAGCAATACGTATTCACTTCTATTTTGCGGTAACCAAGTCTCCAAGCATGTTTCAAAGCATCATGTATTGTCCAAAGTTCTGCTAGTAATGTTGGACACTCACCTAAACTTTTAGAAAATTTGAAGAGTCACTCCCTTTTATCATTACCGATGACACCCCACAACAGCCACACTATCGTTGAAACGAACGGCTCCGTCAGCGTTCACTTTAACCCATTCTTCTAAAGGATGCTATCATATAGAATGTTTAACTTCATGAGAGAGAGACTTGTGCCGATATGTCCTCCCCATAACTATCTCCTCTACAAATCTCTTGTTTCGTGTTAGAACATTATCGTGTTAAATTAAATTGTTGTAAAAAAAATTGAATTCCGAAGCTTCCATAAATTCCAACAAACAACCGGAAACAACACATTCCAATTATTAATATTAAGAGCCTGACTATCTTTGCTTCACAAATTCTCCCAAATCCGAATGTTGAATGGTTTTACCATAAATTTGACAATCTTCTCCTAATTAATCAAGTTAGCCCATAACGAGCGAGCATTAGCGCAATGACGTAACACATGATCCGCATCCTCATTTCCCTTCTTACAAATGTTGTATGTATTATCTGTGCTCATGTGACGTCGAACTCTCTCCTTCTTCGTAAGTAGTTTACCGCTTAAAAGAAAAAAAAGGAACACTTTAACGTGTTAGGTACATCGAGCTTCCAAATAAACTTCCAATTCCCAACATTCGGCTCATCCTCCGTTCTAGCAAGTGCGCGATATGTTGATTTGGTGGAAAAAAATCTCCTCTCATCCCATCGCCAACCTAAAGTATCAGCCCCAAAATCAGCTTGTGGGGGGCTTGTCGCAGCAATCTTTCTTAGGATGGAATTCGGTCCCCGAACTTGTAATCAAAGAAGCTACATAAGCCGGAGAGGGTGTAACACGATCAAGCTTTTTGTGTACTAGAAGACCTTCATTGCCCAACCAAGCATCGAACCAAAAATCTATTTGTTTCCTATTTCAGATGTTCCAACTTAAACCACCTAACACATCCCCCCAAACCCGACAAAGATCCTTCCAAAGACGTGAACAACTATTACTTCGCAACGTTGTGGGAATCAAATCCGAGCAATGAAACTTGGCCCTTACTAATTCTTAATAATGTACAAAGTAATCTGTGAATACAAAAATAAAATCAATTTCCTTTTTTTTAATGGTAGGCCAAAGACTATTTATAGACGAGTACATGGAAGTCTTCCAAAAGTAAAAAAAGAAAGAACTCTTAATGTTACACAATTATTAATTGGTTAACACTAATAAAACAAGATAAATGATTCAAACATCCTATAAAAATAAGATAATTAGAAATGTGCACAAACCAAGCAAATTTGGTGATTAAAGGGATAGTTGTTATCTTTAGAGGTCTCGGGGTTTGAGCACCAGTGACCCCATGGTATTTTTGCTTTTCTTGTCAAATGGTTGAGACCGTGTTAGGATCGCACGAACTAAGCGATCTCAGTAGTTAAGAAATTATTGTTATCTTTTCATTCAAGTACGACGTTCGCAAGGGTATATGAGCCTTCATTGTCAAATGGTTAAGAGCCTTTCGAATATATATTATTATTGTATTTACCACGTACATTTAAAATAAAAATCCTATAGGGATTCTCGTCGAATATTTTCATTATCATCTATCTATCAAATGTTAATATTTTTCTTTATTGATAAAAAGCTAAAAAGAGAGAAAAATTTATGAACAAAACAAGTTTAGGGATACAACTTTAACTCTGAAATAGTAGATGGCATGAGACATTGAAGAGAAACCTTGGGTATGGTTTTTTCTGCAATCAAATCTCAATCTGCTGAAGCATCCAACTTTGATTCTGGCATAATTTCAACCGCTTTTGGGGCAAACTTTGCATCAAATTTGGGCCTGCATAGCTATAGAAGAAGAAGCACGTGACGTGCATTTGGGTTGGATACATATCAACTCTCAAGCTAGTCCTTAATTTGTAAGGCTAATGTTCTTATTTCCATGCACGTGCGTATGTCATTTCTGTCTGCCTTTATTCTTTTTTTTCCCAATTTCTTTGTTTGACAAATATTTCAGAAGAATTTCAGCTCTTTATATCAACAAGGGGCAGGGCAGAAATGAAAAAGAATTATATATATATATATATATATATCATTTCTTGGTTTGGGGTTATTCATAAAAGGTTCTTTTAAAAATAACTGTAATTGTGGACATTTCTGCAATGCACGTAGTTTCTTTAAATCAACCTTTATCAAACTGATCCATTAGCATTGTCACGGAGGAATTTAAACTATTTTTTCAGTTATCTTCATATTCAAATTTACATTTTTGAAAGAAAAAAAAAACAACTTCCCAATGTATACAGATATTCAAATTTACATATTTGTAAAACAAAAAAAATCAACTTCCCAATGTTTGTATACATTGATTGATTGAGGGGGCGATCAAGACAATTGCTACATTTGAAAATTTTAAATTATCATATATTTTAGATTTTTTTATTGATAATTTATTTTTGTTTCCCTAAAAATTTTAAATTTATCCTTCTAAAATATTATAAGTTTATCTCTAACATAAAATTTTATATTTATACAAGTTTGTATATAATTATGTTGTTTGGAGGTTTTTTTAAAAATACTTATTCTCCATTTAGATACACCGATTTTAAAATAAATAAATAAATATATTCATATAAAAAATATATTTTAATTAACATTTTGCATATTCAGTTAATATATATGTATTACATATTCTTAAATAAAGAATCATGTAATATAAGAAGTGAAAAGTTGAACATTATTTTATATTTCAGTAAAGTCTTTTCATAAATAAACCATACAAATTTAGGTAAACCCTAAGCTAATAAATCTTGAACTGAGATATGACTTTGAACATAAAAGCTTAATGCCAGCTTAACACTGTCTTATCTACCACAAGTAGGCCATTTCCTCCCCAAAAAGCAAGGGAAAAAGGCAAATATTTTTTGTTACTCCAAATCATGTGGTTTAGAAGTATTATTTTTTGTAAAGAAAGAGGGTTTTGCATGGATTTGTGGGGTTTACGATTTAATAAGAATCTTCAACAACATATTAGAATAATATGGATGGAAACAACTTTCATCATTGGAAGTTAATCACATGATCAGATTAAATTGAAGCTAATAATAAGGTATTGTTATTTTAAATTATTAAATAATGATGTTCCACCATATTCTTTTTTTCATTCCCAATTGTATTGCAACTCCACCAACCAAACATGCTTCCCACATAAAAATCCTTTACAAACGATTCCGCTTTTTTTTCGAATTCCAACCATTGTTTTATTAAATTATAATAATTTGGGTAGAGTATACAAATGATTCACTGATTATATATGGTTGTTTTGTGGAGTCATTTCACTATTAAAAGTTATAAAATAATTATCTGATTATTCATATATTCCAAAATCATCATTTTCTGTTAAAAAATTAACGGATGTCAGAGCTGGACATTAATCTATTGATTATGATATGATAAAATTATATTACAATAATGTCTACTAATACCGCTATTGCTTTTAAACACTGACTTAACAATATAATGTTTTAAGTACTAGTTTCATGACATAACATAAAAAGAGAGTCAATCTATAAAATACAACTTAAACAGTTATGAGATCATATTTTATCATATCTCAATAAATAAATTTTACGTCTATCTCAGATGACAACCAATTATTTAGCGAAAAAGAACGAGTTTCAAATATATAAACAGTCGGACGGTCATTTTATAACTTTTAATAACGGAGGGCCTGAACAAAATATAACCTTATAATAAGGAGACTATTTGTGAATTTTACTCTACTAATTAACAATTGTTAATTAAGGATAGATACGTCAATTCACAAAAATACGTACATCTAAACACATGCAGTACAACTGGAAGTTAACTGAAAAAACTGATTAAAAACATTAATATAACTTGCTTAGCATTTAATCACATGGTGACAAGCTCATCCGGTCAAGTTGGACGACAATGCAGGACCCACTAAATGCTCTGACAAACAAGAATACTGAAAACAATAGGGGGGGAGTTGCCTTTATACTTTAAAGTTTAAACCACTTTCTAGGGGAGAGAGATAGGGTTTCACATTCATGTGTGAACAGTTGCATGATCTACGGCTGGGATTCGTCTTTGCTGAACATCGAACGGGTGGGAGATGTTCCGACATCTGATCACCGAGGGAGCTCGTCAAAGAAGGTGGGAGAAAATGGTACCGTTGACATCAGATATTTAAATAGCGATCCCTTATTAAAATAATAACTGTTATATAAAAATAAATATATCATTTAAAATTATTATTCGTACAATTGTGATACTTATAATAGCCGTAATAAAATTTGTTATTATTATAATCATAAAAAGTGTAACGCAACTAAAACTTTTAAATCTACGATTGAAATGAAAAATTATATAATAAAAGAAATAATAAGGGAAATAATTTAAGTTTGATCATTGAATGTGAGAGGTAGCTTTGTTCGAGAATGCACGTGTGAATAAACAAGATCCTCGTGTCTTTGCTGTCGGTCAGTTGCAAGAAAATTCGTGCGCCATGTAGATTCCACATGGCTGGTAATAATGGAGACCAACTTGGTTACCGATTAATAACTATTTAGAGGGCGATCGATTTCAATATCACGAGTGGTAATATTAATTTATGAACATTAGGAGCTAAAAGGTGAATATTATAATTTATATAAAAAAAATTATGCAAGCCCACAAGTCATGTGATAATGTATTCATGTACGAATCTTTATTAGTCACATTCAATAATTGAATAATTAATTTATTTTAAATAATAGATTTTAATTATTTCATTTAAAAATTATTAAAAAATCTTATAATAATATTAAATATCATCATAGGTCCTTTTTCAATACCTCAATTTTCCATTACAAGCTGCTTCAATTTCAATTTGTTGTTTATGGGGGAAAGTAGCTTAAGTTCACAAGCAAAATTTTCAAAATTTTAAATTAAATTACACAACTTATTTTAGTTAAATTATAGTTTTATTATTAAAATTGATAATGCAAGAACAAGAGAATAAAATCTTCATAGTTATCCACCCCTGAATTAAACGATCTTAGTGGTTGAATGGATAATTGTTATCTATAGAGGTCCTGAGTTCGAGCATTAGTGACTTCAAGGTATTTAAACGTTTATTATCAAATGATTAAAATTTTTTATAACATATACTACCACTTGTAATAACCCTAGATTAATAAAAAAAATAATAGATTAGGGTTTTTAATAGATTCGTTTGCAAATATCATTCAAACACCCTACCTAAACCAAAAGCTTTATCATAAGAGTGATGCTACGTTTGATTATTTTCAGAACAATTTAAAGTTAAGGACAAACGGTATTTTAACATTTTTTATAAGAATCCAAGTCAATACACTTATACAATGATTGAAATGAAAATGAATCACAATACATGACATCAATCAGAATTTCATCAACATATAATTCATCAAATAAATATACGAGGACCAATTTATAAACATTTTAAAATATTAGGGACTTGAGTAAATCACTAAGTTAAATTTTGGTTTATCGTAAGGTTCCTCATTAATGTCTAATTACAACAAGCACAGCTTCATTTTTCATGTAAACTAAACTAATTATTGTAAATAATATGCACTAAATAATCAATTTACTATGCTAAATATATCAGTAATATTTGTGCACAATTTGAATATAATGAACCTACACTTAATATACGAATGCTATTGCCTTTTATGAAACAATGCGAGTACAATCTCCAAAAGTGCCGCTTGCTCTCAAAAAACTCTACGTCGCTTCTTCCTTATTCCTCATCTTTGGTTAGCAGAACCACAACATCAATTTTGACGTTAGGTCACCAATTATCTATATTTCTTATTTTTTCTATTTTATTTTATTTTATTATTTCGTACCTTTGGTTTTCCTTTTTTTTCCTAATAATTGTATTTATGACATGTTTTTTCTGCCTTTCGACATGTTTTCCTCTACCTTTTGGCATATTTTTCATTGTTTGACCGTTTTTTTCGTTTAGTTTTCTCAATGTTGGATTTGACGTTGCCGTGACTGATGAAGATGTCGCTTATTTGTTATCCTGCTGTTTGTCCCAACTTTGGACCTTCAAATTGGATTTAGATATGTGACTTGCATTCGTATATAATTTTCTTGTGATGTTTGACTTTTATTTGATTTTATCGGTGGTCTTTCAATGTTTGATCTCATGTTGTTGTTTATTTGCCGATGCAGTCAAATATGTTCGTATCTATTTTTTGTTTGGGATTTTTCGATGAGTTTTTCATATTTTTCTTCTATGGTTCTTGTATGATTTCAAGTTACTAGTTTTTTGTTTCAATTGTTATATTTGAATATCTTAATTATGTATTTAGTTTATGAGTACGGTCGTAAACTTTCATTGTAGTTTAATTTTTTTTCTAATAAAATAAACTGTTTTTATTGTATAAAGAAAAAACAATGCGAGTACAATGTAGACTAACCTTATTATGCATTAATACATCAGCACTGAATTAGAAACTAAGCAATCATACCTCGCTTAATGTAAATTTTCATACTAAATTTGACTCATTTTCGCCAAACATATATTCATCATTTTGGTTCCTTTACCAACATTACCGATAGCAATGGATCATATAAATCCTTGACAATATACACATACATCTCCATAAAACACCATTCATTTTTATTTCACTGTCGAACATTTAAATTTGTAAAATATGCCTATGAGATGTATTATAAATTATTTTACATTTTAAAAATAAATATATATTCATTAGAAGTTGATTGATATTAAATCTTAAATTTAAAATTATTCAATCACTTTCTTATTCTGTGTAGTCATTGTCAAAGACGATAAATAACTAGTATGGGTGGGAGATGATAACAAAAGTATGTTATGAAATAATGAGAGCTTTGCAAGTGGGTTTGGATAATGACAAATAGGGATGAATCAAGCCCTTTTTCCCGAAACATAAAATTTTTTATATACTTTTTTATTGATAATTCCTAAAAAATTTATAAATTTGTTTCTTTTAAAATTTTAAGTTAATCCCTAATGACAAGGCAGAGCTATGTAATTGGTAACAGAATACGGAAATTGTGTGAGATTCTATTTGGTAAGGACAGAGTGTTCTATTTAGATAGTGGGTGGGATTTTAAGAAATTACTATGAAAAAAAAAAAAAAGCATGATTCAAAGGAATGGAGCTGAAATGTATTCACAGACTACAAATCATTGAACTATTTACTAAAAACGGACAAAGACAACATCGTTGTAAATATCTCAACAACAACCGGAGGGGGGCCTTGTTCACGTGAGAATCACATGGGACAGATTGAAAGAAGAGGGCATCCAATCAATGGTTGTCGGATAATTAAACTACTACTTATGCATCGTGATTTGGTATGACTTTGTCATTTGTCTCTATAATAAAACCAAATTATAAATGTGTTTTTTTTAGAGAAATACTATTTTTAGTACTTAATACAGCCGGAGGGTTTAATATTGTACTCAGACCTTTGTTGTTATCATAGGGTTTGTTATACTTGCGAATATACTCCTCGGTAAGTAATTGCTATATTTTCGCAGATACTTTTCAATGAATAATTGTTATATTTCCGGAGAGTCTTTTCAATGAATAATTAGAGACATTCTTATATGAGCAACAACTTCGCTTATTAAAGTCTCTGAAAGAAATGTCTTCAGAATATCATAATCTTTTGAATATTTTAAAATTGATGCGATACTCGTTGAATATTTTTATTATTTTATATAAAAAATCTAATAACTTATATATTTTTAATAATTTTAGAGTTTCTATATTTTAAAATATTTTTAAAACATAACACTTTCAGATTATATCATATGTCCTTATCTCATAAGATATTTATTAATATAATTTAAATTAATCAATATGAACTTTTTAATATTTTTTATTAATGAGGATTGAATTGATTATGAACTTTATCAAAAAAAATTAATTTACTTTTTTATGATTTTTCGCCATTTAAAATTTTGTGCAAAACATATATCAATATTAGAAATTTATTTTAATATTTATATACTCTATAGTTAAGGGATGATAAAACTGATTTTTTATAAGTAGTGACGTCTCCATTTTTAGTTTAATATATGAATACATGTTTATTTTAAAATTTAATTTTTTAAGTTGTGTATACTTTAAAATTTAATTTATATTTATCTAATAAAAATTTTGTGTTAAGAATATATATATGTATGCTCTTAAAAAATCTGTAAATCCAATGATTATATATAAAAAGAAAAATAGGGTTGGGAAGAGGGTAAAGGAAAGAGGGGGAGAGTGCAAGACTCGCGGTTAAACGAGCCCCGTACTAAGATGGCAAATTAAAATAGGAGACGATTATTAAGCATCACCCGACATCATGTTCCGCTTTCAACTTCCAATAATTTGAAGCACAACATTACCCTCTCAGCCGTGAGATTCATTTCCAGAAGCTGATGGACGGTTTGAATCGCCTGATGTTAGCGCCCGTGAAGAGGTGTTTGGGGTAATAGATTTCGTATTTTTAGTTTTGTTGGGGTGTCAAAATCATAACTTCATGACCAATTAGAGTTTCGCTAAAACAGTGTCCACCATCAACCTTGGTTATTAGTTCCGTTTAGGACACAGTTGTTCGTTCGGGAAAGTCTACACCGACTAAATTTGATTCGTGCTCGATTATTTGAATTGAAATAGTTTAAATTAAACCAAAATCAATCTGAATTTTAATTAGATTGAAAGCTATCTGAACTAAAATCAATCCGAAGTAAAAAAAATCCGTATCGAAAGTAATGTGAACCGAAAGCAATCCAAATTTAGTTTATCCATACTCGACATGAACTGAACTTCAACTTTATTTCAACCTAATAATTAAGTCTAAATGAATGAATAATTTATTTATTTATTATTATTATTATTATATATTTTTAGCAATAATAAATAGTCAAACGATGTATGTTTTATTCTCATTTTATATTATACTACTAGTTAACGACCACTTGTAGTAATAATTTAATGGTTCAATTTAATTTTTTATCAGTTAAAAGATCATCTTTATATCTCATGCAATAATCTCTAGGTCTGAATATGGAATGTAACAATTTATTTTCACATAAAATTCTTGATTTTAAAGATTTATTGATTCGATTGATTTAAACTAAAATTTCTAGCTCTGAATTTATGATGTGACAATATATATTGACATAAAATTCTTGAATTATAAGTAATAAAGAGCAATATCGAAAGTTATGATGGCAAAGAGCGACAACAATTGACCTGAAAATCTACAGGTTGACCCAAAAATCTAAAGGTTGACCCAGATTGAAATCAATCCGAAAATCTAATGGTTAACCCGAACCGAAAACCAACCGATATGATATCAACCCAACCCGAAGCCAACTGATCCGATATTAATCCGACCCAAAAACCAACAAATTTGATTTTGACCCAACCCAAACTAAATTTTCATAGACTTGAACTAAACCCAAACCAGATCTAATCTAATCTGACCTAAACCAAACCTAAACAGAATGCAATATATACTCGAAATGACCCGACTAGAACCTGATTTGAATGACCCGATTGCCACCTCTAGGAAAGTCTAAAGAACGACAACCTAATTTAAGACTAAAAACAGCAGAAATAGACGTAACCGAAGATATAATAAAAAATATATCATTTTAGGTTGAACGCAACCCAAAATGTTACATTTTAGGTTCAACGCAACCCAAAATGTTACATTTTATTAATATTTTCAGTTCAACAAAAAAATGTTACCTTTTTCTTAACATTTTCAATTGAAATGAAAATGTTATATTTTTTTCGTAACATTTTAGTTTCAATTGAAAATGTTAAGAAAAATATAATATTTTAGGTTACGCATAACCTAAAATGTTATATTTTTTTATCACATTTTCAGTTGCGTCTATTTTTATTATTTTTTAACCTTAAAATAGGGTGTCGTATAGCATAATTACCCTTGTTTCTTCCTATTCGCCCCCAATAATTCATAGTTTGTTTAAAGCTTAATACAAAAATAAGTGTTCAAATTATATTTTTTTCATTTAGGTGCATAAACTATTTTTTGTCAATTCAAGTGTCTAACGTTATAAAGGTCATCCTTTTAAGTGTCTCAGTCCTAATGACTCTTAAAAAATTCCATTAAGTAACACGTGTCACATTCAAATAATTTTAAAAAAATTATTTTAAAAAAAACTTAAAAAATATTATTATATTTAAAAAGCCCTATTTTTAAAAAAATTACAAAAAAACCAAATCCTTAAAAATCTCTAAACTCAACCCCAAATACCTAACCCTAACCTTACCATCTCCATTGTTGGCCAAAACCATTGTCGCTTCCACCACCATTGGCATCTCCCTTGCTGGCCATCATTGCCCTTTTCGTTGTTTGCGTCGTCGAATCACTTGGTTGTAACGATTTTAGGGGTTTGATTCTTCGTTTGGGGTTTTAGGTTCACTATTTTCTTCATCGAGGATGTCGAGTTCCTAGATTCTAGTTCTTCGTGTTCGGCTTGTCGTCAGGTGGAGTTCAATCGATGGCTCGGGTGGGATTCAATCTACGGCAGCGGCGACAAATGAAGGCGGTCAACCTTAGGATAGGATTTGAAATTCGAGCTTTAAAAGTTTTGGGTTTCTTAAGATTTGAGAAACTTTCGAGCTTTAAATAATTTTTTTAAAATTTATATAAATGTGACATATGTCACTTAACATAAATATTTAATAGTCGTACGGCCGAGACACTTAAAATAATAAAGTTTGTAACATTAAGCACCTAAATTGACCGAAAAATAATTTAAACACTTAAATAGAAAAAAATATAATTTAAATACTTATATTTATATTAAGCATTTTTTAAAACCAACGCTTCTTTCTTTCTTTACGCTTTTAATTTGTTTTTATATATTTTTCATTATATAAAAAATCAATGAAACATTAAAAAAACTTATATTAATTTAAAGCACAATACACAGGCAGTCATGCCTTATCGGGTTTTTTTTCCCGATAATACAGAACATAAAATGCTTAAAACATATAAGCTTTATCTTGGCTCATTAAGGTAGACACTTCACTCGGGGATCTCGATGAACAACCGCACGAAACGGACAATCTCTAAACATTTTAGCAAGTTTGTCAGCCACTACATCATAAGTTTAATACAAACTTAAATATTATATCTTTAATCAACTATCGCTAGAATATATAATTAAAAAAATTTAGTTTACATCTCTTATCTTTTCTAAATTATGGGTTCAATACTCATAAATAAAATTTTCCTCTCTCATTCTAGATATAAATAATTCAAAAAATTATTATATCTTTAATAAATAAATAATATGTAAAAGATCTATTTAAATTCTCACTAATTATTATCCCCAGTTATTTTATATTTGTTATCCTATAAGTTTGAGAGTGATAGAATTATTTTTCTTTTTTTACTAATAGAATAAGTTTTTTTTTATAAATCTCAAGAATACTATTTTCTTCTTCCATGCCAGACCATTTACATATATTTCCAAACTATTCACAGACACGGGGGAATACTTTCGAGACGTTTTTATTTTTTTTATTTCTTTTTAATTCTTAAAGTATTGATACTATGATATATATACTTATAAAAGTATCGATACCGTCAACATATCTGGTATCGCTTTACCAATTTTTTCATATTGAAACTGATTTTGTCAAATTTCAACCTGTTATAATATCATGTATCGATACATGTGTCTAAGATATCGATATTTTATAGGCGCTATTATTGCAATTCTTTTAAACTCCTAAAGTATCGATACTTTGGTGCATATACTTACAAATGTATTGATACAAATGTCAACCATTTCGGTATCTATTTACCAGTTTTGTCAAACTGAAACCGGTTTTTTCAAACTTCAACCTGTTATATTGTCATGTATCGATATATATGAGTAAGGTATCGATACTTTCGATTCATTTTCCTTCTTTCATTTATTTAAAATTCCTACAGTACCGATACTTTGGTATATATACTTATAAACGTATCGGTACAAATTTAAACAATTCCGGTAGCTTTTTACTGGTTTTCTCAAATTGAAACTGATTTTGTCAATTTTCAACCGGTTTTGTCAATTTCCAATCAGTTTTGTCAAATTCATTACCAGTTTTGTCAAATTGAAATTGGATTTGTTAAATTTCAACATGTTATATTCTCATGTATCGATATATGTGGGTACCTTTTGTGCACGGTATCGTTTCCTATCGATAAGCTAAGTTTGTCGGTTGTCAAATTTTTTAATATTTCTTCATGTTTTCCACCTACAACATTATTATTAGTCAACGTTTCCGGTAGCGCTAAACCGACTTTGTTAAGCATCTTATTAAATTTTCGGTCACGTCATTTTTTAGTCGTATATTCGTGAGACAATCCCTATATTAACTAGTTGATTCCAACCAATATCTCCGTATATATCACAACATTTGGCAGGAGCCTCACAGCAGCATAACCTCCCGAGGCAATGAGCATGTTGTTGTTTAAAGGGAACAAAGCTTACAAAGCTCCTATTTATAGTGGAGCTCAAATTCAAATTCAAATTGAAATCTGCATAATTGTTTCCTATTGTTCAAGTAACATGTGTTATCAGCCAAAAAGCAGGGAAAGACACACAACCAATACTGGTTCAAAGCTAATTTGATTCACATAGAAAAAAATAGTCGCGTGAATGGAAGACAAGACGAGATAGTCATATATTGTAATGGATTTTTTATAGTGTCCCATCATAATGAAATATTTACTGTGTAAGTCACATGTTGTATTGTGGAATATTAAAATACACAATTTTTGTTTTATATGTTTGAGTACATTAAAATTGAAAATAATGCATTATGTGTATGGATAGAAAATACACACACAATATAAGTAAACCAAACATAAAAAAAAAATATTACACATAATAATGTTCTA
Organism: Hibiscus syriacus; assembly: GCF_006381635.1. Classification (NCBI taxonomy): domain Eukaryota; kingdom Viridiplantae; phylum Streptophyta; class Magnoliopsida; order Malvales; family Malvaceae; genus Hibiscus; species Hibiscus syriacus. Next base: position 300,167 of record NW_024063111.1, on the reverse strand, counting down.
ATAGTCTACCCACAATGAAATTAAACCAAAGAAAATGACTATTTTTGACAAAGTCATGAACATTAGGCGGATTCGACAAATTTTCCAAATATTCGCGTATCTTTTCACCTTTTGCTGAGGACATATATAAATAATTGAAATTAACAAATGAAATATGTTCAATAATATAATAAGAAACCAATTTTGTATAAGTAGGCATAAATTTGTCTCATACCTAAAGCATTGTCGTTCCAATATGAAGCGTCAAAGGGATGTGGACATATGTAATTGTATTGCTATATCAATACATATATTGTAAATGAACCAACGTATGAACATATATCTTAACAGAAAGAACATATGGCAAACATGTAACTTACTAGATTATAAATCATTTTTTAGCTGAATCATCCACCAACAATGTATTTCCCCGGTTGTATTGAGGAAACACGTTCCAAACATCTTGCAGATCTTTACAGTAGGTAACTTCATCTTCTTTTTTTTTTTTGCACTTTCCTTGATCCTGTTTATAGAAACAATCAAACGTAAATTTGTAGTAATCATAAATAAATTTAAGTAAGCAACGCAAAATGACATGCATCTTACCCAAATTAATATAAGGTGGTCACACAATAAAGGTAGTTTGTCAAGTGCACGATTAATGTTATGCCTGAAATTGTTAACAATTTCTAATATTAACATCCAATTGTAAATTATCTATTTATCTTTAGTAATTCAATTGCTTAACAGTGCTTACCTCAACTTGGAAGACCAAATGACAACAACAAACTTTTTTAAACAAAAATGAAGAAATTCATATACACCTGGTCTCAGTATAACATCTACAACATGAACAAAATGACATTAAAATTATACGTTTATAGGTTAAAATAATGTATAGAAATGAACAAATTTAAAACCATTTGGATTTTTTGAAAAGTAGGCAAAGACTCCATTGATATAAAAAATTACAAATATTCTTGTCGGTGGTGTTGCAGACACCATATATGTGTTTGGATCTTTATATTCATCATCATCATCTGTAATGTCATCATCTTCATTCAGCACTTGGTTGTCCACCGCTGTTATAAGAAAAACAAATACATTTTATAACATGTAAATATTTAGAACATAAAGAATGAATTACCTAACTCGTATGATGTTGTTGACAGAATTCGTTATGCAAGTTGGAGACTTCATCACGCAATGATAAAATATCGGCTTGCATTTCCCCGAGTTGGTCATTAATGTGCCCCACACGAGAATTAAAATGCTCTCGAAAATTAACCATGTACTCCATCACTGGCTTTCTTGTAATATCCTCTTCAGTCGTAGCATCTTCCATCAGAGTGTCTTCTATCGGTTGTTGGTCGTCATTGTCAATGGGGTCTAATTGCTCTTTCTCTTGTTCTACTCCAATGCCATATTTTTTACTCCAATCAAAATTTTCAATAAATTTGTGTCCGAATTTTGTCATGGATAACATGTCAATCTTTTAGGATAAGCAAACAGGGTAGTCAAGCAAAAAATCCACTCCATTATTCTTCAATAGATGGGTAATGACACATCTATATGGTAGTAAAGTTATAATGAAATCACAATTTCTGACTAAATTAACAAGTGTCTCAAATATTAGTTGTGTAAAGTTTGGAGCGGTTTTTGAGATAAACTTCGCTAATCACCAATAATCGATATCTTGAATTACGAAAAAAATTCACCGGAAGGCCGAATAAACCAAGTGAGAATTTTATGAAATACTCTGGCCTCCACATCTAGGTGAATGGGGTTATTTCTATCCACATGTTTAATTGTAGGGTCTAAATCAGTTTCATCGAAATTCCTTTATTCTCGACACCTATACCCTCTTCAATAGATTTCATATATATATATATATATATATATACTTCCCCATTACATGAGTATTAATTCTGATGATGTTGCTCCTATTAGGCTTACGGTGGAATGAAGCATTATTGTATAACACTCGAACAAGGTTTGAGAAATATTTTTGTTCTATACCTAGAAATTCAAGCCAACCACAATATGTAAATATCTGTTTAAAATCAAATTTACAATTTTCATCGAACATGAAATACATGTCAATAACACGTTCGAGACGAATCTTTCTTGCTTTGAAATGTCGATAAAATTTTTCTTTATCTTCATCGATTCTAAAGTTGTTTCTATCAAACAACCTGATTTGTTTAGAAGCCCTTACTTAAGAAGAAGACATTGGTTGAGAATGTAACTTTGGTTGGGAATAAGGTTTTGGTTGAGAATAACTGCGTCTCGGAAGCTTTTGAGCCATTTTTAAGAGTGAATATAGAGGTTGTTACATGGAACACAAGCACATTAAGAAAAAAACTATCAATTCCCTAAATCACTAAAACTCTAATTTTGGGCAAAATCTGAATAAATTTACCCGCAAATCTTATCGTAATAGTTACAAGAAATATGTCCAGTGGAAGGGATATTTTAGGAAGCTTGAATGGTGCAATTTTTCTGAATGGTGATATTCATCAGAGTGGAAGAGTATCTTCTACCTTTTGGGGGAGCGACGCTTCGATTACAAGTATAGATGATCAATATTTTTTAAAATAAATAAGACGAAAAAAATGTGTCTATCGAATAAAAAAGAGGCACGACCTAATACTTGAACATCAGTACCGTTTGTTTATAGGTTAATAGTACTGTAACCGATAAAATATTGTTAACCTAACTGGTTAATTGGTTTAATATGAGTTTTGATTTTAAATGATTTATGTTTTCTATCTCATGTATGTTAAAAATTTGTTATGATGAACATTCTAAAGTTTCAATGATTTTTCAAAAGTTTTTGGTTCATCATAATGATTTTTGGTCAAATTTGTTTAGCATGTTGTTTTAAACAATTTTTCTTATTTTTGACCTTAAATTTAAATGCTTATGCATGTGATTATATTGCAAATGATATATCTCTAACAATTTATATCAGTTTTTCAAATGGATAACATTCTTTGATAGGTTTATGCACATGTACTTAAATACAAAATTGATATTGCAAAAAGTAGTTTAGACTTGAACATATTGAATTTCTTGTTCTACTAACATGTTTGTTCATAATAAAACAAGTTGAGGACACTTGAAGAAGGTTACCAACACCTATTCAAGCATTCATACACAAGAGAAAAGATTTTCAATCTTTATTTTTCTTTCTCTTGTAAATATTTATGTTTTGAGCTTAACTGTATATCCGTATATTTTATTTTTGTAAGCTTAAATCTTTGACACCTTCCTTCTAGAGGTTTTCTTGTTTACATTTTACTCATTGTGAAAAGGGGATTGGTTCTAGCTTAGCCTGTGAAAAGCTAGGGAGTTGTAAAGGTTATCTCTATATCCTGGAAAAGAAATAACAAATTAGTGAATTTGTTAGAAAATCCTTAGTAAGGAGCTAAGGTAGTGGATGTAGACTTAGTTGAGAATTCGAACCAGTATAAATCCTTGTGCAAATTCTCCTTACCCTCTAAACTCAAAAAGTCAATTCACCCCCTATTGGAAAATTATTCGGTTGATTGATTGAGCTTCATTCGCAAATCCCAATAGAAAGATATACAAGCTACATACAAAAATAATATATATTCATGCATCTAATTTAAACGAATTGGTTTAGTAGATTAAATGTTGAATAATGGCAATATTATAACAAATTCAATTTAAAGATTACATTTAATATAAACAGTAATTTAATCTAAAAATAATATACTAAGTAACTAATTTAATTTAATCAAGTAAAAATTCGTAAAAAAAACAACAATAACAACGAAAAATTACCTTGTTGTTGATATTCTCCTTTAAACCTAATATATTATATTTTTAAGTTAAATTCAAAATAATTTATTTTTTAAAACTAAATTCTATTCGAACTCAACGACATTAATTAATTAAACAATCACTTTAATAATTTGAACAAATTAAAATTTATCGTATACAATATTCATCTTATTTTATAAATAATATAGATTTAAAAAAACTAACTGAGTTAAATTTGTCAAATATTGTAGCATAGACCGACTTTAACTTTCTTCTCTTCTTATTATTTCTTTCTCTTTTCTCTTATTTCTTCTCCCCTTCTTTCTTTTCACTCCTGATGTAACCCTCCCTCCCTACACCCTATATATATATATATTTAAAACCCAACCCCAAACTGTCCCTCCCTCCCTCCCTCCCACCATTATTGCTGCAATAGTTACAACATTATTGCTGCCCCATGCAGGACGCAGTCTGCATGCATGGTAGTCTTCACGTGATTCTGCAACGTTCACGGGTGTATAAGAGTTTTGGGGTCTTTGACGTGACAGCAACGTATAAGGCATACAGGGGAGTCGCATGGATTTCCATGCATCTTCGGGGGGTGGGAGTCATATAGATTTCCATGCATCTCCCATCGGTTTTTGGTCAACATAGCAGCACAGTACATAGGGCATGCAAGGGTGGCATAGAAAGTCAGGGTGTCTTGGCATAGGGGAGCACAACCAAGCAGGGGGAAAATAATGGAGGTAAGAGACGCATTGTAGGCATGACGTCTCCCCTTGGTCGCATGAACCATCATTGTAGGTAGGGTTGTAAAATCGGGTAATCGTTCAGGTTTCAGTTGGATCCTGGCAGGTCGGGTAAAATCAGATACAGGCCAAGTCAGGTAAATTTGACACTAGATCCAGACCGGGTTCAGGTCAGGTCAAATTAGTTCGGGTTATTTTCAGGTTGATTTGACACCAGATCCAGATCGGGTTCAGGTCATGTCATTTTCAGTTCGGATCGTTGCCAATTCTGGTCCGAATAAGTTAAAAAACATGTTAATTCAGGTTCGGATAGACTTCAGACGGATCTCGTTCAGATCGGGTCACATCATTAGCAGATGAAATTCAGGTCGGATCTCTATCAGATACGGATTGAGTTCAAATCAGGTTAATTTTTATTTTTGGATTAATTACTTTCATCTTTAGCGAACGTTAAATTGTAATTTGTAATTGTATATGATTTAGAGTAAATTACTAAGAATATAAATAATCATGGTTCAATTTTATGAAAAATACAAATTTAAGAATTAAATTGAACAAATATGAAATTGCAAATAAAAATTTAAATAAATTAAACAACACACATTGATGAGGGATCAAATCAAAATAATTTTAAATTGTGATGTTGAAATTAATACAAAAAAAACTAAATTATACCCATTTAAAAAGTTATGCGCCAATTAAAAAATAGAATTAAGTAAAAAGTATGGATCAATTTCATATGCAAATAAAATTTAGAGGACTAAATTGAACAAATATGAAATTACAAATAAAAATTTAAATTAATTAAACAACACACATTGATGAGGGATTAAATCGAAATAATTTTAAATTGTGATGTTGAAATTAATACAAAAAAGTACTAAATTATGCCCATTTAAAAAGTTATGGGCCAATTTAAAAATAGAAATAAGTAATAAGTATGGGTCAATTTCAGATGCAAATAAATTTTGGAGGACTAAATTGAACAAATATAAAATTACAAATAAAAATTTAAATAAACTAAATAACACAAAAGGGATCAAATCGAAATAATTTTAAATTTTGAGGTTTAAATAATTCAAAAATGTACTAAATTATACTCATTTAAACAGTTATGGGCCAATTAATAAATAGAAATAAGTAATAAGTATGGGTCAATTTCAAATGCAAATAAAATGTGGAGGACTAAAGTGAAAAATATGAAATTATAAATAAAAATTTAAATAAATTAAACAACACAAAAGGGATCAAATATGAAAAATATTGTAAAATGGACTAAATTGCATTCATTTTAAAAGTTGAGAAAAAAATTAAAACAACTAATATATATATATATATAATATAAACTATATAGTTTATATATAAAGTATATGTATTATATATATAAACTATATAGTTTATATATATATATATATTATGTATAAACTATATATACCATGTATAAACTATAATACTATATAGTTTATATATGAACTATTGAACTATATAGAACCTACATAGTTTATATATGAATTATATATAAACTATACAATTTATATTTATATATTATGTATAATTTTATTAAAAATATATTGTATAAATTATATAGTTTATTAATATAAACTATATAGTTTATATATATATAGTATATATGATTTAGGGTTTAGAGTTTAAGTATTAGGGTTTAGGGTGTTTATTTATATTTATATAAACTACATACTATAATTTATAAATATATACTATTTATGTAAACTATAGTTTATATTTATATACTATACATATGAATTATAGTTTACATATCAACTATATATATATAAACTATATAGTTTACATATGAACTATATAGTTTACATATGAACTATAGTTTATATATGAACTATATATATATAAACTATATAGTTTACATATGACCTATATATATATACTATATTTTATATTTATATACTATATAGTTTACATATGATCTATATATATACTATAGTTTATATTTATATACTATATATTATATATAAAAACTATATATACTATATAGTATAATTTACATATGAACTATATAGTTTATATATGAACTATTGAACTATATAGAAACTACATAGTTTATATATAAATTATATATGAATTATATATAAACTATACAATTTATATTTATATTTATATAATCTACATACTATAATTTATATTTATATACTATATTTTATACTATTTATATAAACTATAGTTTATATACTATATATATGAACTATAGTTTACATATGAACTATATATATAAACTATAGTTTATATTAATGTACTATATAGTTTATATTAATGTTAATTATCTTAACTATAATTTATATTAATATAGTATAAACTATACTATATCATTTATAACATATAGTTTATATTAATATTAATTTTATAGACTATATTTTATATTAATATAAATTATAAATTATATTATATTAATATAAGTTAATATTAATATTAATTATATTATGTAATTATTTTAATATTAATTATATTATATAATTATTTTAATATTAATTATACTATATAATTATTTTAATATTAATTATAAATAGTTTATTAATATAGATTTGATAGGAATGAAATTGAAGCGCCAAAATAGCAATTTTCCCATTTTCTCCCGCCTCTTCACGGCCAAACGCTCCCTCCTTTATTTTCGGCCAAACCCTTTCGCTCCAACCGTTCCCGCTGCTACTATTGCTTCATTTTTGCGTTGCATTATTTTCAAGACTGAAACCCTATTCCATTTGGGCAGCTGAAGAAATAGGAGAAGAAGATGAGTACTATATTTTCAAGAACGGAACGTATACTGTGGGTCGAAAAGGTTATCGAATTTGCTCCCTTTCATTTTCTTTGCTTTTCTTTCTGTGAGGAAATTGTTAGATTCTAATTTTTGTTTTCATTTTGCTATATTGGGGTTTGCTCTCATTTCCTTTGTGTTTTGATTTGTTGAAGGATGTGATGTCATCATTCACAAAGACAAGGGCGTGTCCAGAATCCATGCTCACATAATGGTCGATGGAATGACTCAATCATCTCAAGTTACAATCAAATATTTGTCCAAGTACGGGTTATTAATTAACAAGAATATCACTTATAACAAGAAAGTTCATCAATTTCCTAATAAACAGACCTCTCTGGAAGATGGGGACCTTCTTTCTTTTGGAACTGGAAATGCAACCTTAAGGTACTGTCAATTTAACGATTCCTTTATTTCAATGAATTCAGTGATTTCGTACCGAACGACTAAATCCTCTCGCCCCTTGTATATGTTCAGATTCTCTTATGTGCCGCTTGTATTATACATCTGCTGTGTTGAGGCCTCCCAGATGAGTTGTTATCTTGAGGACAAAGTTTCATCCATTGGTTAGTTAAAATTTATCGTTTTGGCTTCAATCTTCATAAAGCTTTTTGTCTCATAATTTCACATTTAAAACTTGTTATTTTTTCTTTTAGTCCTTTTATCCGCATTCCGAAAACATTAATGTTGCGTCTAAAATTAAGAGAAACAAAAATTGATGGAACCTGAACCTGGAGTTCTTTTGTTGTCCCTCAAGCATTTTGCTTACCATGCTAATATGGTCTGGGTGTTCGAAAAGATTGCCATTATTTCCCTGTTTGGTATGAGCAATTGTCATTATGTCCTTGTTTGATATGAGCAATAAACAAATAGAAGCTGCTCAAACAATCAACTTCTCTCAAAACTAGGTGCATTGGGGTTGAAACTAATTTTGGAATTTGCAGCAATCAGCAGAAGGAACATTTTTTTATAAATGTATCTAACAGCTTGAATGATCCGAGCGTTTAGCGATGGTTTTTCCACCTCTTCTGGACATTTTTAATATGTTTGGCTAGGCCTTGAATTAGAGCCCTTTTTTGCTTTTGTTACAAATGGAGATAAACGTCTATGAATCAAAGCAACTTATTTAAGTAATTTTTATGAATTCTTCTATATTTTTGTTTCTTTAATAGACAAGCTGAACTTATATAAGTAATGCTAGTAAATTGTTCCTTTTTTTAAAGGAAAACTGTAAATTAAGTTTCAATAAAATCTCAACAATGCAAAATTTTAATTTAATTAAAAAATTATAATTACACATTAGATTATTAAGTATCAACATATTATTTGTTGAGTGGCACCAAGGTTCATTGTCTATACTTTTTTTTTCTCTGAAAAGATCATTGTCTATACTTGTTCTTAAAGAATTGTCACTTTGTAAAGGCACGTTTAGGGCTCAAATACTGAAACAGAATGTAGTAAACATCCTCTTAACTCAAATGGCTTTTTTTTGCCTTGTATTAATTTTAAAAAATGACGGTACATGATGAGGTAAGTTTCAATTACGTGAAGAACTAAAGTATGCTAGAAAATACAAAAAGAGTGAAAGAAAATATGAAGGCTTAAGCTTTTGTTAGCTAGAAATCAAATAAAGTTAAGTGTTTAACCTGCCAAAATGATGCACAGTCAGCTTTATATAGCACGTTATTGCTCAATAGTTGCTGAAAGTTTTCTGTTATTGCTTGTTTGTTAATATCTTTCATTTCTTATTTCTCTTATCTGTGCTTCTATTATTTTTCAGATTATTACATTTGATAGCTATGGTGTTTCGGGTCATTGCAACCATGGTGATGTGCATCGTGGGGTAGTGTTCATAGCATAAAGCATTAGAAGAAAATAAAAAGTGCTTTTGCCTACATATAACTATTTAATGATAACTCACCTTTTCCATCATTTTTTCATTATTATTTGAAAAGATAATATTTAATTTTTCTTTTAAATTTTTAGGGTGTTTAATGGTCCCTGAAACTATTGGAATTGGAGATTATGTCTTATTTATTCCCTTAAAAGGTAACTTAATATTTTATATTTATGTTATTTAATAAAAGTTTCAAATAGTTCATTAATATTTTTTTGTAGGGTGCCTTACAAGAAGCAATATTTGGTGCTTGATTTTGCATTATTCTATTTTATATTGTTTGCTTCTGTTTGATATTGTTTGCTTCTACTTGATATTTGTAAGGGTTTGGTAAAGTTGGAAATGTTTGGCACTGTTGGCCATCGAATTCCCTTTGGCTTTACCACTGATTGTATGTTTTCTTAATGCATGATGCTTGCTGAATTGATGCAATAATGCTTGATGAATTGGTACATTGATGCTTGATGAATTGGTATATTGATGCTTGATGAATTGGTACATTGATGCTTGTCGTTTGTTGTTATCTATTACTCATTGATGCCTTGTAAATTATTGTTGTTGGTGTGACTTAAATCAATTTTTGAACCTTATAAATTCTTATCTAAATAGTTACTCATGTGGAATTATGTTAGTGGTATTTTGAATTTTAAAGCTAGAAAGTTGTCCATAAATAAACATGTTGGCAACATTTTGGTATAAAGGCTCGATGATTATATTTCTGGTAGTATAGTTAGGCTTTTAGCCTTGTAAAACTTTAGCTATAAGATTTGAGAGCATTTATTTCAACATAAATTTATTTTGTTTAGTTGATTTTATTGTAATTTTAGTGTTTTCAAGTATAATAAAATTAATTTCGTTTATAAATTTTTTGTTTTAGTATTTGTAATGTTATTCAAGTTTCAAATATTTAATAAGTTCATCATTTCAACTAATATATTTTTATTTTAAAATTTCAAGTTAAGTTATACTTAAATTATTAATCAATTTTCACATTAAAAGTAAATTATATTTATGAATATTTTAACTTAATTAATATAATTTAATAAAATCAAGTTCAATAAGACAATATTTAAATTTAATTTAGTGATTGTAAATAAAATTTATAATATAAGGAATTTAAAGAATTGGAATTAATATAAAAACCAAATTTATAATATATATAAATTATAATTAATATAAAAACTAAATTTCAAAAAGTAATCATATTAATTTAATTATCATAAGTTTATTATAAATTTAAAATAACATAATTATATTAATTGTAACTTCACGTATAAGTTAGGATAATATCAGATCATTTTAACATGTCGGATTATTTACATGTTTAGTCAATTACTGGTCAGGTTGAAAACAGGTCGGGTAATACCAGTTATTTACTAGGTCAATCTCGGGTTCGGGTTCATATCAGTCGGATGCAGTTCAGATTCGGGTATCATATTTTTGGTTTAATTCGGATTTAGGTTATTCTCAGGTCGGATGCAGGTCGGGTTCAGATACATAATTTTCAGGTCCAATTCGAGTTTAGGTCAACACCAGTTCCGACTCGAATCGGTTTCGCATTGTCACAACACAGGTCAAAAACAATTTTGACTTAAGTCGGTTTCAGTCAGTTTTACAGGTTGGGTCAATTTTTTACACCTTTAATTATAGGCATGACGTCTCCCGTTAATCGCATGAACCATCGTGCGACTCCTCAGTGGATTGTAGCAATCACCCCATTTGAATAATTAATTTTAAATGTATATTATTTTACGAAATAAAAAATTCAACTACATTATTATAAAAATTTAACCGAATAAACACCCACTTCTTAATTTTTCGTGTCAATTTTATTCATGTTAATTGTAAATTTTATATATTTGTTTTAGGAAAAAATAAATTATTTTTATTCTTAGAGAAAATGTAATTGACTAATGAAAGCCCTAACGATTAGGTCATCCACATGAGATGAGATACTTTTTGGAACAAAATGGCATTCACGTAATTTTCAAAAGTGGTGATGGGGGAAAGCAATGGTAGGGACCAAGTTGCATGAAAACATGGAGATGGAGAATGGTGATGCAGCGTGGATCGCAGAGAAGAAGAGGGCGCGTGGAAGATGGTGAAAGGAGGGGAGATTCAAATATTGTCTCAGGGGCTGAAGGGACAGATTGAGGCGTGAGCAAGTGTCCCCAAGCAAAGTCATGTTGGTCCACGTGAGTTATGAGAGGCCTTTTTCTCCCACCACGTGAACTCCACTCTGCCTTGTCCCTTCTCTCTTCTTCACTTGGGTAATACAACTGGAGCCAATATGATTAATTGCCATGGTTTTTAGAATCGGATCGGTTAGTGAATTGATTATGTTACCGGTGGAATCGATTCGATCGATCGGAAGAATCGGACGATATCATAATTATTTAAAAAATTAAATAAAAATACCAAAAATATTTAATAAAAAATAATTTTTTATATCACAAGTTATATTCAAAACAAGTCATAACATATATAAGTTAAACCATAAAATCAAGTGAACCAAAATGATTCGAATTAACTACAATATAATATTTAAGGTAAAACATATTAAATAATAAATATAATTATATAACTATAATTAAAAAATAAATTTGGAGTTAAAAAAATCATAACAAAATGATATTGTTTGGTTTAATTTTTTTTTAAAACAATCTCACATGGCTAAAAAACATAGAAGATCATCCCAAAAGTCTAAAGAGTAAAAATATGAAAACAAAACAATCTCACATTGCTAAGAAACATAGAAACGCATCACAACTAACTTCTATAAATAATAGAGGTAATTTGACATTCAAAATCATGGAGCATTTTGGTGAGGATTGAGTAAACTATTCTTTCACTTCAATCAAGCTCAAATTTTAGGCTTCAATCGAGCTTCTATTTTTTTTTGAGTTCAAGCCTTTTTGAGTTTAAGTTTCAATATTATATTTCGAGTTTGAGTTGAATTTAATAATTTTTAGCTTGTGAGTTTGAGTTGAGTTGAGCTTACTTTTAAAGTTTTCAAGTTCGAGTAGAGCTCAGCAATACTCGAGTTCGACTTGGCTCGTTTAACAAACGACGTTGTTTGGTTTAATTTTTTTTAAAAAATAAAAATAAAAATTCATGTTTTTCTCGGGTTTTTTCAGTTTTCAGCCGGTTCGGTTCGAACGATTCAGCAGTTTTGACCGGTTCACTAATAGCGGTTCAACCGGTTTATATTGAACCGGATTAAACAACAGTTCCCGATTGAACCGATCGGTCCGGTCCGATTTTCAAAACATAGTTAATTGCACAATTTTTAATTAATGTCCTTAATAACACAGCCTACCTCTTAAATTCTAGTTATATCTGTACCTTATAAATTTTATAATTTACAATTTTTTAGATTTTCAATTTTCAATTATCAAATAATCAATTTTTATTTATTAAAGGATATTATTCAAACATTTAATTTTTTATAATTAAAAAAAAATTATTGCATAAAAATTTATAATTGTGATTACATTTGTAAATTTAAAATTTTATAATTTATAAATTTTGAGATCCAAAAAAATTAAATATCAAACAATGAAATTATTGTCTAGAAATATTGAGAAAGAAAACATCAAAAATGAAATTTTAGTTACAACTGAAAGATTAAATAAGATGTTTTTATTTAATTTAGTATGTCACGTTGCCTCTTTAATGAAAATTAATGATATTATGCCCATTCTGTAACGGAATTTAAAAGTTAATATCTATTATGTAAATTTTAAAAGTTTAGTATCTGAAGAGATATATTTTGACATAATTTAATGATCATATGTAAATTTTACCTAAACAAATTGTGATACATATCAAGGTGTTTTTCCTGAAAAATCATCTTTTTAATTTAATATTCCCGATCAGGCACCGGTCAGACTATATTTCTCGATCTAACACCCTTTGCAGTAAGGCGCGCCCCTTGCAGCGCGCTATACGCTGATTTAGCCACACGTCGGGTAAGGCGCACGTCGTAGATACACGTGTGTATTGCGCGGGACAGGGGCCGCGCTATTCAATTATCAAACATGCATAATGCAAGGCGCGGTGCAAGGACCACGCCTTGCATTATTTTCCAAACTTCTTGGCTTTAATGCATCCTCTTTCGGCTATAAATAGCCGTCTCTCGTAAACTCTCCCACCAACAATCCTTTGAATCAGTAAATAACATCCGACAATCATCTTATATTTGATTCAGAAGTTTGCTCGATCTTTCGTTATAAGGTAATTTTGTTATAATATTTATTTTATAGTTATATATGATTATTTGAAAAAATATTATACTAATTGTTTTCAATTAATTTATGTGTTTGTAGAATTAGAAAGTGGGAGCATATGTCGAAATATTTTTGCGGTGCAAATAATAATATAAAATTATATTATTTAAATTATTTACGCTTATGTGTAAAAAATTTATTCTGTTATATTGTTGGTCATATATTATTTATTTAATCTGGTTTGTTTCATTTGTTTTTTTACAAATATAATATTGTTGTACTTTTAAACTCTAAGAATGACGCGACTTTCAGCTATTGTTTATTATGATGGAAAAATCCAAGAATATGAAACCGACGTTGTTTTCGTATCAAATGAGCGTGTTAAAATATCATTTAAGAGAAACATAACTCTTGAGGAGCTGATAACGAAGATTTCGAGGAAGGTTCATGTTGGAAGTAATAGAAAAATATCGTCGTTGCAGTACAGATTTCCAACATCATTGTTGTCATTACTTTATACAGCGTTTGAACTATCGAACAATGATGATGTTGAAATGATGGTTGATTCTCAAAGTAATTATTCAGACGGCGATATTTAGATATATGCAAAGTTTGTTCAAATGCGCTCTGTTCGTGGTCAACCATTAAGCTCACACTATGGGCTGGCTGAACAAGTTGATCAAGTTGAAAGCCCGACTACAGTAATGTGTAATGCTTTTAATGCCATAATGGGAAATCTACATCATGGTGTCGGCACATCAACTTCAATGGGGAGATATTCATCTGTAACTCCTTACGATATGTACCGAGGTGGGTCCACGAACAATCTGTATGGCAATATTGCGTCCAGTTCGAGGGAAGGCATTCATCTGCAAATTTCTTTGACCTTAATATTGAGATGACATCGACGCAACAATCTGTGCAGTTTCCATTTGACACGATGGCTTCAAGCTCTAGGGGGAGGCATTCGACTGTGAGCTTTTTCAATCTCAATCCAGATATGCCTTCTAGTTCAAGGGGAAGGCGTGCCAGTAGTAGGTTCTTCGACTTAAATGTGGAGAGCATGGAGGAACCATCATCTCCACCAGAAGAACCACTTCGTGAGTCTGGTGCGGATGGTGCTGAAGTTCCAGCAAATGTGGCACAAACTGATCCTCCAACACACATGTATGAAGCTGATTATGATGCAATGTACGGGCCAAAATTTACGGATATGCCTCATCTCGGTGACTATGGATATTACTCATCAATAAATAATGGTGAGTTATCTTTAGGCATGGAGTTTTCAAGAAATGAAGAAGCGATGATGGCTATCAAAATTTACAATATCCGTAATTTTGTTCAGTCCAAAGTTGACCGCTCCACGACCGAAAAATATGTATGCTATTGTGCTCGATGCGAAAATGGATGCAATTGGATGGTTCGCGTATCGAAGAAGAAGAGGAAAAACAACAAATGTGAACTAACAGTATACAATGGTCCTCACACATGTTGTGCTGGAGGGGTCAACCAAGATCATCCCAAGTTGGAATCTGAAGTGATATGCCAAGCCATCATGCCCATATAAAAGCAAGCTCTCATATAGCTGTTACAGTGTTGATTTCAGCTATACAATCGTAGTATGGGTACAATGTCTTATATCAAAAAGCTTGGTTGGCAAAACAAAATGTCATTGTCAAACTTTATGGAACAGTATACAATGGTCCTCACACATGTTGTTCTGGAGGGGTCAACCAAGATCATCCCAAGTTGGAATCTGATGTGATATGCCAAGCCATCATGCCCATATAAAAGCAAGCTCTCATATAGCTGTTACAGTGTTGATTTCAGCTATACAGTCGCAGTATGGGTACAATGTCTTATATCAAAAAGCTTGGTTGGCAAAACAAAATGTCATTGTCAAACTTTATGGCGAATGTGATGCATTTTACAACGAACTTCCAGGTTTGTTTAGGCTGGTGCGGACGTTCAATCCTGGGATAATTGTGGACTTCGAAACCTCCTATGCATACCATAATGATCGAGTTCTACGCGATCGATGCCAATTCTACCGGGTTTTTTGGACTTACCTACAGTGCGTTAATGTTGTCCAATACTGCAAGCCTGTGGTCCAGATCGACGGGACTTTATTGTATGGAAAATATAAGCAAATTTTATTATTGGCAATTGTCCAAGATGACAATCACAACATTCTTCCAGCTGCTTTTGCTCTTGTCGAAGGAGAAGATACATATTCTTGGGCTTTTTTCCTCCGAAACTTACGTGCACATGTTATCACGAGGGAGAAAATCTCTGTCATTTCAGATCGCGAAGCTGGGATCAAAGCAGCAATGGAGTCTTTGGGTCCAATGTGGCAACCACCCTTTGTTCAACATAGGTATTGTCTCCGACATATTGCTGCGAACTATCATGAAAGGTACAAGAAGAATGATGAGCATCAATTAATTGTGTGAATGGGTAAGTGAAAGCAAGTTAATAAGTTATACATTTTTTGATCATTTTAATTTTACAAAGAAATCAAGTTATTAAGTTATACATTTTTTTATCAGGTTACAAACTACTTTCTCGAACATTTGAATTAATGCTTCAAGATTTGTAGGCGAAGAACGAGGAAGGATACGATTACATCAGCCTCATCGATAAAGAAATGTGGATGAACGCATATGATGGTGGATATCGATATGGACACATGACGACCAACTTGGTTGAGGTAATCAATTCAACCTTAAAGGGTGCACGTCACTTACCTGTAGCGGCTTTGGTAAAAACTACATATTTTTGTTTTGGGGCGCTGTTTGCGAAGCTCGGGGGAAAAACTAAAACCTGGATGCAAGGCGGTCATGTCTATCACCTTAGATTAGTTGCAGATATACAGAAAAATATTGTTGCATCAAATGGAATGTCTGTAACAAGATTCTCTAGAAGGCATGAAATGTTTCGTGCCACAGAGTTGCTGCAACCTCTTCGAGAGATTGAAGCTGTGTCGTTAAGAGTAAATCTAAGGGACAGAACGTGCGACTGCGGGTTTTTTCAAGCACTGAAGTATCCATGTTCTCATGTGATAGCAGCTTGCTCGTATACACGTCAAGACTATAACCGTTTTGTGGATCCTGTATACCTACTATCTGAAGTTTTTAAGGTATACGAATTTGAGTTTCCCCCCATAGGTAATGACAAAGACTCTGATGAGGTTCAAGATTAGCTTCCGATTGTACCAAATCTGAGTTTATTGAGGGAGCGTGGTCGTCCAAAATCCAATCGAATTCATTGCGATATGGATATTCGAGAATGATCTAAACAAGACAGAAGATGTGGGCATTGTAGAAACTAATGACACACTAGAAAAACATGTCCACTTCTGTTGTCATCAAGTAACAATTGATGAGGAAATGATGTAGTTGTTTATCAAATAATATTTCTTGTACTTTACTTTGCATTTACTTCAAGTTAATGTTATTCGATAACCGCTGATGAAGATTAAAAAACCGATACAATTATATGAGATTAGACGTTGGCGTTATATTAACAAATAATTGATATTAACGATACAATAAGTATTAAATGATAAATGATAACCAAATTACAATAACTTATATTAAATGATAAATTAACAAAGTAAGTATTAAATGATAAATAAAAAAAATTACAGTAAAAAAGTCCAATAAACAACTACAATAAAAAAAGTACTAAATACAAGTATAAAAAAACAAAATCTATCGATGCATGCAACACAAATGTGTTCCGCAGGGCGGTGGCTGTCGGTCTCGAGGAGGATTTCTTCGTATCACTGGTTGTGACTCCTCGCTGTCATCACCATCATCATCGTCGTCGTCGTCGTCCTGAGCAGCTACATTTTGTTGATGAGGATCTGATGACGATGAAGCACCTCCATAGAATAAGGACCCTCGATGTGTATGACTGTCTATCCGACCGGCCTGCGAAAACTGAGAAAACTCATAAAACCAAGACATCGCTGAGTATGAAAACTGTACAGGAGGTGTCTTTGCTGCGGCTGAACCCGCCAAAATATGAGCATATGAACCCCAAGTCGGATCTGCAAACATAGACCCATAATAGCCTCCAGGAAGGGTCATATAACTCTATGACGGCGGCGGCGGCGGGGTCATAAAACCATGTGAAGGCGGCGGTGGTGACATTTGGTAATGGAAAGGAGGTGGCGGCATCATATATGGCTACGGTATGTAAGTCGGTGGATACAATGGCTACTGTGAAGGTCCTGCTGGTGCAGTTGAGGATGAACCGAAAGCACCTGATCTCCGTCCACGAGTCAGGGAACGATGGTGCTGTGTCGGTGAATGTCTCTGTCGACGTCACAGAAAGGTATGCCCTCGTGCATCCTCGGGAAGCAGAAACAATATTCCGCTACTGTTGAACCACTCGAAATAACCATCAGTAACCATCAAGAGGTCAAGTAAAATAGGATCTCTACGGGGAAGGCACCGATGTCGATCCTCCCACAACACGACCCACGCATGATGCCTCACCAGCCAATCTGTATCTGTCTTGCCGCGTCTATCTGTGCTATGCAACTCGTCCATATTGCGAGGTGCTTCCGGAATTGGTTGAAAACAACCAAATTGTCAGAGTACGCGATCAGCAGAGTGTCACTCGACGGTCGCATAACATATCAAAGGGACTATCGCCATCCAAACATCTGATGGGCCCCTCAACTTAGGTGGGATCACCGCCCTCACATCATCAGTAGAATAAGTCATCCATTCAAACTAAAACAAATATATATAATTTTATCAAAATAATAATCAAATTATATAACTATAATATAAAATCAATTTTTAAATATTAAAATTCATACCTGTGTGCCAACCTTCTGATCGATTAACACCCTAATTTTTTCTAAATCATCAGGTAGCTCCTAATGATTTTTCCTATCAGTAGACCGCCTATTCAAGAAATTTTTTTTCTTATTCATTGTATAAAATTATTAATATAAAAAATTAGTTTTATAATTACCTCAGGAGTAGCGGAAATATGAATGAGTTCTTAACAATGGGACATAAAAAGGGCAATCGATACAATGCCCAAGACTGCAGCAGCAGGAAACATCCGCTGATAGCATTACGCCTGTAGTCAATGTCTCGACACATCTCCCTGTACAGGCAAGCCAAAAATGTCGAGCCCCAACTGAGTGATCCGGCCAGATGAAAGTCGCCAAGATGTTGCAACCACATACGGTGAACTTGGTTGCGTGATTTGTTCTGCATCAGCAACCCTCCTATCAACTGCAGTATGCATGTCTGTGCATACTGTTTAACTTTATCGTCAGACGCGTCCTCGTTCAACTCTCGAAAATTGGCATCTAACCAATTTAACGGTATCCGTCCACCGTTAAAATTTTTCAGGACACTTCCTAGACTAACCCGGCACAAAGTAGTCTAAGAACCGGAAGCTATCCCTGATATCACACCTCCATCTACCGGAAGACCCAGGTGCATAGAAACATCCTCAAGCGTGATCGAGCACTTTCAGCACGGAAGATGGAATGTGTGGGTCTCCGGCCTCCACCGCTCTACTAAGGCAGAAATAAGGTCTGGTTATATCTTACAGTGACCCTGATATCTACCTAGGTGACCGAATCCAACCTCTATTAAATACGACATTACACGAGTAGATATAACTAACTTAAGGTTTCTAATAAAAGGATCTAAAAGACGGTATCTCTCCTAAAATATAAATAATTACACAAATTAATTTTTAAACTAATAATCATGCATTAAATTAATTAATTAATTAATTAAAACGTTAAAATATTATCGTATCAGCAAAGTGTCGAGATATATGATTTTCATCCAACCAAAGTAGATCGCCTTCCATTTTATATCTGCAAAAAATTAATTAAATTAAATATTAAATAATTAAATAAATTACTAAAAAATGCTAAATATAATAAAATATACCTTAATAAGAGAATATAAGAGTATTTGAGAGAAGTTTAGAGGATTTGGTGTGATGAAAGTGATTGAGAATGGGGGTATTTATAGGGAGGGATAAGTGTGAACGGGCGGGGGTAGGTTGGTAATTAAGAGTATAGCGCGCCGCAGGGGTCACGCCTTTCTGACGCGTATCAGAATCACAGGTAAGACGCAGCCCCTGCCGCGCTATACCCTTAATTACCAACCTACCCTGCGCCATACACACGTGTATCCATGTCAGCATAAGGCCAGCCGTACCCCACGTGGTGTCAAATCAGCGTATAACGCGCTGCAAGGGGCGCGCCTTACTACAAAGGGTGTTAGATCGAAAAATATAGTCTGATCAGTATCTGATCGAAAATATTAAATTAAAAAGATGATTTTTATGGAAAAACACCACATATCAATATATGACATTTATTCTATAATTTATTTATTATAATATTGTTATTTGGACATTATCATCATATTGATATAATTATCATTGATAGGAATATTCAATCAATCGGTTTGATTAATTGAATGAAATGAATGAACTAAAATTTATTAATTGATTTTTTTTATTTTAACTGTTATCTGATCAAAGTATTTCAAAAAAATATTAATCAAGTCGAATAAAGTTTGATTAATTTGATCAACTAACTAAATTAACCAAAATATATAAATAATATAGATTAAATATGAAATATTTAATATTTTTAATTAATTTGATCGGTTATTTAGATTAAAACCTAAATTTAAACACTCTTAAAGCTAAGTAATATATAAATAATATTTATAGTATATTAAATATTTAATAATTTAATTTAATTCAATTAATTAAGCAAATTAATCGATAATCGAAGTATGAAAAAATCATTAACTATTAATCGATTGAGTCTAAAATTAATCGAACGATTAACCAAAAAAATACTTTGATTCAATCAATTATTTTGGTTAAAACCAACTTTTGAACGGCTCTAATCTTTCACGTGATCATATTATTTTTGAATTCATGACTTAATATTATAATTAAAATTTAAACTAAAATTAAATATTAAAATTAAATCAATTATAAATTCAATAATATAAAAAGTACATAATATAAAATTAATTAATATATGATATTATTTGCAATAAAATTTGGAAATAGTCTAGATAAAAAAATTAAAAAAATACATATGTTCGAGAATTATTTTTTGAAATCTAAGGTATTTATTACGATGCATGTGAAACTCATCATAAGAGAATGAAAAGTTACACAAAATATAAAAAATAGAATTCGTCATGTGTAGCAAAAAATTATATGAAATCCATTATGTACTCATAATAAATTTTAATTATTTATTATATTTTATGAAATTCATCTTCCTCTAGTAAAAAAATATTATTCGTACTACAACAAATGATCTAGATATTAAAATAATTATTAAACACATGTATTTTTTTCTAAAATAATCCGTCTAAACTATTTAGCCAATAAAATATAATCTTGGTCCATTTATTTGGAAATTATTTCTCTAAACAATTCAGAATATGCCAAAATCAATAATTTGTGTTATGTTGAATGAAGCCGATTTATATTGACAGCCACCGAGCCGAGTCCTCAAGTTTCATACACAATTATTAAGGAACACCATCACTCCATACCGACGCACTTGTCATCGCGTTATGACCACACTTCACTGTCTGGCGATACGATCAATCCAAGCCATCGGCATCATCGAGCGTGAATCTTACGCAATATGATGCGCATGGGACAACAAAAAATAGAAAAGAATTTAGAATTTCTGTTGTAATAGAAAAGGTTAAGAAAGCGACGCCGTTCCCCACCTCGTGGTAATTCCATGGGAGTGATGTTAGATTTTTTTTCCAGAAGGATAAATGGGTGGGTCCCACTCTGATAAATAATAAATGAATGGATTTGATCTGTCTGGTTCCAATCATCACGATTTAATGGTTGTCCAAAGACATCATCAGAGAGGCTGGCTTTGATTCCCAAACAATGTATCATGAAAGGGAAGGCGGGATCAGGGCCGTTGAAAGGGGCATGGAAAGTGTGGTGTTCAGGTGGGGGTATGACCCACAGGGGTTGAATGAATAAGATTCATGTACTGGATCATGGTGATACCATATCATATTATTATTATTATTACATATTTCCTGATGTGGTCTTTCTCGTTGGGATTCGGAAAGACAAATAATGAGAGTAATGCTGGTTGCATTTAATTTCTTGGTTGGTTGGTTTGGTTCTGCCAAACACAATTCACCCTTACCTTAATAATGAAACTCAAACAATGATTTTAATGGCCTTTAATATTAGTTAGGGTAAAATATATAAATGATTTTCGATTTTATAGTGTTATTTTATTGAGTCTCTTGATTATAAAAAAATCATAAATTGGTCATTCGATTATATGACAATATTTTATTAAATCATTTGATTATTAAAAGTTACAAAATGATCATTTATGACGATGTTTTGTTGAGTTATTGACTATTAAAAGTTACAAAATAGTCACAAACTTATTCTTTTCCGTTACAAATTAACTGTTGTATGAGTTAAATATTAATATGTTGATTGTGACATAATAAAATCATATTTTAATGATGTTTATTGATATCACCATTGCTTCTAAGCACTGACTCAACGACATAATGTGAACAGAGAATTGATCTACAAAATACAACACAACAATTATGGGATAGGATTTTATCATATCACATTCAACAAGTTGATATCCACCTCAAACGAGCGTCAACTTTTTTAATGAAAAATGACGAGTTTGGTATGAATATACATTTGATCATTTTGTAACTTTTAATAGTCACGAGACTCAACAAAATAACGTCCTATAATCAGAGGACTATTTTATAATTTTTAATAGTAGATGACTCGATAACAATACCCTATAGTCATGAGTCATTTGTGTATATTTTTACCTTATTATTTAAAATTACATATAACTTTATTTAAATTGAAATCAAGTATAAATATTATAAAATAGTCGTCTGATTATAAAAAATATTCATTTTAAGTATCGAAATTAATATTTTCGGTAAAAAAAATAACATTTTAGGTAGCGCTCTACCGAAAATATTAAAAAATATTAACATTTCTGGTAACGTATTTCTTTAGCCTTATATTAGACTGTCGTACAGCAGAACTACCTAATATATTTAGAATTGAATACGAGCATATTTTAGATAGGATGAAAATATTGAATAATACTCATATCTAATTTCTAATATTTAATCTGAAATAATTATTTAATTAATTTAAAGTGATTATAAGATAATATATATTCATAATTTCATTTAATTATTGAAAAAATATTTACACCTTATAGATGTAGTTATTCAAATCTATGACCACAAGAAAAAATAATATTTTTTAATCACAAGACCTAATATTAATATTGAAAAAATAAAGGAGAAGTGGAGAAGTATGTGTGTAACATTTGTTCTTGAATTGAAAATGATTTTTTTGACATATTGAAAATGATAAATCGTTCATAATTTGACTTAAGAAAATAAAAAATGTTTTAAAAGACCCATCATGTTTATGGTAGTCAAAGTTGTGAATCATGCCATTAATAATGCATTTATTTGTCAAAGATTTTAATGGGCCACCAAAGCGTGTTGAATGCCATCCCCCGCTAAGAATCCTGCATGAATTGGAATGGAAATAAGCTTGGTTGTCAATTAGGTAGACGGATAATTAATTAACTTGCCAAAAATTACATAATAATGAAGTAAGAAAAGCCAAAAATATTTTCATTATTTTGATTTTTTAAAACCCTTTTATTATTATAATAATGGGATAAATATGAAACTGCAATAAATGGAATGCTATGTCATCATTGGACTTTCACTTGCACTCCATTCTATATAATACCCTTCCCCCCCCCCCACCCTTCCTTCTTTTTTAAAGCTTGAATATTTTCTTTTACCCTTCTCTGTATTTGGTAATTTAGCCAGGACTTGAGATTTGTTTGGCAGGCTGAGAAAATGATGGTGGGAAAGGAAGATTTGGGTTTGGGTCTCAGCTTGGGTTTCCCCCAGAATCACCACTCTTTACACTTAAATCTGAGTCCCTCTCTGATTCCATCCTCGACTGATTCTTGCTCTTCCCTTCACAATTCCTCATGGAACGATGTTTCTGCTCCTACAGGTTTGTTTTCCCAGAACCAAACGAACCTTAAAGTGATTGATTTCTTTTTCGTCTTTTATTTATTTTCAATCCCCCAACCAAAAAAATGTCATTACTTTCTTGGTTGCTTTACTCATGATTCAATTAACTTTTTTGACAATCGTTTACATAAACTCTGTTATTTTGTTCACATGCAAAAGAAAAAAAACCCTTTAAATCCGTTACTTTTTCTCTAGATCTAAGCGTGAAAAATCTTTCTTATTTTCTCTCGATATTCAGAGAAAGTTTTTATTTGCACGCAGATGCTAACTCAGAATCATTACCGGCCGAGACGAGATCGTTTCTTAGAGGAATCGACGTAAACAGTTTGCCGTCGACGGTTGATTTTGAAGAGGAGGCCGGAGTTTCGTCTCCAAACAGCACGATATCGAGTGTGAGTGGGAAAAGGAGCGAAAGGGAAGGCACTCGTGGAGATGAGATTGATATTGAAAGAGCTTGTTCTCGTGGCATCAGTGACGAAGAAGATGGCGATACTGCTAGGAAAAAGCTTAGACTTTCCAAGGATCAATCTGCTATTCTCGAAGAAAGCTTTAAGGAACACAACACTCTCAACCCAGTAAGTAGTATAAACCTGTTAGTTTTCAAAACATGATATAAATATTTTCTGAGTAACCAAACAGAAAATATTTGAAGGGTATATTTGGTAAAGAAACTAATAAATCGTGTTTTCAGAAACAAAAGATTGTGTTGGCTAAGCAGCTGGGATTACGACCCAGACAAGTTGAAGTTTGGTTCCAAAACCGAAGGGCCAGGTAAGAGGTTTAGAATACAAATGGAATTTACTGTTATCTGTAGGGATTTAAATTGCTGAGTGTTATTTCCATCATAAGGTTCCAGACAGCATTAAAACCGTTAATATTTCAATATTAAATAGTTATTTAAAATCCTTTTGAATGTTTACTAAATATGTTATTTCCTTTTTGAAGGACCAAGCTGAAGCAGACTGAGGTTGACTGTGAGCTCCTGAAGCGGTGCTGTGAGAATCTGACGGAGAAGAACAGGCGGTTGCAAAAGGAGGTTCAGGAGCTTAGAGCACTGAAACTTTCCCCTCAGTTCTACATGCACATGACCCCACCAACTACCCTAACCATGTGCCCGTCATGTGAGCGAGTGGGCAACGCTTCCTCCACCGTTGATCCCAGATCCCACAATAGGAACGTCCCGATCAACCCATGGGCCCCAGCTGTCACAATCTCCCATGGACCGTTCGATGCTCTTCATCATCGATCGTAATTATAACTGTTACAGGAGGTTAATTTTGTCAATGTAACATTGATGAGTACGGAGAATAGTATCAAGGGAGTCTTAGCGATTCCTTTAGAAGGTCCAAAGATATGGTTTGTTAGAGTTGTGATTTTGGTGGGTCATCATGTTTTGTATTTTTGGACCCACCTAAATCTAATCCTATTTTTCACCCCTAATTTATGACATATTTGCTTAGTTTAATTTTTAGTCATCTCTATTCTACATCATTTTTATATCTATTATAAAGATAAAATAATATATATATATATATATATATATTTTTAATAAATATCAAGATAAAAAGTATAAATAAAATATTCATAAATAGTATTACGAAAATATAAATAAATAAAAAAATTTCATAATAATAGTAATGTGAAAAAATATAAGTTGTTTAATTCTTCGAATTAGAATATTTATTTTACAAATTAATATGTTTGTTTATTTAATTTTAATATATTTTTATTTATCTTATAATTTAATATATTTAAATTTACAAAAAAAATTTACTAAAAATAAAAATTAAATGTGGCGTAGCTACAGTACAACGTCACATCTGACGTGTACTATAGCATATCGCCACAATAGAACTGCAGCTTTGCGATGGGCTGGACCACTCCAAAGTGGAGATATGCATCACAGAGCAGCAACGTTGGAGATGCCCTTAATGCTTATTCAATTACTTCAAATCAGATATAGCAGTGATTATATTACAGTGATTATGAGATTTTATATTCTTTAGAGTTTTTAATTAAAGTGTTGTGTATTTAGTAGGATTGTTTATTGTTAAATGATTTTAGGTTAGATATCATTTTATATTTAACTGAAAAAATATTGGAAAATTTTAGTTCAAGGAGAATTTCAAATTTCAACTTTAAATCAAATATTGGTTTTTCAAATTTCTAATTCAATCCCATTTTGTTTTCCTTTATATATTAAGAGATTTGAGATTGTGTGGGTTATGGTGAGCGATATATTTTTTTTTAATTTTGAGTTATTCGAGTCAATTTGATTATCGGTTTTCGATTTTGATTTAAGTTAAAATTTTAAAATTTCGAGTAATTTAAGAAATTAAAAGTTTGGATGAATATTTTGATATACTTATGATTTGATTTACATCAATTCTTGGACTCATTTATATTCTCATTAATCTTTTATCCTCATAATATCTTATTTTTTGAAATATAATATTATAAATTTTTTTATAATTTTAGATTAAACGTGATATATCAAATAACAATGTAGTGTGAAAATAAAATAACATTGTAATGTGAAAATAATGTGAAGATATATATATCTTATATTGTTAGAGAAAATTAAAAAATTGGAATAAATTTATATTATGATACTATAAATAATTATAATTAAATTTGTATATAAACTTGAACTACTCGACTCAAATTTCTTAAACTCGACTTGACTTGAAAAATTTTCAAGTTAAGTTCGAGTCATAAAAATATGATTCGTCAATTCAAATAACTTGAAATTTTTGGCTCGACTTGACCGAATGTTTATCCCTAACGGATACCATTACACTTAGTATTTGAGCAAGATTTATATTTTTAAGGGTAAAGTATAGTAATGGTCACTGAACTTTTCTAAAACTTTCATTTAGGTCCCCAAACTTTTAAAACTTACAATACAGTCCCCCAACATTTAGTCTATTTGCAATATGGTCCCCCAACAGTTATGTCAGGGACCATATTGCAAACGGACTAAATGTTGAGGGACCATATTGCAAATGGAATAAATGTTTGGGATTATATTGCATGTTTTAAAAGTTTAGGGACCTAAATGAAATATTTAGAAAAGTTAAGTACCCTTACTATACTTTACCCTTTTTAATATGATTTTTTTTCTTAATTCCCCCTCCACCGCAGACCCCATCCCTAATCCGGCGAGAAAACAGGGGCGACGATGGAGTTCCTCGACAGATTCAAGAACTTCAAGCTGGTTAAAGCCCCAATACCATTCATTATCTCTCCCGAAAACGAATTGTGAGATAAATCCAAGACTTGAATCTTTTGAAGCGAGGTTCTTTGTGAAGCTAAAATTGGACTACTCAACTTTGCACCAAGCTTGTTCTCCGAAAGTGATACTTGACTCGAACCAGTCTTGAAAATCCATCCAGGAAGATCACCGCTCATCGAATTCTTGCTAAAGTCCAACGCGAGAAGATTCACATTGCTTCCCATAGACGGAGGCAAGCTTCCGGTTAAACTATTAACAGAGAAATCTGACAGGAAAGATTATTCACAGAGAAATCCAAAGTCTCAAGACTTCACAAATATCCTATCCATCCAGGAACCTCTCCGCCGAATGAATTCATACTCAAATTAAGATAACTACAAAGGCTAAGCCTTTGCATTGTGTGTGGAACTGACCCAGAAAGTAAATTCATGCTGAAATCAATTGATTTTAACAATAAACAACTCCCGCTCCCATCAGGAATCTGCCCAGTGAACCTATTTTCTTAAATTAATGGATCTCAAATTGTTCAAAGCTTCAATCCCTTGTGGAATTTCACCTTCCAACAAGTTGGCAGGCAAATCCGATGACCTTAAACCACTCAAACCCAAAATCCCACCAGGCAAAGACCCTGAAAACTGGTTCCATGACAAGTTAACAGCAGCAAGTGTAACACAAGAGCCTAAACTCGAAGGAATCTTACCCGATAACCGATTACTAGCCAACAAAATGGACCTCACAGACCCACATTGCTTGAAAAAAATCATCAGAGACAAAACCCGAAAGGTAATTCTCACTCAAATCAATGATTCTTATACTTTCAAGCTTTGCCAAGTCGAGGCTTATATTTCCACTAAGATTGTTCCTCGCTAAGGAAAGCTTCCTCAAGAACTTGAGTTGCCGATCAGACCCGAAAGAGAGAACCGTTTAGGTTGAGCTCGGTAACACGGTTCAACCTTGAGTTACATTTCTCGCCAATCCAGTTACAAGGAGTGTCATCGTCTTCGTTCCAAGATGAAAGCTTTTGGCTTGGGTCTTGAACGTCTCCTCTGAAAACTATTAGTCCCAAAACATCGTCGTTCAAGGAAGGGCTTAAAGATCGTCGCCCCTGTTTCGTCGCCGGATTAGAGATGAGTTGAGCGGTGCAAAGGTAATTAAGAATAAGGGTAAAGTATATTAATGGTCACTGAATTTTTTAAAGCTTTCATTTAGGTCTACAACTTTTAAAACTTGCAATACAGTCCCCATTATTTAATCCGTTTGCAATATGGTCCCCCAACAATTAGGTCTGGGACCATATTGCAAACGAAAAAAATGTTGAGGGACCATATTACAAACAGACTAAATGTTGGGAGATTATATTATAAGTTTTAAAAGTTGGGGGACCTAAATGAAAGCTTTAGAAAAGTTTAATGACCATTACTATACTTTACCCTATTTTTAATTGGGAACATATTCCATAATTTAGGATGGCTAAACTCACTAAAAAATGCAGAGGAAAAAAATATTTCACGTGATAATCCTCTCCAAGAATTAATTGTTCAAATGATGCGAATGATACAGTGCTCGTATTGGTCGCCATGCAGTCGGGGCGAAGCAAGTAGGTCGCCATGCAATCGGGGCGACCTTGTAGGTCGCTATGCAGTCGGGGCGACCAAGCCTGCTCCCACTGTCCCTTGCCGTTGCTGCTGCTGCTCCCTCATGCTGAGAGAATTCCAGGTTGTCCACCGAGTGAATCGAACAGCAGAGAGAGAGACTGCTGCACATCGTGGAAAGTTTGAAGACGATTCAGACATTTCTTATTTTGAAGAAGAGTGTACTTTAAGCTTTGACAGGCAGACGCCTGCTGATGTGATGGAGTCTGATGAGTTGAAGAAACACAATCCAGCAAGCAAGAACATTGAAACTCCGGTTCTAAATATTGGCCTCAATGCAGACTTAGACGAGAATGGAGACTCTATCGTATCTGTTGCTGCTGCTAGTCCGAGAGCAGATAGCAGACCTAAAAATAAAGACGAATACCCTGGTTGGTCACTTTCTGAAATCGAGAAGATGGCCATCATTCATGTTCTAATTTCTAATTCAAACAGTGAAATAGATGAAGACTGCTGCTAATCATTTCTTATTTTACTTTCATAAAATATAAAACATTTAAATAAGTTGAGTAAAATCGGTTTGATTCATATAATGTCTAATCATCAACTAATAATTTTAAGCTTTCACTTATTTTTTTAAATAGCTTTCATTTAATTTTAATTGTAAAAAATATGAACATTTTAATATAAAATTATTCTTTAAGGTTAATATTTTGGTTGTTGTTGAAACCCTAAACACTAATCTATAAACTCTAAACCCTAAATCCTAAATCCTAGATCCTAATCATTCTCCCTCCAATCAATTTCTTCTTATAAAAAACAAATCTATAACCACCATCATGGTAGATATCACCATCCTCTACCCCTTTCATTGCCCTCAACATACCATGAATTTATAAAGGTTTTCAGTAATAATCAAAAAAATTTAGGGTGTAGGGTTCACAAAATCAATATACAACAAATAATATAAGTAACTATTGATTTTGTGAACCCTAAACCCTAACATATTTTGATTGTTATTTAAAACCCTAAACACTTTCTTCTTATAAAAAAACAAATATGTAACCACTATCATGGTAGATATCACCATTCTCTATCCCTTTCATTGCCCTCAACATACCATGAATTTATAAAGGTTTTCAGTAATAATAAAAAAATTAGGGTTTAGGGTTCACAAAATCAATATACAACAAATAATATATGTAACTATTGATTTTGTGAACTTTAAACCCTAAACCCTAAAATATTTTGGTTATTATTGAAAACCCTAAACACTAAATCCTAAAACCTAAACATGAACCCTAAACCCTAACCATTATCCCTCCAATCAATTTTTTCTTATAAAAAACAAATATGTAACCACCATCATGGTAATATCACCGTCCTCTACCCCTTTCATTGCCCTCAACATATCATGAATTTATAAAGGTTTTCAGCAATAATCAAAATATTTTAAGATTTAGGGTTCATAAAATCAATATACAACAAAACCCGGACTCATATTTATTAACCTCATTCGCATAATGATAATTAACATCCACATTACCATAATACAAATCCTTCTATTCATTTCTCAAGTGCCAAACCAATTACTCGCCTCTATATTTTTAAAATTCATTTTTAAGAAATTAATCGTTTTTAATTTGTGTGTTGATTAGACTCGCCTTTAGATAGAACCGTCATTTTTTTTAATATTTTCTTATCTAAGTTTATTTTAATGTGAACTCAAATTATTTACTATTAATCAAATATTAACCTTAAAGAATAATTTTATATTAAAATGTTCATATTTTTTACAATTAAAATTAAATGAAAGCTATTTAAAAAATAAACGAAAGCTTAAAATTATTAGTTGATGATTAGACATTATATGAATCAAATTGATTTTACTCAACTTATTTAAATGTTTTATATTTTATGAAAGTAAAATAAGAAATGATTAGCAGCAGTCTTCATCTATTTCCCTGTTTGAATTAGCAATTAGAACAGGATTGATGGCCAGCTTCTCAATTTCAGAAAGTGACCAACCAGGGTATTCGTCTTTATTTTCAGGTCTGCTAATGCTCTCGGACTAGCAGCAGCAACATATACGATAGAGTCTCCATTCTTGTTTAAGCCTGCATTGAGGCCAATGTTTAGAATCGGAGCTTCAATGTTCTTGCTTGCTGGATTGTGTTTCTTCAACTCATCAGACTCCATCACATCAGCAGGCCTCTGCTTGTCAAAGCTTAAAGTACGCTCTTCTTCAAAACAAGAAATGTCTGGATCGTCTTCAAACTTTCCACGATGTGCAACAGTCTCTCTCCCTGCTGTTCGATTCACTCGGTGGATAACCTGGAATTCTCTCAGCATGAGGGAGCAGCAGCAACAACGGCAGGGGACAGTGGGAGCATGCTTGGTCGCCCCGACTGTATGGCGACCTACAAGGTCGCCCGACTGCATGGTGACCTACTTGCTTCGCCCCGACTTCATGGCGACCAATACGAGCACTGTATCATTCGCACCATTTGAACAATTAATTCTTGGAGAGGATTATCACGTGAAATATTTTTTTCCTCTGCATTTTTTAGTGAGTTTAGCCAATTTAGGATCTTTGTCTTTGCCAAGAATTTTTTAACATTGTGTTTGATAAAAACAAATTTAATAATTGCTTTAAAAATTATACAAGATTTCTTTTCAAAATTAAATGCCAGAAATCTCTCACTAATGTGTTATCTCATTTGGAAGCCAAATCACTAACACTAATATCATTAATGAGAAAATAAATGAGGGGTAAAATTAGGAATAAAAAGTTAGATGAATTCTCAAAAGAAAACTCAAGGCAAAAGTTTAATAAGAGGATTAAAAATAAGGCTTAAATGCGTCATTGCTCCCTAGATTATATCATTTATATCGGATTATTCTCTAAAGTATTTTTTAGACATTTTATCCCTTAAAGTTTAAATTGCTACCTCTTTTGCCATAAACGGTTAGTTTCATTAAAAAAGGTAAATTATATATTTAGTCACTCAATTATTCATGTGATTTCATTTTGGTCATTCAACTATTTTTTTTTAAATCGTAACTAAACTTAAGTTTTGTTCCATTAATAACCGCCCCTTGAGGCTTGAAATAAGCTTTTTCATATATATTGGAGGACTGTGCCACTGTCCTCGTATTGAACACGAAAACTCAAGGTAAAATAAAGAATCACAACAACAACAATACCCAAGAGATGTTTTTATGTTCTAAACAAGCTTAAGATTTGTTGCTTATTATTCGGCAATGAGGCTGCAATCATAAGACAATAAGTGAAGAATTTGCAAGAAAACCGTATATATATGGCAGTTCTCTCATAGCTTAAAATTTCATAATATTACTACGGGGGATTGTTTAAACAATCTCATATGCACACGCATGGGTAATTAACCAATGCTTAAAATCTGATACAAACCACGCAATTCATGGGTGAACAGTTTTATGGTTAGAGAGTTGAAGAGCTACAAAATCTAGAGAATCATTTGAAGATGAGTTTGAAGGGTGTTCGAATGAAAAAGGTAACAAAAACACGGTTTTTAAAGAAATTTTCAGACAATCTTTTGGCAGTAATAAACTTGACATAAGATTCATTTAAAAAAAATCCTTTTGCAAGAACAGATCTTAATTGATGAAATACAATAACTAAGCCGAAAGGTATTTCCAAAACAACACTAGCTGAGTTTTCATTTACATTGTTATTCAAAATCAAATCATTTCCATTGTTATACTTACATTGTGCCTTCTCTTTTTTTGTTTCAGGGGAACCTCATTCATCAGGAGAATATGCAATTTTCTTAATTAACCAAGTCCAATGACTTAATCAGTCAGGGTTTATGTCTCAGCTCTCAGGTTTATGGAAATGGAAATGGCCTGAATTCATATGGTTTTAGATGCGGAGAGGGTTCAAATGTCCCGATTCATATTCGACTAAGTCCACCTGAGAGAGAGATTAATTAAAGGTTACTTCATTTTCACGCAAAATCCAAGTACGCGAAGAAAATTTTCTGGGAGAGATGAATCTGAAATTGTGTGGCATTGAATAGAACCACTAAATCTTCAACTTGAGAACTACAAACGAGGCGACGACAACGAAAACGGAGGAGGCTCTTGATTGTCATACAGGTTCGGAAACAAGAAGGGAAAGAGGGGAAGTGGCAGTGTGATTGAAGAGACGTCCTTTGTTAGCTTGGGGTTTTGTGAAATGAGGTTCCAAATGGAGGTTGTTATGTATATCAGCAGGGGCTTGACCTGACCAAGTTTCGATGAGATCCAAAGCGGCGAAGAAGAACTGAGAGAATAGGAAGCAAAGAGGATGGAGACGGTGGAGGAGAGGAGAGGGTATATCAAGTGACCGAAACAAAAATTTGAGAATAATTGAGTTACTAAATATGTATTTTACTCTTGCTTTTTTAATGGAGTTAACTATTTTGAGAAATTGAGGTAATGGTTTAAACTTTAGGGTTTCCTAAAAATAATTATAATATCCTTATATTTTTAGTATAATATTCTTTTTTCCCCTAAAACTAAAAAATAAAAATAAGTTCCTTTAAATTTTGTATGAAGAGAGATTTTAAG
The DNA here is from genome assembly GCF_006381635.1 of Hibiscus syriacus. NCBI lineage: Eukaryota > Viridiplantae > Streptophyta > Magnoliopsida > Malvales > Malvaceae > Hibiscus > Hibiscus syriacus. The sequence continues at coordinate 267,195 of NW_024063111.1, read as the reverse complement.
CATAAATGGAAGAAAATTAGAAAACATAAGAGAAATTTTTGATATGTTCCTTTTTTGTTTTCTCCTTTCAAAATTTTAAATAGATTTGTTAGTTTGGAGGGGGGGGGAATAGACGTGTTTTGTTATTTCTGCATATACATTTAAGGGTATTTAGAATTATATTTATAGATTTCAAGAGGGTTGTGTTATATTAATGTTGTTTTTCATGTAATATAATATTTTACAAGTCAATTTAAATATTTGTGATTCATAACGCATCTTTGCATAATTTTTAATGATACTTTCGGTTTTTTTTTTTTTAAAGAAGTAGCATTCTTTTATTAAGGTGTACTTTAAAGAGTGCGTTTTTATTAATGTGTCATTATTTTCAACTATCATTTCCGATATTGATAATGTTTAAGATCAAAATGAAATAATACTTGTATCTAAAATTAAAAAATAAAATATTTTTATACAAGTAAGAACAAAAATTGATCAAATATTTGTATAAACAATGGGCACATCCATTTTCATCCAAATCAATGCCAGAAAAAGCTTACCCGAACATGGTGGGTGATCAGGAAGATGTGGAACTGCAGTAACCTGAATGTTTTCTGGAAGTAGACAGCTACAAAACTTGAAAATATTTTGGTTATCAGATAAAATAGTTTATACACATTCAAATATGATTGGAACATCCATGCCAGGCAATCTGAACCATGGCATAGGAGTATGCAATCAATCAAGAGCGATTAGAATCCATCTTGTTAGGTAATTAAGGCTTGATGGATAATACTAAAATGAAAGCAGACAGATTCGTCACCTAATTAAGATTAATTACTGCCATAAAGAAACAAGATTGAAGTTACTTATCAAATAACTAAACTTAGTGTCAGAAACTAACAATGTCACTCCACTTAATACTACCCATATATATATATATATTCCGAGTCAATCCCCATCCCAAACCAGTAAAGGTAGTTCTTGACATCATATACATTGGGATACAACAAAGTAGGGGTCGAACTCGAATTTGAAGGAAACAACCGCATTGTTCCCTTAAATCCAACCTCCTCGTCCCCAATAACAACAAATATATGGCTTGTATCAACAAAATTAAGTCATTAATTCTGCATATATATGAACCTTAGAAATCCCCAAGAATTAATTACAGTCACAGAGCAAAACCAGTGAAAAGTAATAGCTTTTCAGTGTTTAATTTTGGTAAACTCAAGAGGCAAGGCAAGAAACTTTCCCCCCAAAACAAGATAAATATTTTCATACAAACACAGTGCATGAAAATGATAAAAACGAAGAAAGACTTCAAAATACCTTTAGATTTTTTTTCTCTGAATCAATTTTTGAATCTGCTTTTGCTTTTTTTTTTTACACTTTGCTTCCTTTTATTCATTATAATGTTGGATGATAATAAAGCCTAAAAAATCTTATCTTTGTCTTAACATCATTTTGCTTTCCTTTTTGCATGGTTGTCAATTTGGTGTTGCCTTGGTGCAGGAACAATAGATGACAGAGGCAACAGCTGATATGAAGGGATTATGTTCCTTTTGTTTTTTGTTTTTTTTTACTTTTTGTATTTTTTATAAAAATAATATATATAAATATGAGTGGAAAAATTGGTGATTACAATATTATTTAGAGTTGCATATACATACTTCATGAAGAGTTGAGAAATTCGATTCGAACGTGAAAATCAATCTACTAATTACTAGAAATTTCAAGTTATATGAATCTTATTAACAATTCAAATTTTATTTGAATTTTTTCTAATCAAATTTTTTATTGACATCAAATCAAATTTAAAAAAAATTAATCTTGAGTAAAATTTTGCTTATCCCTGATTCTAATAATAAAGAAAAAACGTGTTATAGTACAAAGTTGATTTTTTTAACCCACATGTGTAATTGACCAATGACGTATTTGGGAATATAAAGTTGACAGGGTGAAATTGAAGACAAAGGAATCAATAATTTAGTTGAAAGTTGTAGTTGGGTCAACCAAAAGCAGGCCTGGTAGAGATCCGACGGTACCGGTAGCTCAGGATTCAAAATGTCCAAAATACAAGTCATCATCATCTCCTACAATATTATCAAACCATTTATTGTTCTTTGTTTCTTTTATTACAAAAAAGAAAAGAAAAAGAAGGTCAGATAAAGAATTAGTCGTTTGAAAAAAAATACCTTATTTATTTGATTTGTTCAAACTTAGAAACATTATGTTTATTGTTTGCCTTCCCCCCCCCCCCCAAAGACCACGTTCATATCTCTAGATCGTGTTAGTTTCTTTACCATTTGGGTATCGGCCATATCAACATTTCTTCTAAAACAAATTAGTAACTTGAAGGATGATACGTAGGTCAAGATTTATTTTTATAAAGTAAATTCAGATTTAATAAATTATTCTTTTGAATGATAGAGAGCAAAACGATGAAACTATTTTAGTTGAGCAGTGTCATGCAAGACAAAGGTGAAAGTCGTATCGGTGAGTAGTATGGATTATTGCACAACTCGTAGTGTTATTTAAAGACTTAGGAATAGGTTAAACCATTGTTCTAAGTTCTCTAGTAAATGGTTTCGTCCTTACCTTGATTTAATTTCTAGTGTACATGTTTAAGAAATGCATGAGTTTGAGAGAAATTTCCAGTATGATGAACATGGTTGGATCATTATTTTTAATGTATCTGACATGATTTATTAAATTATCTATGATGGAATATGTGGTTTTATAAGTATGAAGTGGAAAATGCATGAATTCAAATGAAATTACAACGGTGATTGTTGTATTTCAAAATAGTATATGCAGATAGATTTATTGGTTAATCAACTCCTTCGAGACCCTTAAATACAGTGGCATACCATAGGATTGAGCATACTCTACATGTTTATTTTGAAAAGAGAGCTGGAGACATAAAGCAAAATTGATATTGTATCAACATCGTCATATCAAACTCTTGGAGTCATATCATTGGCTATTATCGTTTACATGCGTTAGGGACTATCTGACTCTATGAGTCATATCAAGGTGTTATATGATATCTATTATTGATAATGTTATATGTGATTCAAGAGAGTAAAGTTGCAAAGTTACATGTTGTATAGAGAGCATGATTTACAAGTTGAGTTTTCTTTTTATATAAAATAAAATTCTTAAAAAAAAATACTTTTACTAAAGATGTAGTCGAATTTGACCGTGAAAGTAGAAAAGAAATACAGCCGTGTGTCAAAGCAGAACGGAGTTTTACCGCTTAAATCCTTACCTATGCAATGTTTTATATTTTCAAACTTGTGCTGAAAGTGAAAATTACTCCGCCTCTTCATGGTACACTCCACAAATCTGTACGTGATTTTCATTTATTATTTTTTAAAGGGGTAGTTTATGAAATTGTTTTTAGTTTAAATATTGGTTTGAAACGTAAAATTTCATTTTCAATTAAAAAATTATATTCTAAATGAGTTCATTGACTCCAACCACTTTTACATTAGCAAAGGTCGTTTGAAGACAAAACCTAATTAAGTTTAGACTGAATGATATTGCTTTCTCTTTAATAATATTTTAAACTAAACTAACCATATCTTCACTAGGGAATTAAGTAAATAAAATCCATAATTTCTTTTAATTATGATTCATTCCTGCCATAAATAAGGATCGTACAAATTAAACGAAAGAATTAAGTAAAAGCAAGATCAAAATATAAAACCTTGTAAATTTTATTAATTTAGTTTTTCATTTCGAACTTATTTGTTTAGTATATATACGTTATACAAGTTGTACTCTTAATAAAAGAAAAGAACACAACTTATTTTGTGCGATACCTAGATTTTTTATAACTAGGGTTGTAAATGAATAAAACATGTAAAGGATTATTCACAAAATATTTGTATATTGTTAGTTTGTTAAGTAAACGAATATGAACAAAAAAATATATATGTTCGTTTATTAAACAAACGAGTTTAAATGAAGATATGTTTGATTCATTTATATTTACGAATAAAAATCATTTTATTTGGAGTTTATATTTTTTATATAAATTAAATATACTTCAAATATTTATGTTTATTTTATTTTTTTATAATGAGATTATTAATATTTTATAGTTGATTATAAAAATAATAAATATTTGCATTTAAGGTTTGTTTGTTTACCATTCATTAATATAATTTAAATTGTTTGAAAACATGTTTAATTATATGTTCATAAACATGTTAGTTTAACATTCACGGATATATTTTTTTAGTAATTATAAACATATTTATATTATCGTCTTTATAAACACTAGATTAACATAGTCTGAGGTGATATTAAGATAGTATCCATATCTTTCTTAGTAATGAACAACATATTCTCTAAAGGCGCAACTACTCGAACTCATAATCTTTAAGGATAATAGTAACTTTTTGTCATTAAAGTGCTTCGAACACATAATTTAAACAACAAAACTGAACATTTATTTATCTATTTACAAGTATCAATAATCTTATCAAAATTTCTAATAAGAATCAATTAACATTAAAAAATTTAACCAAAAAAATTTAGTCAGACTTAATTTGTAACTAGTATATGTTTGTATCAAAATTTTAATATTCATATACAAACTGTAACAGCAAACGCATTCACATGCAAATATAGTTTTAATATTTTACTTAATTATTTTGGAATATTAGTTCATGTTTTGTTTAATGGAAGGGGATATACTTTATTTAAGTAATTGAAATTGAATCCAAGTATAAAATCAAAATAACAGAAAAACAATTAAACAATATACATCCCAAAAAATTCCACGTCACCCGCTGCCCTCCACTTCAGACATTAGCCTCGTCATCATATTGCCATAATGTGCGAAAACCCTAACGGCGAGAATAGCGGCACGTTAAAATCCCCCTCCATGTCATTCTCCAGATCCCAAAGCGCTGCCCAAGTTGACGGCGTCAAAGGCACATCACCGTTATCTCTCGCTTCTGTCACGTTTTCGTTTTCTCTCTTCACCACCTTTTCCCGTCTTTCTTCTCCTGCGCCGTCATCTCTGCTCCGTTTCCTGTTTCCGTAAATGGCGCATGAATCCAGCTTCCCGGCTTCAAGCGGGAAATTAAGGATCGCTTTAGAGCCGCGTAGCTTAAAAGCGGCTCGGTCGTAAGCCTTAGCGGCTTCGATCGCCGTGTCAAAGGTCCCTAACCATATCCGGCAACCTCTTCGGGTCGGATCTCGGATCTCCGCCGCGAACTTACCCCACGGCCTCTGTCGGACCCCCCTATAGTGCTTCTTGTCACCGGAATTTGATTCCTTCGGCTCTGGCCGAGTTAAATCCGGTTTATCGAACTGAATCCATTCCACCTTCTGTGGTAGAGAGATTTTTAGCGACGGCTTTCGAATCCTAGAGTCAGAACTCAAAGAAACTTGAGTGATTTGAGGTTTGGCTTCAAATTCTAAGGAAATTCCGTTGGATGAGAGGGGCGTAGGTGTTGTGAGATCTATAATATGAGGTTTCGACTCAAATTCGAAAACATTATTTCCGTTTGGCTGGAATCCGGAGAAATTGGGAGAGAATTTAAAGAAATCATCTTCTTCAAGGCAATTAAAACTAGCTTCTGTGAGAGAGGAACAACAACTCGAAGTTTGCGAGTAAAGAGATTCAGGTTTGGCGGTAGAAACTTGAGATATTGCCTCATTTATCCATTGGTTTTCACTGGAAAACTTGCCCAATCCCACAGGAGAAAGTTCATCAAGTAAGTAATGTTTGATATATTGAAGCGCGCTCGATACTTCACTGCTTGTTTCCATTAGCAATAAATAGAGAAAATTTCAGAGAAAGAAGCAAAGGGTTTGAATGGAAGAAGATATGATTTTCAGTTTTCCGGGCTGCGAGTAAAAGGGGAGAGTGGAAAGGTATTTATAGCGCATAACGAAGGAAGACTTGTCAAACATTTCAACGACGATGAAGAAGATTCAATGAACTTACAAATTTTGTTTTTTTCACCGTTGGTTCATAGAAAAGCAGGTCAAATGGAGGATCAGACGGAGGTAATCTTATCTGGTAAGTGCTTTATTCTTGTTTTTATCTCCATCGTTGCTTTCTTGTTGCTTGCATTTCTTGTCTGCTTCCCAAAAAGGTTCCCTGCTCTGCTCTGGATAAAATTATTTGATAAAATAATAATTATTTTAATGATTGCGTTAAAAGACAAATTTTATTGTCTGATGATTTGGTCAGCTGATGTAGCGGTAAACATGGATTAAGATGGAAGACACTAATATTTTACTCTTATAATATTTCTATTAACCTTACAAGCAAAGAACTAGGTCCTTGAAATGGTTAGCTTATGCAATCTAATTTCTTTTCTGCTATAATGAAAATATGATAATAAAATGTATACTAAGACTAAAAATTCTTTCGAAAAATATCACGAATACAGTAATGGATTTTTACTAATATGGAAAATAGAATAATATAAAAAGATTTGTAACTCTAATCCACAATATCATTTTATAGAGATAAATGCTCAACATGTTTAGTAAAAATATTCTCAAAGTAGGTTTTCACGTAAAAGAGTATAAGTTTTCTTCCAAATTTCCTCATTTATCTAATAATTAGTTTGTATTATATTGAATTCGAATCAAACTCTAATATTTTTGAATTTAGAAATTGAAGTGGTGAGTGTACTTATTCTCCTGTTAAATGCTGATATGTTCAAATTAAAACCCTAGTTTCTTGATCGTTTTCTCGTGGAACAGTGTAGAAGGATAAAATATGATGGCCGGACAAACCTAACATATTGGGACAATTATAAGAACTGATGGAATAATGGATTAATAATAGCAGGAAAGACAAATGGGTTTTGTAATTTGTTCTTTATTCTTCTGTCACTATTGCTAGGTCTGCAATGAAATAATTTTTCTTTTCCTTCTTTGGTGTCGTTTTGGCCAAGTCATATATATATCAATGCTAGTTTTGTGATATCTCATCCGAATATTGTTTTAATTAAAACTGCATGACCTATGTTTGCGTGAGAAGTAGTCAACTTCCAGTGTTGTATTATTGGTTCGACTTCCACGTCTCTCAATAGCGGATCCACATCTTTTCAAGTTATATGTGTTATTGATAGCGCTTATCTTAAAAATATTTCTAAATTTGTCGTTGATGATTTTAGTGTGATAGACATAGGTCGGGTTTTTGGTCCACCCGACCTGATTCGAGAACAAGGAATCTACCACCAGAGACTTGACCCGATTCGATCAAAACAAAATTTCATCTGACCCGATATACAACTTAAAAACCCGACACGACCCGACTCGAAATAATAAAAAATATTATTTTTATTCAATAAAAATTACGACTTAATTGAAAAAAATAATATACAAAGAGTATTATTGTAATTATAACTAAATAAAAGGTAAAATTATATATATTTTTAGGTCGGGTCGGATATTTTCACCCTAAACTAATCCCGACCCAACCCGAACATCACATTTAAAAAAACCGACCCGACCCCGATTTTTTTTAAAAAAAACCGACCCGATCGGATCGGGTTGGAACCCGTCGGATTTGGTCCCATGCCCATCCCTACTCTAGTATCCCTGATCCCGAACTCTCAACCACTCCCATCGTTTTTATATGATAATAGTTTTGGGAAATGTCAGTGAGCTCATTTTCAAACCTAACCAATGCAAGTGGATTCATGGAAGCTTAAACCAAATCTAAGAGTATTGTTTTACCAATTCTTAGCTGGAGTTGTAGGGAAAGCATTGAGTTGAAACGATCATGATGGTTAAAGTCATTGCTTAAAGACTCGGGAAATGATATTATAATAAAATGGTCCACAAAATCTAGAAGCATTTATTTGTCTAGTCTTTGTCTTAGATAAGTATGAAATATGCGTTTTTGCAAATCATTTTTTAGATGGTACTGTTTATCGTAATTTTTTTTATTATCACTCCTGATTTTGATGGATGAATATTCTAACATGAATTTTTATTTACGCAAGACATTGAATTCGATATCTATTTAAAGGATATTAAGCTACTTATCCTTTTTTATGCTAATTTTGCATGTAAACATGAGAATCTGGTAGGTTGAAGTTCCTTAAACCTTAAAAACACAACAATGGGAAAATTGTTAATGGGGAATTAGATTTAGCAATTGATCTAACGCTATCTTCTCTTCTTTTATTTGTTTAATTGGGATTTGCTCAAAGTTTTGACAAGATCTAAACTGATCAAATCTGTGCTTTGACTTAGTTTGGGGAAGTATATTTCACTACTATTTCCCTGTTAAGACCCATATATGCAGGCCATGGAATTAGGAGATGCAGTCCTTGATTTTAAATCATAATTTATACTAGGTCCTACACTGATTTAACATCTTAGATCTTAAATTAAATCTCTGTCACGGGTTGCTTCTGTAGGTAATATTGTTATCGTCGTTAATTATTTGGTTATTATTAAGAAATTAGTTTATTAATATTTTACTAGGAGAAAGACTTGAAGAGAAGCATATATATCATTACAATTCTTTCCTTAGTATGACAGTTGAATTTTAGTAGCATCGTTGTTATATAATTTATTGGTCAGTTAATCTAGATCAAATTTTATAAAGGTTTTTCAATTTGACATTTTACCTTCATAAAATTAAAATTTTAAATTTTACTTAAAGAATTTAATGCCTCATTATACTTGACTATGTTGGATGGCAAAACCCACATCAAACTATGTTGGATTCGACTTTCCATTCACTCTTAACCCAATTTATACGATGATCGGATGTGAGAAACGGCTGTTATTTTATTAGAAAACAAAAATTAGTTATTTTAGATTTTATGAAAAAGCATTCATCGTGACCTTAATAGTTAAAGGAATATTGTTAATTACACTTTGTCTCTTCATTTTTTACGGTGAATTATATTTTGCCCTCCATAAGCTGGTATCCTAGTTCCGCTCCTGACTGCGTCTTCAACATATTTGTACATAATCAATAATTAAGAAAAATTATGAATAAATATTACTCTATAGTGACTCTTCACTATTAAGAAAAAAGATTTCATGAAACATGCTTGCGGTGAGTGCAAATATTTCATGGTTTTTTTGGATAAATAAAATTTTATTACCCAAATAAGCAATGTCTGCTACAAAACAATTACCAATCACAAAGAAGAATTACAGATAATATACAAAAGAGCGATCATTTAATAAATACCCCAAGAAGTACAGAGGTTGGAGTTTACATAGTCAATTCTGTTAATGGTTTTTCCCCTAAGCTTGATTCCAACATAATCTTTGATGCTGTTGAGAAGATCATCGACAGTTTTGGAGCATCCTTTGAAGATTCTTCGATTGCGTTCCTCCCATAAAACATATATGTTAGCACACCAAGCAAGTTTAAGAATAGTAGAGATGAGAGATTTACCTTTCCATGAGTTACAAGCCCAATTTACCATGTCCTCCCAAGATATGTTCTTGTTTAGACCGATAAGAAGCATAATTTTTCCTCTCAAACAAGAAGCGATGGGGCAGTCAAAAAACAAGTGATTCCGATTTTCCAGCATTTCGTTACACAAAACACAAATCCCATTGGTGGTAATTCCCATACGAAGAAGACGGTCGCAAGTAGGAAGTCTGTCTAATAACGCCATCCAAGCTATCGGACTATGCTTAGGAATGTGTTGAGGGAACCAAATCAAGGTGTGCCAAAGAACTTTAGATTCCTTGCATCTAGTCTCGAGCCAAATTTCCCTAATGGTGGAAGCTCCATTTGAGAGGACAGGGTGTGCTACATTACGAAGTTTAAGAATTCTATTAAAGCTCCAACTTAGACTAGCACCTCCTTCCATGTTCCAGAAGTCCCTATCCTTGATGACATAGGCATGGATCCAAGCCAAATATTTCATGGTTACTTTGGTACAACAATAGCAAAACTAAACAATTAGCTTTTACCCTTTAAACTGGCTTTCCAACCAAACCAAGAAATTGGTTTTAAGTGCTTTAGAAGTTAATGTTGATGTGAAATTATAAAATTAGCCTCCTCAGTTGTAGTAGTTAATGTACAACTTTATTGATGTGCAAATTATATTGGTATATATATGTACGTTCTTTTGTAATCTTTATATGGGATGCATAATTTTTAAATTTTCAATTTTTAATAAAATATCTAGAATTATATATTTGGATTTGCAAGGGTTATGGTTATATGTGATTTTAATATTTGGAGTATATATTGAAACTCAATTTTATAATTAATTTATAATTAAAGTTTAAGAAGTATTTAAAAATTATATTTTAAGATTTGAATCATTATTAAATCATTATTTTTACTTTCCAACATCATAACTAAAATAAATGTTTTAATTTTGAGTTATTATTTGACACATGTCGCGCGTAAAAGATTTTTTGTATATAATATTCCTATTTTGACTCCTAAAATCTAAAATATTAAATCCTAGACTTTAACGTTTAAATTCTAAACTTAATAAAAGTATAACGTAAGTGACCACATATTATGTTTTCTAAAATTAGTGAAGAAAAGTGGACACATAAAAAAGTGATTAACCATGTAGTAAATCATTAAATTTTAATTATGTCATTTTGTCGATTGATGACGTGGTTGTCACATCAAAACAATATTATTTTGGTGTTATTGTTTTGACACCTCGAAAGACTCGAAATGATATTGTTTTATTAAAGAAAAATTGATAAAATCTTATGTTCGGGGAGATTTGAACTTTAAGCCTCTAGAATCAAAGGCCACAACATAACCACAAAATTAATTTAAATTATTAATATAATCTTACAAACATAATATAAAACTCTTTAGTTTTACATAGATTAAGGACTATTGGATGAGTGAAAATAGATAACTAAGATTGACTCCTTGTATTTTTCCAGTGAATATCTTCTCATTTTTTTATTGTTAATCTCAACCATCTATTTTCACTCATCCAAGGTCTTAAATCTATGTAAAACTAAAATTTAGGTATAATGATAACATTAATACTAAACATTTGACAAAATAGTTATTTTGACTCATATTCTATTTTTTGAAACATTTTGACCTTTATGTTTTATTTTTTATTGTCTCCTGATTGGATAAAAACCGTTAGTCGATTAACAATCAATATTTCATGTTAACTAGACAAATTCATGTGGACTAGAATGCTAATGCGACATATCCATGTGTAATGCTACCTCAATAAAAAATATTTTTTGAGTTTGTTATAAATAATCATTTTTATTAAATTAAGGGTAAATATATTAGATATCATCGAACTTTAGGTATTGTATTGTTTATACCATTGAACTTTCAATTTTGCCAATTATAACATTGAACTTTGATTTTCGTTTCAATTATATCATTGAGTTGTTAAACCGTTAACAGTCGAATCAAAACGATATCGTTTTTACGAGGTGTCTACGTCGACAGCCGCCAGCCACGTCATCATGTCTGTCGTAATAAATATAAGTTATCAAAAGCATGAGAGTCGCCACCAATCATTTTTAAGGTGAGATTGGAACACCTAAAATCAGATAATTTTAATAAAACAATTTATTTTACTAAAAATACCAAGTTTTGATTTGAGAAATCAGAAATTAGGTTCGGGAGTCAATTACACGTGGGGAAGGATTAGCAGCCCCACAGCGTCCAAAATTGGTACCTAGTCTATTACCCTATATCTCAAAATTAGAAATTTTAGGTTCAAAATTTTAATTTAAAATCCACTATGTATGCAAAATTTAAAAAAAGATGTCGATTTACCAAGATAAAAAACGACCAGTCCAAGCAAAAGCAGAAGCTTCGTTACTAATCCCAATAAATGGATATTACCTTATTAATTTATAAATCGTGCTTCGGGTTTTGAAAATGATGATTATTTACTTCGGAAATCAATAGCGGTCACCCCGGGTAAAAGCGGGAGATACACTACTAACTCCTAATAAATGAACATTGCCTTATTTTGAAAACAAAATGCAATCAAACGATCAATTATGTAACTTAATTATACTAAACGAATAAATTAAGGATTCCTTATAACTTGAAGTGTCAAATTATGAAATTTAAAGAACCTAAGGGATTAAATATAAAAAAAAATATAGGCTCTAATATTAATCCAATTATTTTTAATAAATAATTGAGTTGAACAGTCAAAATGGAACCTAAAGCATAAGCGATGACCAGATAAAAAATTCTCCTAAAATTAAAGGACTAGGTATGAAATTACACGTAAAATGGAGTCTCTAATTATTAACTTGGTCAATTTTAACCAATTATGTGATTCGAATGTTTCAAATGGAACCTCAAGCAAAAACGATGACCAAATTAAAAATTTTCCTAAATTTAATGACTAAGTTTGAAATTAAACTTAAAATAGAGGCTCTAATTATTAACCTGGTCAATTTTGACCAATTATTTGGTTTGAATAATTAAAATGGAACATCGAGCAAGAGCGATGACCAAATTAAAAATTCCTCTAAATTTAAGGACTAAATTTAAAGAATTCCATCTGAATCAAAGAAATTTATTCTAGGATTAAAATAAGAAAATAAGAACCAAAAAATTAAAGCAGATTAAACAATTATAAAGATTAACTAAAATAGTTATAGAATTATAAGCTTGAATTAATAAATATAAATACTAAAGCAAGGATTGCAATATAATGAATTCAAAATTAAGGACGATAACAGAAATGATAGAAACTTAAAGGAAAACACTGAGGAAATGAATATCACAAAATTTTAATGCTGAAATCTAAACAAAGCGATAAACAAATGATAGTAGAAATAATAGCTAAAATGTAAACTTAATTAATAAAACTAAAAATTAACAACAATAACAAACAAAATTCAAAGGCCCGAAAACAAATTAGGATAATGATTAAAGTTAAATATAATGAGAGATGCATTCCCCAAAGAAATGGGAACCAAGGCAACGTACGCATCCCAAAGAAGCAATCGCGTGTAATATGCAAAAACAGATGATTCCCCTTGAGTGGGAACAACAATTTATCGATGAAGCACATAAATTCATGAGCCATCAACCCTACCGAATTGCTCTTTTAAGTCATGCCAAACAATCGTCGCACTCAAAGCATACAGCAATCCAACAGAGAGATCAGGAGTTGTTGTGTTGGGAAGCCAAGATAAAACAATAGCGATACACCTATCCCATTGAAGACGATAAGATTCTGAAAATCCATCACGACAACAATCACCATCAATAAATTCTAGTTCATTTTTAGCCAATAATGCAATACTCATCGAACGACTCCAAAGGCTGTAGTTATCAACTCCGATGAGCTGATGAGAGACAAGGAGTCTCCTCAATGTGTCCGACGAATGCAAATAAAGAAGTTGACTGAAATCAATAAGAGAATCAATGGGAGAAACAGCGAAGAATCCGGGGGGGGGGGGGGAATCAACAAACTCTAATTTTACCAATTACCCCGAAACCATATTAAATCATCGAGTATTACCTCTTATACCATAGAAATTACTTTAAAGAATACATCTGAATATTTCATTTATTCACATATAACTTTATATAAGCTGTACATTTATACTACAACTAACCAAACTAACTTGTACATAATGAACTACATCAACTGTTCTTTCTGTATTTACAATTTGATTTCTATGGTGTTATCGTAAGTCTCATTGAAGCACACCTGTCAAAGGGAATACATTAGCTGTCGATCAAGTTTACCAGAAGATGTCAACAAAGGGCATACATATATGTGGGGGGCAACATTGTCGCCACTGTTTTACGTTTTTCGTCTGATTTCATTACTCAGCACGCGGTCGTGGCAAAATATAAATGAAACTCTTTTGGATTTACTTCCCTTAACTTGGAATATATACTCCATTGTGTTTCAGCAGTATCTGTAGTTCAAAGAAAAATGTGGTTTGAGTTAGAAGAGTATAAAAATCATGAGAATTCCAAATGTAATCTGTGGTGGACCAATGGTAGGTTCTGGGCTCGCCCGTGAGAGTCTTTTCAAGCTACAAAAATTCCATTGAGTACGTGTCAACAATCCACACTGTGTCTTATCTTCTGCCCTAGCCAATTCAAATCGCAAAAAGTAATTTCATGTATACTACAATTTGATTGATTTTCCCTCTATAAAACCCCCTCCTGTCACTCCAAATTCTCCATCCATAAAATTATACTTTAGGAGAGAGATGGCTTCCAAAACATCAGCATCGTTTGCCTTGTTTTTCGCACTCAACATTCTCTTCTTCTCTCTAGTCACTGCTAATTGTTCTTGCCCAGAACCAAAGCCCACTCCTTCCCCAACTCCGTCTGCACAAGGCAAATGCCCCATAAATACCCTTAAACTAGGTGTATGTGCTAACGTGCTTGGTTTGGTCAATGTGACCGTTGGTTCACCACCAGTGTAGCCATGCTGCGCCCTCATCAAAGACCTTGCTGACCTTGAAGCTGCCGCTTGCCTTTGCACCGCAATCAAAGGAAAAGTTTTGGGCATCAACCTTAATGTCCCCGTTACCCTCACCTTGCTCCTCAACGTCCGCTCAAAGAAGGTTCCATCTGGCTTCCAATGTCCCTAATCTTCATTCTCCTCTCCCTGTATTTCGTGCTTTCCAAGTTATATATTTCATTTCCAGTTCGCATTATTGTTCCCATTATTCTACTCTTCTGGTTCTGGATTCATATCGTATAACTTTGTACTACTTGTATTTGTTCCAGTGTTGCTTTATGATTCTTCCCAAGTTATAATTAATTTCCGGTTCGCATTCGTAACTTCTTGTTTCTTTTATTCTAGTTTCGGTTTCCTTATCTTTAATGGCAAAGACAGCCATCCATCATTGTTTATGTATTTAGTTGCTCTTAAATCTACCATCTTAACCAACCGGGTTAGTTCAACCGCTAATTAACTTAATATCGTTTAAGTAGGTCTCGAGTTTGAGTATTTATGTATACAAAAAATTTCCGCAGACTCATCTATCAAAATCAGATATGCAACACCGATCAGTCCAGATTAGTATCGCTTCAATTATCAATAAATGAAATATTATGGGTACATTTGGGTTGGATTAGTTTTTAATAGGAAAATTTGAATATAATTAATTTATTTTAAAATTAGTATAAATTTGAATTATTTTAGATTATTTAATGTTTGAAGGTTGAATTTTTAAATTGAATTGGTTATGTTTATTTTATGTTAAATAATTTAAACTTAATTAAAGAAATGCTATTTTTTCTAAAAATCTCGAATTCAAATATATGTGTTTATATAGTGTGTATACACATATATTATGAGTAAATATTATCTTATAACTACATCAAACTATTTAAAAAAATAATTTAAACTTAATTAAAGAAAACATTACCAAATTGCACACAATAACCTTTCAATCAGTACTAATTTTTGCCAATAACAAAAAAAAAAGTTAACAAATATTTTACATAACTAAATAAATTAATAAAATATTTACTGACCCTATTCTCATATGTAGTGAGATAAGGAGGAGGTAGGATATGAGGCTGCCCCCAACTCCAGGTTAAAAACAGCTTCCGTAGAAGACCTCCATTATGAACACTAAACTATTCCTTCAAATCAATCGCTTCTTAATAGTATATAAGGTCCTTAAACATTTACAAAAAATACCAATATGAACCTCAAACTATTTTAGAACTCAATATGATACTCAAAGTTAGATAAAATTCAATATGGTCCTTTGATTAACAGTTTCCCTAATTGATTATTACGATGTTGATGTGTTAAATATGCTAATTGATTGAGGTCAAAGGTTAAATTGATTTTTAAAAATTTTATGGGCTTATTTAATTTTAAAAAATAAAAATCATTTTAAATTTAAAATAAAAAATATTCAAAAATTAAATATAGAAATGCTAATTATGTACTAATAAATTGATGACTAATAATGTAATTTATCTATTATTTTGAATATATTATTTAATATAATAATTATATTTATTATATATATGAGATCATAAATTTCTTTATAAAATTTAAATATTATAAAGAAAACAGTTTAATATTTTTTTATAAATATAAATTTAATATATAAAAAATAATTTGTTAAAATAAAATAAAAATGATTTGGCGGTCATTTTGCTTATTCAGGACAAATCTTAAAATAGAAAATAAAATGAACTCGTGCACACATTAACAAAAATCATTTTCAATTTAAAATATGAAAATATTCAAAAATTAAATAAAAAATACTAAAAATACTAATTATATATTAATAAATTGATGACTAATAATGTAATTTATCTATTATTTTGAATATATTATTTAATGTAATAATTATATTTATTATATATATGAGATCATAAATTTCTATAAATTTTAAATATTATAAAGAAAACAATTTAATAATTTTTTTAAAAATTGTTAAAATAAATTAAAAATGATTTAGGGGCCATTTTGCTTATTAAGGAAAAATCTTAAAATAGAAAATAAAATGAACAAATCGTGAAATGAAGTCGTGCACAAATTAACAAAACCAATAGGGTTTTCAAGATTAGGTGTAGCGTCAATCTTATTTCTCTGCCGCATAGTCGCATTGCATTTCCTGTGTGTGTGCGTCATTTTCTTACCTTCCAAACATCAAAACCTATAGATATTCACAATTATTCGCATCCATGGCTTCAACCATATTGTAGGGTTATCTTGGTTTCTGTTTCTTTTTTAAGTTCAAAAAGAAAGCTGAACTTTTCTGTATAATCTCTTTGAGTTAACAATGGCAACCCAGAACTCCTTTGATCTCTTGAAAAGCCTCAGAAAGCTCCTGCTTCTACTCCAGCTCAAGCTCAGCCTGTTAAGTCTGCCAAGCTCCCCTCCAAGCCACTTCCTCCTGCTCAAGCTGGTGGTTTCTTAATAGTGTTTTGATTTGAAGATAACATCCTTAAAAGTAGTAAATTTGTTTCTCTATCATGTATTGTTTCTGTGGGTGGGGTATCTATTTTGGTAGTGGTTGTTGGATTGATGTAGGATTAGAGAACTAGTAAAATAAAATCCATTTCTGAAACTTATTATATTTTTGATTAAATCTTACGCCTGCTTATTATATATTGAAATGAGGTAAGAGGAGATATTTGTGAAAATTTAACAGAGGAGTATCTATTGCTATGAAGTTGTAAGCGTTTCTATGGATAAATGTGTTTTGTGCAATCTTTATTTGTCTTGCAGTTGCTATAAAGTTATATTCCATGTTTTCTCGATGAGAAGCTTAATTTTTTTTAGACTTCTATGGTTTTATTGGGATAAATATAGGCAAATTAGGCCTCCCCCCCCCCCCCCCCCAATTTCAAGTTTAAATACTTAATCAGTTTTTTTTTTTTTTTTGAAGTTTAGTTATCTGGCCTCTTCTGATGTTTGATCATTGCTCCATCCCTGTTAATAGAGTATAGACTAATATTTAGTCATCGAAATGCAGTGTGTTTGCTCATTTATCCTGCATTCTTTTCCCCTATGTCTTTTATGTAGTGAAGAGGCGAAGACTGGGCCAGGTCGTGGTGGTGGCCGTGGTGGTGGACGAGGCAGCAATGGGTTCAATCGTGATTCGAGAGGTAGTGATTACTCCAATGGATTTTCAGGAGGGTACAGGCCCTATGAAGAGGGAGAAGGAGGGAGGCAGTATGAAAGGCGCGGCAATGTTGGGCCTAGAGGTGCTTTCCGTGGAGGTCGCGGTGGGGGTTTTAACAATGGAGAATCTGGAGAAGGGGAACACCCTTGCAGGATCGCCACAGTGGGACTGGACGTGGGTTAATATTTTCCTTTCTTGGTTGCATGATTTGTTATCTACGGTCTCTCTATTGCATTCTGTTTTCTGTAACCATTGGTCACTCCATTTTTCTATACAGGAATGAATTCAAACGTGATGGTGCTGGGCGTGGAAATTGGTGGGTACTGATGAAATTGCTTCGTGAGTATTTGTTTTGTCAGTATTATAAGCTGCATGGACAAAAAAGTTTCTTATTTGTATGCTATATGCTTATTTATGTGTACATGTGTATATATTTATGTGACGCAAGCTCATAAGTTGTATATCTGCAATTTTGGCCCAAATTAGGGAGACCGAAGAAAATGCCTCTGAAAATGATAAGAAAAGCACTGAGAAGGGAGAGGAAGATGCTGCGGATGCCAAGAAGGAGAATGCTGCAAATGAAGTCGAGGAGAAGGAACCTGAAAATAAGGTAGTTCCTTGATCAGAGTTAGGGTTTTGGTTTCTAATGTGGTTAGTTGAGTAACAAAATTATTTTTGGTGATTCCCCTCTGTTTTTACTTCTTTGCTACTAATGACCTCTGGACCAGGTAAAAAATGTTATATGAATTTATGTTAATACTGAAATATTGGTAAAATTTAACATCCAATAATTATGAACTGCGGAACTGGCCAATACTTGCCAGTGAAATCAGCTTTAGGGTTATCAACTAATCAACTTAGTTTGGATTTGCCTGGTACAATAAGTCTTTCAAAATGTTAACGTTTCTAATTTTGATCTGTCGATATTAGGAGATGACTTTGGACGAATATGAGAAGATTCTTGAGGAGAAGAGGAAAGCTTTTCTTGCCCTCAAGACTGAAGGAAGGAAAGTTGATGGGAAAGAGTTTGAGTCTATGCAACAACTTTCGAATAAGAAGAGCAATGGTGACATCTTTATCGAACTTGTAAAATTTCTTAATTTTCTGCCCTAGTTATATTGTATTTTGTGCTGGCGTGTTGACTATGCTTTTGGTTGTCAGGGTTCCGAAAAGGACAAGCACAAAGATGCTGATACAGAAGAAGAAATAAAGGTTTGCATACATTTATCTTTTTGTTATTATCAACTTAATTTGGATTTGTAAGCGAAGTATTGATTCGCCTTTGGAGTTTGTTGGTATAATCAAGTTCTTACACCGTTATTGCATGGTGGGAATCGTTTTTGTTATTGTCATTGTAGGCTATCAGCATCAACGAGTTTCTAAAGCCTGCTGAAGGGAAGAGGTACTATGGAGGTGGGCGTGGCGAGGAGGCGGATACGGAGGCAACACAGCCACCAATGTGTCAGCCCCCAAATGCCAATCCCACCCTTGAAGCTGTTCCCTCTGCTTTCCCTTCCCATTCACCGCGAAGACTCCACTTGGTTCCCACCGATAAACTTAACAAGCAAACACCCAGCTTTGCATCAAAATGATCTCGATGATATCATTTCTTCTAATAAGATTATCACTAGTTATATTCGATCGGGTGATTTGAATTCCGCTCTCCTAGTTTTCACAAACATGACTGTTAAAACGACTGTTAATTGGAATACAATTTTAGCCGCGTACTCGAGAAAACCCGGGAAAATGACACGAGCCCAGAAACTATTTGATCAAATTCCTCAAAAGGACATTGTCTCGTATAATATCATGCTGGCTTGTTATGTACAAAATTCTTGGATGGAAACGGCTTGGTCTTTCTTTAATTCTAAGGATACCGCTTCGTGGAATACGATGATATCTGGTTTCGCTCAAAATGACGCAATGGGGAAAGCAAGGGAATTGTTTTTGGCAATGCCGGAGAAGAATAGCGTTACTTGGAGTGCAATGGTTTCTGGGTTTGTTGAATGTGGGGCATTGGAATTCGCTGAGGAGTTTTTTGAGTTTGCCGCTGAGAAGAGTGTCGTGACATGGACTGCAATGATAAGTGGGTATATGAAGTTTAGGAAGATACAAAAAGCTGAGAGATTGTTTAGAGATATGCCGGTTAAAAACTTGGTGACTTGGAATGCTATGATCTTTGTGGAGAATCGTCGAGCTGAGGATGGTTTAAAGCTTTTTAGGATCATGTTAAGAAATGGTATTCGGCCGAATCATTCGAGTTTGAGCAGTGTTATACTGGGTTGTAGTGAATTGTCCGCTCTACAATTGGGAAAACAAGTTCACCAGCTTGTTTGTAAGTCTCCCTTACGTGATGATACAACGTCTACTTCATTGATTAGCATGTACTGTAAATGTGGAGTGTTGGATGATGCTTGGAAACTGTTTCTCGAGACGAATCGGAAGGATGTTGTTAGTTGGAATGCAATGATTTCTGGATACGCCCAACATGGTGCTGGTGAGAGAGCTCTCCATTTGTTTGAGGATACGAGGAGTGAAGGAACAAAGCCTGATTGGATCACTTTCGTGGCTTTTCTTTCAGCCTGTAACCATGCGGGGATGGTAGATGTCGGGATTCGATACTTTGATTCCATGGTGAAGGATTATGGGGTTGAACCTAGACCGAATCACTATTCATGTATGGTGGACCTGCTCGGTCGAGCTGGGAAACTCCGTGAAGCTGTAGATTTAATAAAGAAAATGCCATTTAAACCACATTCCACCATATTTGGAACCCTTTTGGGTGCTTGTAGAATCCACAAGAACTTGGAGATAGCCGAGTTTGCGGCTCAGAATTTGCTCAATCTTGATCCTAAAAGTGCAGCTGGGTATGTGCAGCTGGCTAATGTTTATGCTGCAATGAGCAAATGGGACCATGTTGCTAGGGTTCGCCGATCGATGAAAGACAATGGGGTAATAAAGACACCAGGTTATAGTTGGATTGAGATAAAGAGTACAGTTTATTAGTTCAGGTCTGGGGATAGAGTGCACCCCGAAGTAGCATCTATACATCGGAAATTGAATGAGTTGGAGAAGAAAATGAAGTTGGCCGGTTATGTTTCGGATCTTGAATTTTTTGCATTGCATGATGTGGGGGAAGAGCAAAAAGAACAGCTTCTATTACGACATAGTGAGAAGCTGGTGATTGCCTTTGGCCTTATCAATACTTCATATGGAACTCCGATCAGGGTGTTCAAGAACTTGAGAGTCTGCGGCGATTGCCACCGTGCCATCAAGTACATTTCAGCAATAGAAAGAAGAGATATTATTGTTAGGGATACCGTTAGGTTTCACCATTTTAAGGATGGATGCTGTTCTTGTGGCGATTACTGGTAGGTTTAAAGATTCCCCTTGAATGTTATTTTTCTGCTTTGTCCTTGCATTGTAACAGTTGTGTACATTCATGTTAAGAATTCAAATTTCATTGTGTAATCAAATATATAATATAAAATTTTGTCAGGATAAATGACCTGGGCAAAATGGTACAATTTTCTGAACTTCCATGACTTTGTTAAAAACATAATTTTTTTTATAAGATAAAAACTTAAATTTCAAACCTGATATTACTATTTTGTACAAAAGTATTCTTATAATCAAATACAATTAAAAGAATAGAAATTTAACAGAGGAATAGGAAATATATTGAACCATCTGAAATTCATATCAAAAGCATTTAAAAGACACCAGTTTTACATGCAACACAAAAAACACAAAAGAGCATTATGAGTCCCACTAAAAAACTATTTTTCTTAAGACGAGCAGCAACCAGACTTCTGCTCGATTTGCTGTCCTCTAATATTCACTGTTGCAGGTCTCGCGTTGTTCATAGCTGGTTGGCTTGCCATCCTGCCAACAACCGTAAGGAAATAAGGACCGATAAACTTAAAAAATGAGTGCTTATCAATTAAAGAAATAAATCCATCTACCATATATGCATGTGTGTGTACCTAGTCTTGATTGAAGCAGCCATGGCCATGAAAGCTTCTTCAACATTCGAGGCACTCTTAGCACTTGTTTCCATAAAAGGAATCCCGATTTCATCTGCAAGGGCCTATAAAAAGAAAATAACTCACGAATGACGAAATTCCTGAAGTTTTCCGATACCAACACTCTGTATAAATTTGCAACAAATGCGTCCAATCAATTTACCTTGGCTGTTTCATAGGACACAGCTCTGTCTGCTGTTAGATCACACTTGTTCCCAACTAAAAGCTTGTTTACATTATCACTGGCATAGCGATCAATTTCATTTAGCCACTGCTTGACATTGTTGAAACTCTCTGGGTCTGTCACATCGTAAACAACCTGCCAAGAGGTTAGCAGCATGAGTTCAATCCTGATAAATGCATAAAGAAAAAAGAGGGAGAAACTACATGCAAAATATGGCGCTTACTATTATACCATGAGCACCACGATAATAGCTACTAGTTATTGTCCTAAAACGTTCTTGTCCAGCAGTGTCCCACTGAGTATCCAGAGACAAACATGTAAAGGCAATCAACAATGATCAGAAAAGGCAAAAAACAGGTGCAATTGGAGTATGGATTCCAAATAAATCTTGATTAACAAACGAAATGATAGCCAACCAATAACAAACTTACTATTTGGAGTTTGATGGTTTTCCCATCTTGTTCCACAGTGCGGATTTTCTGCAAATGGGAATACGATTTGTTATAACCCACCATTCGCAAGATTATAATGAACAAACTTGCTATAAAGTACTGAGACAATACGTACAAAGTCAACACCAATGGTACTGATATAACTCTCCAGATATGAATCATCCTGGTTTGAAAAAAGATACAGAAAATGAGTTCAAACGCATAAACCTCTGAATAATAGGAACATCTCAAATCATGAAGCTAACTTCAAAAGGCATGAAACTCAAAGATTAACCAAGAACTTACAGCAAACCTCAAAAGTAAACACGATTTCCCAACACCAGAATCTCCAATAAGCAAAAGCTTAAACAGATAATCACTGACATAAACAAAAAAAAATCAAAATAAATATTGAAAATAGTCAAAATATCAATCTATAAGCAAACATCCGATGAAAGCTCCTAATCAATCAAGATTCATTTTTCTCCCTAGCATATAAAGCTCTTTTATTTGACTCAGAACGTGTCATCAAAATTCATTTGATTACTTATATCTTTAAGTCTTAAAAAAAATTATGTACCTTCAATTCCTCCCTAAACTGTTACCTAACTTAAGAACTCACTTCTATAAGTCACGACTTGCAGCCACAATTATTACTCATTATCAAATTTTTCATAAGAAAATCAATAAACACGCCTAAAACTTCAAATAATCGGATCTGATTAATAAGGCCATGAAAGAAGGAAACACAAATATAGCAGAAATAAACAACCGCTAATTCGAAAGAATAATAATGAAAAAACAAATCTATAGAAAATAAACTAAAAACGAGTGATTAACATAAACAAAAATAAAAGAAATTAATAGGTTAACGGTTTTTCCTAAAATTTGAAGACAATAAAAAGAAAACTTACTATTCGGGATTCATGACTGCGACGAGTTAGAATAAGCCGAATCACGAGATGTCGAAGCAGATGATAGAGGGAACCGGAAATTGTACCTTACGGCTAGAGATACCGGTGATTTGAGATGGCCGCCGGAGAAAACGAAAAAGGAAGAGATCTTTCGTTGCCGGGAAATGGAGGAAGTTAAAAAGGGCACGTACGCGTTATTGTGGTTTTTGATGTTATAAATAAAGAGCCAGGCTTGTTGGAGTTTTGTTTAATTAATTTGATTTAAATTTAAAATTCTGGGTGACGTAGCGTCACAAAACACTAATTTGGGGTCGACGTTTTCACGTTGTTAATTTGAGTTGAATCGAGTTAAAAATTAAATTATTTGAATTAACGAATTAAATTATTTTAGTTTTTATTTAAATTTAATTATAAATATTTATAATATTACGATAATATTTTATTTTAATTTAAACGATTTTTTATAATTATATTAATTATTTGAGTTGAGTTGAATTTTGATCACGTCTACAAATCAATTATTTTCAATGAATTTAATTCAATTTCTCCATCTTCGACCAAAACTCATTTTCTTTAGGATAAGGTTCAAGAACAACCAATCCACCGTATCATATGTTTTGCTAAAATCAGCCTTGAACAGCACTGCTTCTTTCTTACTTTTCAAAAGCCCATCGATGACTTCATTAGCAATCAAACTACAATCTACAATCTATTTTCCAGCAATAAAAGCAAATTGATTTTCTCCAATTACTTATGCAAGGCAGCCGCTCATCCTCTTAGCCAACAAATGGAAAACTATCTTATACATGCTCCCAACCAAAGAAATTGGTCTGAACTCGTCTGGATGAATAGCATTGGATTTCTTCGAAATAAGCGCAATAAAGGATTTGTTGAAAGACAGATCAGATACTCTTTGTTGAGAAGTTAGGAGTTAGTTAACAGATTTGTTAATTAGTTAGCAGTTGGTTATAAGGTAGTTAGTATGTTAGCTGATGTAATCGAATTGTATATAAATATAGTGTACTGGAATAGTTATTAATAAGAAGATATGAGGTATTTTTTCACACGTGTTTTAAACATGGTATCAGAGGAAAGGTCTTGTGTGGGGGCTCGACCTTTCTGATTTCCCCCTCTTTCTTCACTGATTCGCTCTTTTTTTCCTCTCCGTTTCCATAGAATCGATCGATTTCTCGCATCCTCTCTATCTTCATCCGTCGGATACGCCTGGCACTGTACTGGTTTCGCATCAGCTGATGGGAATTGAGAATTACAACCTCTGGAGCCGCTCGATTTGAATCGCGCTGCTAGCAAAGAACAAGTTAGGGTTCATCGACGGTGACTGTGTTCGTGATAATTTCGCTGAACTCTTGCAATCGTAGTGGGATAGATGTAATGCAATCGTTCTCTCGTGGATTTTGAATACTGTAAGTGCTGACCTCTCTGCGGGATTAGTGTTCGCTTCCACTGTTGCACTTGTTTGGAAAGATTTGAAGGAGCGTTTCAGCAAGATTGATGGCTCACGAATCTTCTTCTTACATCGAGAGATTGCTCTCTTTACTCAAGGTGATTCATCGGTTTCCACCTATTATTCGCGTCTGAAGTTACTTTGGGATGAGTACAGTGCTTTAGTTCCTGTCTCTTCGTGTAACTGTGTCGATTCTTCGCAAGCCTTGAATCATGTTCTTCAACAACGATTATTTCAGTTTTTAATGGGATTGAATGAGACGTATTATGCCATTTGGAGCCAGATTCTTCTTATGGATCCGCTCCCTTCTGTTAATCGGGCGTATTCAATGGTGGTTCAGGAGGAGTCACAGAGATATCTGTCTTCAGGCGTTTCACCACTTTCTGATGCGACGGTGATGTACTCCAATTCCTCTAATCCTCGCTGTGCAAGGTTTAATGGAGTCTGTGACTTCTGTAAGATTCGTGCCCATAAACGTGAACAGTGTTATAGGCTCAATGGTTTTCCTCCTGAGTTCAAGTTCACAAAGGCAAAGAAGACTTCTTCTGCCATGGTGGCTAACTCTGATCAGAATGATACTCATTCTGAGTTTTCCCTGTTGCCGGCTCCCTTGGCTCCAATGTTTACCACAGACCAGTATAATCGATTGCTGGAGCTCCTCAACAAGGATATTCATGATTGTAGTAATGTTGCTGCGGCTAACTTTGCAGGTATGATTCATGGTGCTTTACCTGCTTCTAAAAGTAATTCAATTACCTGGATTCTTGACACTGGAGCTACTAACCATATGTTGTCTAGTTTTGAATGCTTGAGTAATCCTGTTGCCTGTACCTCTCGATTTGTTCATCTTCCGAATGGTAAAACCCTTCCTATCACACATACTGGTTCCTATTGGTTTGATTCTTCTCACTGTTTAAAAAACGTACTATATGTTCCTTCATTCACTCACAATTTGTTATCTGTTTCCAAGCTGACAATAGACTTAAATTGTGTTGTTCAGTTTTATCCTGATTTTTGTATCTTTCAGGATCTCTTCAATGGCAAGATGTTGGGGATTGGTAAGAAACAAGGAGGCTTGTATATTCTTCAGTCTCTTGGTTCTTTTCTTAGTATTGCTTCTAAGGTGCCTTTCGATGTTACAACTCATTGTATGTCTTCTGTTAATAATAAAACTTCCATTTGGCATGCTCGATTAGGTCATGCTTCTTTTCTCAAATTGTATCATATGTCATTAAGTGATTGCAAATTGGATTCTTCTGTTATTCATTCTTGCTCGGTTTGTCCTTTAGCCAAACAAGCTAGGTTGCCTTTCCCAATTAGTCAGTCTCGGTCTAGTCTTCCTTTTCAACTGATTCATATAGATTTGTATATAGAATTTCTACTCATAGTGGTCATAGATTTTTTCTGACAATTGTTGATGATTGTACAAGAATGACATGGCTCTATTTACTGAAACTTAAGTCAGATGTTATTGTCTCTTTAAGGAAGTTTTTTTCTTTGGTCCTTAATCAATTTGAGGCTTCTATAAAAATAGTTCGTAGTGATAATGGGTCTAAATTTTTCAGCAAAGAATGCTTTTCTTTTTTCTATTCTTTTGGGGTTGTTCATCAGTCCTCTTATGTTGATACTCCTCAGCAAAATGGGGTAGCTGAAAGGAAGCATAAACATTTGTTAGAAGTAGCTCGTGTACTTCGTTTTCAGTCTCGGGTACCTATTAAGTTTTGGGGTGAGTGTGTCTTAGCTGCTTGTTATTTAATTAATAGGCTTCCTTCTGCTATTCTTAATTGGAAATCTCCATATGAAATGTTTCATCATAAGCCTCATTCTTTGTTACATTTAAAGGTCTTTGGTTGCTTAGGTTATGCTACTCATACTAAGCCTCGTGATAAGTTTTTTCCGAGAGCTATTCCTTCGGTTTTTATGGGATATTCGGCTACTCAAAAGGGTTATTTGATGTTTAGTCTTGTTTCTAAAACTTTTTTTGTTAGTAGGGATGTTAGGTTTCATGAGTATTCTTTTCCTTTTCATTCACCTGAATTGGTGTCTAGGTTATTTCCTTCTCAACCTGTTATACCTGATTCAGAGTTTTTTGTCATTGATTTGCCTATGTCAGATGTGTCTTCAGCACATAATAATCTTTCTAATTTGTCTTCTCAATCTAGTCCTAGTGTTGGTAATCACGCGTCTCCTACATCTGTTACTTCTCGGTCTTCTACTGTTTCTATTAATCCGGTTGTTAGGAGGTCTTCTAGAGTGTCTAAGCCTCCACTATGGTTAAATGAGTATGTTTCTTGCCAATCATCCACTTCTAGCTATTATCCCATTTCAGATCATATTTCTTATTCTCATCTTCCACTTCACACTCAGTCTTTTCTTTCTTCCACTTCCATTGTTGAACCTACTAGTTATAGTGATGCCATTAAAGATCCTTTATGGGTCACTGCCATGCAAGAGGAGATTCAAGCATTAGAATTAAACAACACTTGGTGTGTCGTTCCTTTGCCACCGGGTAAGGTTCCCATTGGATGCAAGTGGGTGTATAAGGTCAAGTTTCGGTCCAATGGTGAGATTGAACGTTACAAGGCACGTTTGGTTGCGAAGGGGTACAGTCAGCGAGAAGGTGTGGATTTTGTTGAAACTTTCTCGCCTGTTGCAAAGCTTGTCACGGTTCGAACTGTTTTGGCGCTTGCCTCATTGCAATGTTGGTCTTTGTTTCAAATGGATGTATATAATGCGTTTCTTCAAGGCAATTTGCTTGAGGAGGTTTACATACAGCTACCTCAAGGATTCTGCAGCCAGGGGGAGAACATGGTGTGTAGGCTGCAGAAGTCTATTTATGGTCTTAAACAAGCATCTAAGCAGTGGAACATGAGGCTGACTGAAGCGTTGGTTGTTGCTGGATACATTCAAAGTAAGTTCGATTACTCTCTTTTTACAAAGAGAGAAGGAACAAATATAGTGGTCATGCTTATATATGTTGATGATCTGTTGATTACTGGAAATAGTGCTGCCATGATAGAAGAGTTGAAAGTTATCTTGCATGCTAGTTTCAGAATAAAGGATCTAAGGGAACTTAAGTATTTTCTTGGTTTTGAGATACTTAGATCAAGTGAAGGAATTATGTTGAACCAAAGGAAGTATGCACTAGAATTAATAGAAGAAACAGGATTAGGAGGTGCAAAACCTGTTTGTACTCCTATGGAACAGAATGTGAAGCTTACTTCTACTGGTTATGATTCTGGTTTGGTTGAAAATGATAAAGAGAAGTTAGATGATGAAGTATTGCAGGGTGAGAAAGAAGTCTTCCAGAGGTTAATAGGAAGGTTGATCTATCTCACTCATACAAGACCAGATATCACTTTTGTGGTACACCATTTGAGTCAGTTTATGTAGCAACCAAAAAGATCACACTTGGAAGCTGCCCTTCGAGTGGTTAAGTATATAAAGAAGAGTCCTGGTCAGGGAATATTGTTGTCTTCTGCAGGACAATGTCAGCTAACAGCTTTTTGTGATGCTGACTGGGCAGCTTGTTTGATGACAAGGAGGTCAGTTACTGGATTCTGTGTTAAACTAGGAGATTCCTTAATTTCTTGGAAATCAAAGAAGCAAAATACTATAGCAAGGTCATCAGCAGAGGCATAATACAGAAGCATGGCAATGGTGGCAGCTGAAATTGTGTGGCTAAGAGGCTTGTTAGTAGAGTTGGGTGTAAAGGATCTTCAACTAGCCAGACTTTACTGTGACAGCAAGGCAGCACTGCAAATGGCGGCAAATCCAGTCTTCCATGAGAGGACCAAACATATTGAAATAGATTGTCATTTCATCCGAGAAAAAATACATGAAGGGGTGATCAGCACTGCTTATGTTCCATCAGCAAAACAGTTGGCAGATGTTTTAACCAAAGCTTTGGGAGCACAGCAGCATGAATATTTAATTTTCAAGTTGGGAGTCAAAGATGTCTTTAGACTACCAACTTGAGGGGGAGTGTTGAGAAGTTAGGAGTTAGTTAACAGATTTGTCAATTAGTTAGCAGTTGGTTATAAGGTAGTTAGTATGTTAGCTGATGTAATCGAATTGTATATAAATATAGTGTATTGGAATAGTTATTAATAAGAAGATATGAGGTATTTTTTAACACGTGTTTTAAACACTCTTCCCCAATAAAATGCCTCCATAAAGTTCATAACTTCACCTTTAATGACTGACCAAAATCTCTTAAAAAAATCCAAAAAAAAAACCGTCCGGTCCTGGCTACTCATTGTTTATACCTTCTCTAAATGGTTGTTTTGGTTTACAGCTTCTGTTCTATGTCTGTTTCCATGCATGGCTGTTTTTGTGGTTGTATTATGTGTTCTGCTACTTGACTCTTTTCCATCTAAAGGGACACTCTTTTTCCTCTGTATAGGTGTAGGAAGGTTTTTTATCGATGCCCTTTGGATGGTCACTTTGTATCTATTTTAATACAAAGTTCCTTAATTTCAAAAAAAAAATCAATGAAAAATATTTTATCAAAATTACACATTTACCCGAGTAAAGAAGATGATAGAATTACAAGTTATGACAAATTTGTCAAGATATCGGAATCGTGTTTATTTATATTTCAAATATTATGTATATTTATATGATTTACGTTACAGTGGTGAATTTGAAATTGATTTAAAATAATTGACAATTTAAAAAGAACAACTGAATAGGACAAACATCAATTCTCAAAGCTTGGAATGTTCATTAGAAAAGGAAAAGTTGAAAGGCCAAAATTGCGTGAGAATGGTTCAAGGAATTAAGAAGATTGTTTTTCAAGATAATGTGTTTATTTTTTTAATTATTAATAATACACATATTTTATAGACGTTGTTGTTCAAACTTAAAATCTCTATCATAATCTAATGCACATATATATTTTTATTTATAATATTATTATGTCATAATTTTTTATTATATTTATAGTATTAAATATAGATTTTTAATATTTATAAATTATAATATTATTTTTATAATTTTCAATCTTTAAACTAGTAATACTATTCAACTCTTTTATATATTTTCGTTATATGTTTTATTAGATATTGTCGATGATAAATTTTAATATATTTGTAAAAAGAACAAATTAAATAAAAAATTTCAACTCCTACAATTTAAATCTAATTTATGATCGATAATTAATTTACTTTATATTAAAAAAACGAATTGAAGTTCTATTATCACTTCTAAAACTATCTTTGATTTTGTATTAATTTATTTAATATTATAGTTATTAGAAAAACATAATAAAATCAAATTATGAATAAATTGTACTTTAATTTAGGATAAATGGTTCAGTACTTTAACTATCAGTTTTGTTCTAGTTTGGTCACTCAACTATTTCTTCAAAATCATATCTAACATTACGGTTTCATTTTTGTCGTCCATCGTTAAAAAATTAATAGAATTGATGACCTGACATTTTAAAAAAAAATCAATAGTGACATAGCATTATCTTATGGTAGCATAACGATATCACCGTTAATTTTAAAACCAAAATGGTTAATTTTAAAACCAAAATGGTGGTTTCAAAAACTTAGGGTGTCAAATCTTTTAGCCTAGTTTTGAAACCATACATGATTTTGAAGGAAAGTTTCTAAAGTGATGCTTTCAATTTTGAAACCCAAGTCCAAAAATTCATAAATTGGGTTTGGAAATTACCCCAAACTTCATTTCTAACACGTCAAGGGATCATATTAGAAGCATCAAAGGGGTATTGGCCTCATCCAACTAAATTTCACCATTAGAGGATCTTGAAAGCATTTTGAACGCAATAAATGGCATATTTAAGTAATTCAAACATTTCAGCACATGAATCATGATGCACACGAAGAGTATGGAGTGCATTACCTCATATTTGGCAGTGAAATAAGTCTTGTCTAGATCCTATTCCCATTTCCTTTGTCTTTTGATGATTCTCTCACTACTCAAACCAAACAAAGATAGTAATAAAGAGATATTGTCTTTCATGTTAGAATGATAAAATAAAGGAGATAAAAAAGCAATCCTCTTTAAACTTAGATTTGCTCATGACAACATTTTTAGAATGGTCAAGGAAAGATTATGGTGAGGTGTTTGGTTGAGTGGTAAGGCTAAAGTTTCAATCTCGAAGAAGAAAGAATTAGATAAGGAGAGAAGAGGGTTGTAGGGGAATTAAAGCTCTTGCCCCCTAAACCCTCAAGTTCCTCAAAAAAAATGTACAAGTTCATTCCAAATGGGCCTAAAGCCCAATTAAATAAATCTATTTCTTAGCCCAACAAGACATAGAATTTGGGTCGAGCAAAACCCATATTACTTGCTTGCTATGACTTTGAAATTTTGAGTCATTACACCATTAGGGATTTAACGCTTGGATAACAAAAATATAAATATTTTAAAATTTGAGTGATTAAATTGAAAACAATTTTTTACAATAAAAACGTTAAGGTTAAGAGTTTGACGATCTAATTAACTAACGTTAAATATTATATGAAAGTATAGAAAATAAAAATATTATTTCTTATGTCTTATTAAAATCGTCTCTTATTGGTTTTTATCAATTTTTAATTTCTTATTATTTAAAATTTATTATTGATGAAAATAAAAAATATATTTAAAAACCATCAATTGTTAGCTTTTATAAAACTAAATTATTTAAAATAATGATGGTTAATTTAAAAAAAAAGAAAAAGACAATTTTAATAAAACTAAATAAAATACATTTTAAATTAAATTGATACTCAATATGATCTATTGACATGCAATTATTTTCCAAGGAAGTGTGGGACGGTACAAGGGCGATCAACACCCGAATGGTTATTGGGATTGCTTTTGGGTTTTGTGGTGTGGTACTTCCAAAGCTTCTTTGCTATTGCTTCATGTTTCAATGGCTATTTGGAGAATTAGTTTTGAACATGTTGGCCGTGAATGGCTTAGGCAAGCTCTTGACGTTGCCTCTTTTTCTTCTTGCATATTCATGCACTTCTACTCTTAATGCTTTAAATGTAATCTGATCAAAAGTTAGAGCAACATCTTCCTGCTTCTCGACTTCTTTTTGTACAAATAGCTTCGGAATGAACATCCAAAATTCAAACTTCCAACTGTGGTTTATAGGTAATCAATCCCAATATATCTCTAAGATTCCATCGTAACGTTTGACTCAAATCTTAAAATTTACATATTTTATCTGTCTTCTAGACTGCACTCTGCAAATACTGTGATTTCAACTCTATTAATGAATTGAATTGCTTTGATATATGAAATTAGAGGTGTTCAATTGGTCGATTCAGTTACCCGATTGAACCGTACTACCTATAATTTATTAATCGAAGTATTTTTCCTTTAATTGTTAATCGAATTGATTTTTTTTTCCAAAAAAATTTAATTGCTCCGAACAAAGTTTGGTTAATTCGATCGATTAACTAAATTAACCGAAACTTTTTGTAAATTTTTTAGTTAGATTAATTTAAATTTATTAGAGGCATTTTTCTTCATTTAGGTTAAATTCTGATTGAGTATTGAAACTACAATGGTTCTAGTGTGATTTAAAAATAGTTGGCTTTGAAAATATATATGTAAATATATAAAAAATATTAAATATTTATTAATTCGGTTAATTAATTGACTTTGAAAAATAATAATTGTTAATCTAATTAATATCAAATTAACTGACCCATTAACCAAACTAAATTTTAATTCAGTCGATTAATTAGGTTAAAACCAAACGATAAACATCCTATAAGAAACTGCCAATTTTCAAGGCTGGGTTAATTTTTTTATATCTCTTGGTAACCTAGTCTATAATTCGATGCTACAACAAGCAGTTTTTTTTTGCACTGATTTTGGTCACTGGTAATTGCAACGGAAAGCAAAGCAGCAATAATTCACTTGGTTTTGGTTGTTTTATAGGCTGGACAGTAGCGATCTGAAAACAACATGCTTCAACATCATTGTTAGACAAAATGTTAATCCAGATAATAATAATAATAATAAATAAATAAATAAATATTATTATATAATCGAACGAAACAAAATAATTATAAAAAATTAAAATAGAAGAGTGGAACTTGTTACTCATGTATAGACACGGAATCAGATGAGTAGAGTAAGATAAAACGAAGAAGGATTTTTGTTGAGGTTTGTATAAACAGTTTCCTTAAGACATATTCGTTCTTTCCAGGTGCTTTAAGTAACTTTGGACGTCGGTCTCACAAGATACCAATAAACGATCACAACAGTAAGCACAATAGTAGTGATTAGTCGAACACAATAGTAGTGATTAGTCGAACACAATATTGCCTTACTCTATCACCGGAAAGGACAAATTTGACAGGAATTTTCTAAGTGTTTTCCTATTCCAAAATTCTAAACTTGTGTGTTGTGTCTTGTAACTCGTGTCTAATTGTGCCTAAACTAGCCTATATATAGAGAGAGAAAATGGATTGAAAGGTTAAGATCTTTCGATGAAAAGACTTAACCTTTTGATTAAAAGACTTCTCCTTTTGATGAAAGGGCTTAACTTTTTCATGAAAGGATTTAATCTTTTCATGAAAGGATTTAATCTTTTCATGAAGAGAATGGTTGAATAGGTATGATTGAATGGATGCAACTTTAAACCAAAAGTTAAATTCATTCACCAATTGGCACGACTTATAATTAATTAGTTATAAATAACATCAATTCATTCAATTTTTCCAACAATCCCCCACATGAATGAACTTGATGGTTCAAACATTGACTTGATATGGTGATAGATTCTACGTTCGATATTTGCATAGGATAAGTAGACGTCTCCCTTTGAACCTTCCCATGTGAAAATATGTTTACCTTACTGACTGTCCAATAGACGTGATCTCCTTGAACTATCCTGCCATTGGTGTAGGTAATGACATACCTCACACAAATATCTCAATGACAATAATTTGATTCTCATGGTTATGTCCATATAGCTGTGGGCATCTCCTGGTTCTGCATGAGCTTAGAGAACTATGACCCAATCATCTCTTTGAAGCGGCTCCACTCAAATAGGTGACTTATGTTGTTCGGTTCAACAAACACATAATGGTCATTAAAAGCATTGCTTAACCTCATCCACATTTTAGTCATTGTTTTCATAATAGGAATGGACTTGGGATAAGAACTCCCACAGTGACCTCACAAGGTCTATGCAAGTAGGTTGTCCCATTGAACCTAGATCTAGGGATCTACAGTCAACTTGGTTGAGTTTTCCTTCACATGGCACCTTAAATATTAATGGGCTTTAGTCACATTCCTTTTAATGTTTTATCAACTTGATCTCGATTTAACTCATTGGTTAACGGATCTGCAATTTTATCTTTTGATCTTACAAAATCAATGAAGATAACTTTAATTGAGATCAGTTGTCTAATGGTATTATATCGATGATGTATGTATCTCGACTTTCCATTATATATTATACAAGACACCCTCACACTTTTATGTAGTTGTAGGAAAGTTTTCTACATTTCCATAACTTATATGGTGTCTTCTATATTTTCTTGTGGGTTACCTTATTTAAAGGTAATTTGTTGATAAACTAGCTTCCCCTACATGTTCTGTGACAACTTAGAACATGGCCAAATGCCATTCATAATTCTTTAGCAATCTTATGGATACTATACACTTCATATGATGTATCTGACAATCCATTCAAGATGTAATTCTGACATGAAAAATTCAGAATGCTTCCAAGCTTTAATAATATTAAATGCGATAATAACGTCTATCTCATTGTCACACTCCAAAATTTTAATTTAAAATATATTTAATTATTTAATTTAATTAAGGGACCAAAATGGACAGTTTTGAAAATTCTAGGCTAATCTTGAATGTTTGGGAAGTTCATGAACTTAGCCTTGAATTTTCCCTTTTTGGGTCGGTAGAGGAAAAAATGGAAAAATATGTATGACTGAGGGGTTTTGAACCACTGACCTATTGCATGGTAGACCATGCCCTTACTAATCAAGCTAGGCTACTATTTTTAATTGGAAATAATAAGATTTTATTTTATATTTAATAAACTGGTGTTAACCCATTTTTCAAAACCCCTAGTGCTTATGAAACCCCAAACTCATTTTTCCTAAAAACCCACCACCCACCGTTACCATCTTCAACCGTCCACTACCGCTCCAGTCGTTCGTGGCATTCACCGACACCACCAGTTGAACTGGTGTCCACCTGCGACCTGACCCTGATCGTCGAAACACCAAAGTCAGTCACCGTTCGTTGAGAAGAAGGTAGAAACCCATTTGTGCTCTTCTTCGTCAATTTTCCCCTTCCGGCTAGCGGTGCACGTCACCGCCCATTCCAGTGAAGACGTCGCCTCAACCCGATAAAAACCCCTCTGATTGATCGTCGAAATGTGTCACCGATTGCCATGAAGAAGCCGTTGAAGTTCCACCGAAAACCTCCAACCGCTTCGATCTTTCCTCGATTTTGATCGCCCCGGTCATCGGCTCGCCTCACCGCCTGCACCATTGAACTCCCCACCTCTGTGTGCTCAAAACCCAACCGGTGGGTCACCGTGCCATCGGTGGTTTCGTCCATTCGCCATCGGGGTAAGAGTTTTGACCATTTTCTTTTGATTTTGATGATTTTAGCTTGTTTTAAGTGTTATTATGGCTCGATCTTGATGTTTTAGTGATTTCGTAGTGCTCGACTACCACCCCTGACCCGTCACTGTTGTCACGCACCGTCACGCGCCACCGCGTGCGCGTGGGGCTCCTCTCTTGTCTTGAAACCTCCTAGAACATGTTCGAGTCAACTCGGACCGAACTGAGTCAACCTGAATCGACCTGAGTCAACCCAAATCGATATGACCTGTTGACTTTAACTTGATCGTTGACCTTCCCGTTGACCATACACGTTGACTTTGATCATTGACTAGTTTGACCATTGACTTTGACCAAAAAGTCAAAATTTTTGAAAAGTCATATTTTATATTTTTCGACATCTTAAGTCTGAATCCGAAGTCTGTTTTGTCAAATTTGAACCTGAAAGCCTCCGAATTGACCCGTTAAACTTGAACATGTATATATAATTTAAGTATTTATTTAAGTGATTCAATTAAGTGTGTCTAATTAAATTGATGGTCAAGGACTAATTTATGTTATCGTATATTAAGGTACCTGTGTTTCTCCCGACCGTTTGTCTGCTCGGCCAAGTTCCTCCTGATCCACTCATCTGCGAGAGCCCATGATTACTCGTATAGTTCTGCAACATGTTAAATACTCAGTTTAGTGTACTATTCAGATAATAATTTTGATATGATATGTAACGCCCCCAACCCGGGTACGAATCTGAGGTGTCACATTGACTTTTCAAAACTTTGACTATTTGAAAATTCGTTTAAAATTTAAACTTTTATTTTGATTTTAGTGGTGAAACCCTCATAAAAAAGTTAATATTGAAAATTCATAATTCACAATGAAAATAAATACTTAATATAATTTCATAAGCTTAAAATAATATGGTTACAAAACTGATCAGAGCATTACGATTAAAACCTTTATGATACATGCCAACAAAATTTCAAAATAACAAGAAACACCTACAATTCAATCGTTCTGATCTGATCGTCTTTAAAGTGTATGATGTCATGTCCTAGCTTTAATCTTCGGACCTCTTCGAACCTACGTGTGAAAATACTCACACGCTAAGTCGTTGACTTAGTGAGGCATAAATGTACATAATAAAATATTTAAAAACATTTGCTTAAACATTTCAGAGAAAACATTGCATATAGAAACCAATATACACTATAATTGCAGTCGAAACTGCCGAGTAGAATTTGCATCAAAATGCCACATAGAATTGTCCCGAAGGACACCGTAGAATTGTCCCGAAGGACCGCGTAAAACCCTCGACTCTTGGCATGTCAACTATACCTCTAATTCTCATAACATATACTTTGGGCTTTAATCATATAATTATTTCACATTACATTATTCAAAGTGTCGTTTATTCACTTAGAACACATTCATCTAGAAAATATTCACATAGAACATTTTCACGTAGAATATTTCACATACTAATAAAATCAAAACATCACTTCAGAATTACGATTTATATAAAACATTATAAAGATATTGCATAAAATAAATAAATTTGTTTTCTATCGAAAACCTTAAGGTTGGCTTATTGCAAGCTGTCCTCATATCTAATATAAAATAAATAAGTTGCAATCACATTTGCCTCGCGTAAGTCCTAAATTAAATTCTTTTAACTTTCGTTCAATCTCTTGACTACGTCGATTCGTTCTGTACGCTTTCGATCCAAATCTACACATCAACTTATCCAAGATAAATACTAGATCTCAATTAACGACTAACCAATTAACATTTACATAAATGAAATGAAACCCCAAATTTAAAATTTCAAACTGTATAGTATCGATAATCTACACACAGTACTGATACTTCTCTTCTATAGTACCGATACCTACTTCAGTATCGATACCATTATGACATTCTGGAATTTC
The DNA here is from genome assembly GCF_006381635.1 of Hibiscus syriacus. Lineage (NCBI taxonomy): Eukaryota > Viridiplantae > Streptophyta > Magnoliopsida > Malvales > Malvaceae > Hibiscus > Hibiscus syriacus. Next base: position 230,130 of record NW_024063111.1, on the reverse strand, counting down.
GTCTTCAATTACAGTATCGATACCTTACCTTTGGTATCGATACCTCCACATCAACATTGATACTACTTCAATCAGTATCGATATTGTTCATTCAATTCATACTATTTCCTTCAAATTAACCTTATAGTATATATATTGTTCTTCCAGTACCGATACTCTTACCCAAAATTCACATAAATCTCTTACTATTAACTCCATTTATGCCCTTAAACTCATTAACACTTATCACAACTAATTTATATCCATTAATCCCCTTTTTACATCCAGAATTCTCCATAGAATACTTAAGCTAAAAATCATACTCATTCTTCCAACTTGTTTCCAATCCTTTCTAATACTTCAAATATCTTAATTAGACTTTTGACAAGTTAAATATATCTTTAAAAATTCAAATACTAATTGATCTTATCAAATCCCTTAAAAATCCATTTTACTAATTTGTCATTAATTCACCAATCTCTTATTTTCTATTCTTCCTTAAGCTTCTACACTACCCAAGAACTAAAACCAATTCAAAATTATAAGAAATAACCAACTTAAAAATTCTCTCACCTTAGCAATGGAGTCACGGTGAAAGAAAGAAGAATAGAAGATGACCAAATTGTTCTAGGCTTTTCTTTCCTTATTCTCTATTTTTCACATGTTAAATAACCTTTAAAAATGAATTTTAAATTCATTTCATGTCAAAAGATCACTTTGTCTTTCCATCCTTCAATCTTCAATAATAGGTTCTAGACAAAAATTTTCAAATCAGTCCTTGAACTTTTCAATTTATCAAAATTTAATCTTTAAATTTTAAATCCTTCTTTAGTCACTGACCGATGTTTGGGGGTATTACATGATATGTCTCGTACAGCCGATGAGCGTAGTGAAACTGGTGCTCGATAGATCTACCAGACTGATTCTTTTTAAGAGGTATGTTCTTTGTGTGCTATATATATATATATATGTTTGAAATATCATGTGCACATGATTATTTTACCTGATTTGCAATATGGCTAGCTAATCTGATTTAATTTCGCATGATTTATCAGTTTCAAGCTTGATTTCTGATTTACTAAAGTTTTAAGCTTGCTTGTCTGATTAATGTTCTCTGGTTACTATTTTATATGATTTAATGGATGCAACTTTAAATCAAAAATTAAATTCATTCAATTTTTGTACAATTCTAAGTTATTGTATTTTACAATAATCAAAATCAAATGTAAATAATTTAGATATTTCTTTAAATTTCAGCTCAAACTTTAATTTTTTCTATTAAGACAACTCGTAACCGTGTAGTATAAAAATATGATGTAAGGGTGTTCATCATTCTCTACATGTAATTGACTCTCGAACCCTTTCAAGTGAATCTCCGGTAAGTGTAAATCTGTTAAAGGTAAAATTTAAGTATCCGACCTTACCTATTCCAAAAAGGTTGATGGTGACTCCGAAAGGTAAAATATTCAATCTAAATCGAGTTTCAATCCCGAGCTACCTGAAGGACCATTGCGATAATCATGCTGAAACTTTATTTTTCATTTAGGTGCTGAAACATCAGCGAATGATCGAGGAGCTTATGGAGGAGAAACAGTCGCTTTGTCAGATACTCCTGGAAGACCTGAAAATATCACCCAGCAGCTCCAAGCTCCAAGCTCCAAGAAAAGGTTCTGAAAGACTAACTAAGAAGCTGATTAAACAATACATAAGATGGTGAACTGATCATGAAAACTGTACACTAATGTTGACTTGATAGTTAATTCCAATTAACAGAAGTTAAGGTTGAGATACATAGACTACAAGAATATGTATTGTTGTGGGGACAAAGCAAGCACTCCATGTGCACATCACTTTCATGCTAGAATTGATTTTTCTTTGAGTTTTAGGCCCACAACACCCAACGTACATCCATTTCATTCTCCCTCAAGTCACCGGTATCATAGTAGTATTTAAGGTATTATATATATATATATTTGAATACTCTGGGATTATAAGGTAATATACGTTTATAATCTTCTTAATCATTGACGATGCACATACATCTTATAGACGCAGTTGCTCGATCTCAAGACCTCAAAAGAGAACCGTACTCCCTTTAATCACTTAAGCCACTCAAAAAGTTTAATATACTCTATTTATATGAATTTTGATTCCATTAATCAATTTTACTATTTAGTTTTGATATATTTGTATTATTTTTCCATTTTACATTTAATAAGGAAGGCAATTTGGTTCACCTTTCCACCAAAAGCTAATTATTCACCCATCTGTCGTCCATACAAAGTCTACCATAACAGCTAGCACCTAACCTTTTTCTTCCACTGATGATTCATTGGCATCATCCATTCACCACCACTTATTGCTTGCTCTTATCCTTTTATCCACACACCAACCCATACTCATCTAACTTTTAGCTGCAGGATGGGTTTTAATGGATTCATGCAAATGTACATCTCTATTAGGTTAGTCGAATTCGGGAAGAATATATTTAGAGGATCAAATTCCTATATGAAAGGGTGTGTTGTTCTTCCTATAGATTATGAGTTCGAATAGTTATATCTGTAGGCAATTTGGTTTCACCTTTCCACCAAAGCTAATTACTCACCCATCTGTCGTCCACACAAAGTCTACCATAACAGCTAGCACCTAACCTTTTTCTTCCACTGATGATATTCATTGGCATCATCCATTCACCACCACTTATTGCTTGCTCTTATTCCTTTTATCCACACCAACCCATACTCGTCTAACTTTTAGCTGCAGGATGGGTTTTTAATGGATTCATGCAAATGTACATCTCTATTAGGTTAGTCGAATTCGGGAAGATATATTTAGAGGATCAAATTCCTATATGAAAGGGTGTGTTGTTCTTCATATGATATGAGTTGGAATAGTATATCTGTAAGGTGTTTTGTGAGTTCGTTGTTAATTGATTATTGTAGTAACACAAACAAGAATCACAGTCTCTTCTTATTAAGCCAAGTAAAAATGTTACAGAAGAGGTGTAACACTCAAAGTAAATATGTAAAAGAGAAGAGCCCTCAGTTCCTCACTTTCACAAATGAAGCAGCTCTAGGAATGGACAAGGAGAGACAGAAAATAGAACAAGAAAAAATGAATCACAAATAAATAGCTCAATCTACATAAAAGTAAACGAAAACTAAACGACTGGAAACAAAACAGTGTTCTAAACAAGAGTGCAACTCCTCCAAGCAATGCTAACAAGGACATGCTATATGCAGGTGTAGAAGCAGCAACATTTGGTGGTGGCGGGCCTGGCGGCATACTTGGCGCCATCGGACCGGGAGGAGAATCTGCCGAAGGTGGCGAAGTATCCATTGGTGTGGTCCTGGTGCCATTGGGGTAGAAGATGGGGTTGGGGACATAGGAGTTGATGTAGGGGTAGGAGCCATTGTGGTTGTTGGAGGGCTGGCCGTGGGTGACGAAGTTGGCGTCATAGCCGGGGGAGGTGTCATGGCTGGGGGAGGTGTCATAGTGGTGGTGGTGGAGTGGAGCTTGAACTCGGTGGCATAGTAGGTGGCATCATCGGAGCATCGACGGACTTTGAGCCATCGAACATGATAGCGAAGCAAGCCCAAAGTTAGCAGGAGCATGGCACTGGAACCAGCCATGCTAGCAGTTAACTCGTGAATGTGTGAGCTGAAGAATGAAGCCTGAAAATGATGAGTTAAGTCGTGTGAGGTATGGCAGTGAAGGGAGGGAGGGTCCTGACGTTGATATATAGATGAAGGCAAAGAGGTACCAAAGTTTGAGAATCATTTCATGCTATTCGAAACAATAATTGACGCGTGTCCCAGATGATTTTTTTTAAATTTTGTGGTCTACATTTATATGCAAGCACAGAATAATATGAAGATAATTTATTTTATTTTAAAGCATTTATGCAAAATTTTAGTTAATATGGATTTTAGCTTTTACAACATTTACATTAGATATAAATTTGAAAGATGGTTATGCATATAGTAGATGGTGGGTATATATTATCTTCTTAGTAAGTGTTAAAGCTTAATAATCAAATCTATAATAAAAATGATAAAAAAAATATTTCACGTTCGATTTCAGATTTTTTTATTTAAAAATATTTCACTATTAATTTTGATATTTACATAGATGTTCATGCTTGAAATTTATAACCACTACTATTTGGGGTAGCAAACTGACGCATATTCTAAAATTTGCATCTCCTTCGATTAATTATATATTTTATTAATTAGGTTTATCTTAAAATTTTATTAACATATATTTCATTATTTGTAAACCACTTTTGAATCGTAGAACAAAACATAAGATGCGAATTTTGAGGAATGATAATTGGTTGGCACAAGAAACACATGGTGGTCCAATGTAGGGAACCGATGTCAGATGTATGTTTCGATCCCTGCTCTTATCTCTATGGACTGTACCTTCAATTTATTGGGTTTGTTTCTCCTCTTAAATCTAAATCGATATAATCACTTCCCATTGACATTGTATAGTTATCTAACATACACACAATGAAGAAAATTTGTACAAAATTGAAAATATGGAAGCAGACACTGTAATTCTAAATTGAAATACGTTGAGGATGAAATTGTTAATTCTTTTCTTAAAGAAACAAATATATCATATTTAGGGAGAGAGAGAATCATGTGACAGACAAGGAAGAGGAGGGCAAAGAGAGATTTCAATTCCAGCAGACCGATTGATGGTAATGTCTGCTCTGGAGCTATCCAAACAGAAAGCTTTCATTATTGGTATTACCATCTGAAAATGTAAAACACCAATTAAACAACCTCTTTTGTTGATCTCATTCATCGAATTCTCTCGTGAAAAGCTTAAAATAATTTTTATGTATTAGTTTGGGGATACTATTTGTTCAAAAATTTATATTTATTTAAAATTGACAACAAAATTTGTACATTACACAGTGCCCGAACCTAGGATCTTAAGAGAGAATAATAATCTCTTAACAACTGAGCTCACTTGATTTATATTTTTCATGTATTAGTCGATTATGGACTATTCTTCAAAACTAAAACAGAAGGCTGAATCACCGCAGACGTGGCTCAGTTGGCAAAGCAAGGGTTCCGGGGATTATGAGCTGGTCTCATTTCCTAGGTTCGAACCGCGCTGGCTGGGAATCCTGGAAAAAAACGGGGGGACGGAGTGGTGGATTCTTTGAGCCCCTCCGGAGGTTGCCTTGTAGGGTCGGGTTCTTCGGCCTGGCCTTGGGAGGTCCTACGTTATAAAAAAAATTGAAGGCTGTTCATATGTCAAACTCCAAATCCTTACTTGTAGGTTTGAGAATGGATGAAGATGAAATTATTTTTGAATTCTATATTCATCCATGTGAGATTTCTAACAAACCCTTTTCTCACCAAGATGAAATTGGCGATGACATTAATTTGATCATTACATTCCAAAAAGTAGGACAATGGAGGCTTGATGAACTCATGGATTCACTCCAAACCTTTAAAAGGGAGAAGAAGAAATCACAAGAGAATATTATTGGCAGCGTTCAAAAAGCTTTTGCAACAGTAAATCAAACAGCAACTCGTAATAAAAAAGATCGAATATAAATATTTTTGGTTATTGTCTGTTAAACCTATATTAAAAGAGGTTAGGTTAATGGCACACGTGCCTGATTTGTTAGGCAGTTGTTATACCTGGCCATACTGTTATGCTGTTGCAGCAGCTGGAGCTGGAGGGTAGTTAATCATTTGTTTCTTAGCTCCTTCAATAGCCTATCATATTGTACGATCTGGTTAAGCTTGATTAATACAAGTATTTTTCACATTGTTTCTATTCCTCTAATATTGTCTAAACTAAATATCAAAATTTGAGACAGCGTTATCGAACACGTAAAAACCCTCACTACTGGGTATAAATTCACAAGAAGAATTGATTATGTTTTTGTGCAGGGACCTTTGACTAGCTCGTATATATTTATAATCTAGTTTTCCCTCTAAAAAGCACATATCACACGTCCAAGCAGTTCCATAGACAATGCGGAGTGGCGGAAGCATGGAAAACTCCACGAATAGGCTTGTAAATAAACTGGATCTTTAGTGAATTGTTCTTGAATTGTCCTGCAGGAAGTTTATTTATGTATTAAACAAATGCACATGAACAAAATTTTATGTTCATTTAATTAAATGAACAAACATGAACAAAGGGCTTATTCGTTCATTTACGTTCGTGAACATTCAATATTTTGTTTGTTTATGTTTGTTCATTTATGTTTATTCGTTTATGCTCGTTAATTTATAATCAACTCAATCGCCAAACTCATTTAAAATATTAAGACCTAATAAATTTTAACCTTAAACCCATTAATATTTTAAAACCCGATTAATTTTAAACCCAAATAAAAAATATTGAAATCAATTAAAGAAAATATAAACTCTAAAATTATTTGGAAAGAAAAAAAAGTTCAAATACAAACCCAATTAAATTTAAGATCATTCGTTTGTGTTCGTTTATCATTTTAACGAGCGAACATGAATGAATACTGTAATACCCTAAAAATATGGTTAGTGACCAAAATAAATAAATTGAAAGTTTGGTGGGTAAAGTATAAAGAAAGCTCGGGACCAGAGTATAATTTTTAAAAAGTTGTATAACATGATCCCGTAAATAAATAGTTTACCGCAAAGAATGATGTTTTTGTGGTTTCAGATTTTTCATACAAATTTTGTGTTAAAAGCTATAAAGTATAAAAGTTCGAAAAAAATTAGAATAATCGGATCAAATCGAAAATTTCGGAATTTTTGCTAGATGATAAAGCAAGGAAAAAAAATGTCTTTTCCAAACTTTAAAATGATAAGATTTAATGTGGACCATTGGATTTAAGTTGATTTCCATGTTGAATCTTAGCCATTGGATTAAAAAGGATAAGATTGTAATTTTGGAACTTTACAAGGGTAAAGTTGTAAACCACTAACTTCATTGTTTAATTTCAACCCTTGGATGATAAATTTGGTATGTGGCATGATTAGGATCATCGGATTTTAAGGTCATAATAGTCATTTTGGACTAAAAAGAATTTTAAATTCATTTAGGTTATAAAATCCAAAAAAGATTTAAGTAAAATAAAATAAAATTCAAGAGAGTTCTTGAATCTAGCGAATTTCCCGAAAAATCACCCTTATAATCATTATTTCTCTGTCAGACACCGTTTTCACTTTATTTCTCTATCTAACACCCTTTGCAAGAAGATGCCGCTCATGCACCGCGCTTTACGCCACGTGGGACGCGCCTTGCGAACGGTGTAAAAAAAGGGTGTCAATTTTGTAAATATTTTTTAAATAGTGTCTAATATGTAATTAATTTATTTTAGGGTGATATTTGTGTAAAAAAGCTAACTTTATTTTGTTTATTTTTTGTGTCATATTATTTTTTAACCCTAGTTAATAATGTTTATTGACTTTTAAAATTAATTATTTAAAAATATTAAAATAAACTTTTAATTACAATTGAGGGATTAAATGAATTATTATTCACTTTTTTATATAAAATCAATAAAAATACAATAAAAAATAATTGAAAGTGAATAAAATTCAATAAAAAAAGAATGTAAAGCTAAAAAATATTAAAATTCAATAAAAAAAATAATGTAAAGATAAAAAAATATCACCTCTTTATTTAAAATATTCTTTCTAATATTAATTTTAAAAAACATAAAATAAATATTAAATTATAATTTTATTAAAAATGAATAAATATTAATAACTGTTGTTAAAAAATAATAATTAATGAATAATAATTCATTTGATCCCTCAAATGTAATTAAAAGTTTATTTTAATATTTTTTTATATTTTTAAACAATTAATTTTAAAAGTCAATAAATTTTTCAAAAATATATGAAATTTATACTTTTTAAATTATAAAATATTTATCATCATCATCATCATCATCATTTTGTAAAATAAATAATAGTTATAAAACTTTTATAAAATTATTCATATTTTAAAATTCTTACCCTCAAAGTTTTCTTATACTAGATTATACATATTGTGTAATTTCATTCAAAAATCAAAATAATTTTATTAAAATGAATAAACATTATTAATTGTTGTTAAAAAATAATAATTAATGAATAATAATTCATTTGATCCCTCAAATGTAATTAAAAGCTTATTTTAATATATTTTTATATTTTTAAACAATTAATTTTAAAAGTCAATAAACTTTTCAAAAATATATGAAATTTATAATTTTTAAAATTATAATATATTTATCATCATCATCATTTTGTAAAATAAATCCTAGTTATAAAACTTTTATAAAATTATTCATATTTTGAAATACTTACCTTCAAAGTTTTTCTATACTAGATTATATGTATTGTGTAATTTCATGCAAAAATCAAAATAATTTTATTAAAAATGAATAAACATTATTAACTGTTGTTAAAAATAATAATTAATGAATAATTATTCATTTGATCCCTCAAATGTAATTAAAAGTTTATTTTAATATTTTTTATATTTTTAAACAATTAATTTTAAAAGTCAATAAAATTTTCAAAAATATATGAAATTTATAATTTTTAAATTATAAAATATTTATCATCATCATCATCATTTTGTAAAATAAATATTAGTTATAAATTTTTTATAAAATTATTCATATTTTAAAATACTTACCCTCATAGTTTTCCTATACTAGATTATACGTATTGTGTAATTTTATACAAAAATCAAAATTTATCGAGTTATAAAATAATTTACAAAAGAAAATTTAAAGATTTTAAGGTAGAAAGTTTTTTTACCAAAAAAATAAATAAAGTTGACTTTTTTACATAAATATCACCTTAATAAAAATTAATTACATATTAGGTACTATTTTAAAAATATTTACAAAATTAACACCCAAATTTTTTACACCTTTCGCAAGGCGCGTTTCAGGGTGCACGCCTTACCCCTAGCGCCACATCAGCGTAAGGCGCGATGTAGGAGCTGTGACTTCCTATAAAGGGTGTTAGATCAGGAAATAAAGTGGAAACGGTGTCTGACGGGAAAATAATGATTATAAGGGTGATTTTTCAAGAAATTCGCCCTTGAATCTACTGCTGTCGTGAAGTACATCAAAAACATAAGTATTTTTTTAAGCTTTTTGAGTTAGGTTTAAGGTTAAAACATGAAACCTAATTTTGTTCTCCGTTGAATTATCTTTCATTTGGTACCATTTGTTCATGTTGTTCATGCTTATAACCCTAAATTTATGAAAATGATGGATGAAGGGATGAAATTTGAGGTTTCAAGACTTGAAAATGATGATATAAGTGTTGTGATGTTGATTTCATGTTCTAAGTAATGAAAAATCCATTAGTTTTCCTTTAGGGATCCATTTGGAAAATATGAAAAGTTAAGGGTTGATGTTTTGAATTAATTTTTATGTTAGATATGATGAGAATATTATGTTTTATGTGTTAGCTTGTTTATTCAAGCTTGAAAAATGAGAAAGAATGATTGAATCTTAATAGTGACCAAAACGACATTTTAAGAAAAAATTTGGAATTATATTCAAAAGTTTGAATTTGATGAAGGTTATGGTAGAAAATTACAATACATGTTTAAATGTGTTGTTTGGAACTTGAAAACACTTTAGAATGTGATGCATTATATTAGGTCATATGGGTTTCTTAAGGAAAAATTTATAAGAAAATTTAAGTGGCTTATTTATGATATTTGTTATCTTTTAATGATTAATTTAATGATTAAATTATTGGAATTAAAATTGAAATGTGAAATTTTTATGATTATTCCTTAAAGCCTAAAAGAGACAAATAAGGGCTTAAGGTGAAATTGTGATTTTAAAGGTGAATTCAAGTAAGTTAAGGTGAAAATGAAGTGTAGGAAACATTGTAATTACAACGTTGTATTGGAATGAATATTATGATTTTTTCCTACACTATATGTGCATGGGTTAGATGAATTCTAACATGTGCTTTTGACTATTTGTGTTATATGTTTGATGTATTTATAGACATCAATCAAAACCGAGATCTAACTAGCAACAAAAGAAAGGAAAAATGATCTTAAAGCTTAGTGAGACTTGTATTTTGACTTGTATAAAAAGTGTCAAAGTGAGTGCAATACATACATAACGTAATACATGGATGTTTTATACATCATTAAGAAGACTTGCGATGAGTGTGCCTTATTTATATTGACATGATATCTATGTCATTAATCATATATTTGACATGTTATGAATATGTCAAAAGTTAATATAAAATGCATTGATCTCTAGTTATTTATGATGGATGTTATTTATAGTGGATGTTATTTCGGGTATGAATTGCCCAATATTGAATTATGTTGATATAAATTGCCATTGATGAAATAAATATAGACTATATGCACATGTATGTCATGGAGGGACAGTGGTATAGTTGGCATGCCATAGAGTCCAGCAGCAGGTTGCATATTTGATTTAGCACTATAGTGTATATAAAGGACACTTAGTGCATATGGTGGGCACGACCTTATGTGTATTATGGGGGGCACAACCTTATGTGTATTAGCACTTCGGTGCATATTTGACTCGTGTACCCAAGGTTTTCATAGGCTTATATTTGGGCTATGGTTTATTGGTTATTAAATGATAAGCATGTGAACAAGCTTATGAACTTTTGGAATGAATGACAAGTATGTTGCTAAGAAATTTTATATGTGGTTTATATCATGTTAATATATGGTAACATGATTGAAATACAACTAAAGTATCATAATGCATTTAATATTGTTATTTATTTATTTTTATTTTTGTGTTGTATTGCATTGATTATTACTATAATTGTGTCACTAAGTGTATACTTAGCGTGTGATGACTTTCATGTGTATGTAAAAAGCAGAAGTCGGAGTTTAGGAGTATTCGAAATCATACCTATCGAGGAGTATATCTTCAGTATCAGTAATGACATCTTTCTGATGTATTTTGATTTTCTAGTTGGCATGTATATAGCCATTAATAGTATTTTGGTATAAACTATGCTTAAAACAGGTTTGTAATAGTTTACCTGATAACAATTTAATGAATAGTACATAGATTATGATAATTATAAAAAAATAGATTGCAGGTTAACGATCCGGTAAAAAGAATTAGAATTAAATCGGTATTAAGATAAATTTTAATTTAAGTAGAATACAATCAATTTTATTTGTTATATATTATAATTATGAACTGTTAAGTTAATTATTGAAAACCAAATTAGTTTGGTTGATTAAAAATTAGGATTAAATTAATTCAAGTGAAATTAAGATTAAATTATAACACATACAAAGGAAGAGGGACCAAAAGAATAATTTACCCAAATGTGCTAAAAGTGTGGGTTATCGCCTTATCGGAGTCCGCATCGGCACACAAGTCTAGTGTAGGTTGCCTGCCGGTTAACAGTTGGTTACTATTTTACTGTGTTAAAAAGTTAATTAGACAAAAATATAATAAAATTATAAGACAGAAAAATTAAATAAAATTTTAAGGATTAATATATCTAAACTAATAAGATTGAGGAACCAAAATGACCATTTCGCCTTTTCAAAAACATTAAACAATGTCATCTCAAAGAAATATAACTTAGTTCTTAGATTTTCTTTTAGAAAAACATAAAAATATTAACATTCTTTTAAATATTAAACATCCAGTCCAAAAAATTATCAACATTTTCTAATTTGGTCTTCAAAACTTTTATTAACATTTGAATGTATTTCAATTTTTTAACGCCGATGACATTATATTATAAAATTGTATTACATAAAAAATTAAAATATATGATGAAAATTCAAATTTTAAATAGAATAGTAGGATGATGTTAGAAAAATATTCATGTAATTTTAGTCATCCAACTATTCATGTAATTTTATTTTGTTCATCCAATTATTTTTATTTTTAAAATCATATTTGACGTTACGTTTTAGTTTCACTTTAGACACTTATTACTATAAAATAAATAGAACCGTTAACGTGAAATATTTTAATTTTTTCAATAATTATGTAAAATTATTTTATAATTATACATCATTAATAAAATAAAACTAAAATATAAAAATAAATATTATTTTAAAAAATAATTAAGTGACCGAAATAATATTATGTGAATAATTGGATGAATAAATACCCTAAACATTTACCTAAGCATTTAGAAGAAAGATCTGATAATATTGAAGTGACACGTAAGAGGTGACTTAATAGAGTCCCGCGTCGATGAACCCTATTGAATTGACACCTGTCAACATCCCTTCTTCCATCTATCCATGGAAAATGCACCCATTACCAGGTTGAACAAAACCTCCATACCATTTTTTTAAAATATATCTAAAATGCATTATATATAAAAAGGAAACTTGAAATCTTTCTCCAACTTGAAGGACTCCAGCTTTGGTGGCGGCTATTTCGGTGAATCCGTTTACCAAACCCAACAGAAAAAAGGGAAAAACCAAAGAAGAAGGCTCGGATTTAGTCCGAGTAAGTTGCAGTTTGCACCACATGTTAGTTCCGCTCATTAATATTGACTCAATTCCTCTCTCTTCAAACAAAACAAAACTAGAAACCTTTGTTGGATAATTGGTTTTTCTATGTTTTGTGGGTTCTGTTTGAAGATTTATCATTCATCTCTCTCTCTCTTCTTTTCTTTTTTTTTTTTTTTGATTGATTGTTTTCTCTTTTTCCTAAGAGAGTGAAGATCTAGTGTTGGCGGTGGAGGTTGGTGGACCCAGTCATGACTGCTGATGGGAATAATCAGTTGATTTCTGTTCAACCCAATGACCTCAAGTTCGTTTGTAAGTTCCACCCTATCTATGTTTATACTTGTATGCACTGACATTCTTAGGATTTTAAGTTAGGTGCGAATTTTTAAAATTTGAAAGGGGAAGAATTTATAAAATTCTAAGGCCGATAACAGATCATCAATACGAAGAAAGAAAATCTAAATTATATGATAATTTGAAATTTTCTGGGGCCAACCGCCCCCTCGGTCCATTCCTGCTTCTATGCACACATGTAATTCTTATGTATCGTGAAACTGTAAATGTAGAGTCCCATTGGATGCATAGGTGCTAAAGATCAATGCTGTGTTGAATTTCTGTTGATGATTGGTAGGGATGCAATGCATTGGAGATTATTATTTTTTTTGACAATTTTATGGATTTAGATTTGTGGAGATTCTAGTGACATATATGTTGATTTATTTAATTAATCTCTTTACTTCATTCCGTTGATCTCGAATTGTCATCATTGCCAATTTTTTTGGATTCTAGCACATACCAATTCAGCATCTCTTCCAACCAGAGCCACAGTGAATTTTAATTTGTGAAGACATAATCTTCTTTAGAGGATGCTAGGAAAAGAAAAGCAGTTTATTTAATAGTTCTTAATCTTTTTAACATTTCATCAATGTTTAGCTAGTTTTAATTTCGGTTTTAGATTCTGGTTTATTTGAAATGCTTGAGAGTAAATGTCATTGTGATCGTAATCTTCATGTCATTGGCATTTTGTTAATTCTTGAGAAGCTTTGTGGAACAAATTTTAAGTTTTAGTTACCTTTTGTTTGTGCTGTTCGTGTTTTCAGTTGAGCTTGAAAAGCCAAGCTTTTGTGATCTTAAAGTGGTGAACAACACAGAACACCATGTGGCATTTAAGGTAAACAGAGTTTCTGTTACCATTGCAAATGCATCCGAATACTTGTTATGTGGATTCTCTTTTCCGTTCTGGGACATTTTTATGTTTGTGTGATTTTAATTCTCTCAATTCATTATCATGTTAGGTTAAAACGACTTCACCTAAGAAGTATTTTGTGCGACCAAATACCGGTGTTGTACAGCCTCTGGATTCATCTGTCATTAGAGGTTTTATCTATAAACCGCTCCGTCCTAACACCATCTCATAAATTAAAATTTTCACAATCTGCTTCCATCCATTGCTTTTTCTTGGTTCATTGAGATTCTCATATGGGTGATATTGATTTTCGTTTTTCTGCTTGAATGCCAGTCACTCTCCAAGCTCAACGGGAATATCCTCCAGATATGCAATGCAAAGACAAATTTCTTCTACAAAGTACCGTAGTCCCTTCAAATACTGATGTGGATGATCTCCCGGCTGATACTGTAAGAATACTGTCAGCGAGAATAATGTTTTTCATTACCTACATTTATGTTACCAATCATAGTTCTGTATGATATTTGGAATTGCATCCTTGTCTTTGCATTCAGTTTAATAAGGATGGCACTAGGGAGATACAGGAGTGCAAGCTTAAAGTTTTCTATGTAACTCCTTCCACTCGAGGAAATTCAGATGATGAAGGGTTTAAAAGCTATCCAGAAAAAGGCACTGATTCAAACTCCGTGAGTCTAGTCATTAATCTGTTTAGTTATTATTATTTTTTTTGTTTTATGCAATATTTATATGCACATGCTTGCAATCGCTTAACCTCACAATCACATACATACAATTTGAGGTTTCCAGTAAAGGTTCAGTTGATTGACCGGACGATTGGAATAGGCCTAGAAATCAGTACTGATATAAGCAACTCAAAGCTTTCCTCCCAACCTATTTGTTTTTAATGCGGTTGTGGTATCAATTATGTTTGAAGCCTGGTTTTATTTGATCTACAATTCATTGTTTGAATGAAGAAGACATTAATCTTTGTGGCGTCTTTCAGGCCACGTTTAGGCTTTTAGTATAGTCAGTCTGTTTTTTAGGCTAATGTTGTTGCTAAGTTGGATTAGGCTGAGTCTATGTTGTTGTTTAGGGTTGTTTGCGGCTGCTTTTGGTGTTATGTTTATGTTGGGGGTGGCTCTCAGGTTGTATCTTGTATTTTCTAATGATTAATGAAATCTTAAGGCACTCTTTTCCTCCTCCCGCTGATTAAGAAGCTTATCTATAAGTTCCTTTAATCATGAAGGAGGTTTTTAACGAGGCCTTCAATTCCTATAAAAAAAGAAGAAGACATTAATCTTGTCTGGTTTATGTATGCTCATAATTTGAGTTCCTTGCAGACACGTCTGGTTTTTTGCATTTGCATAACTGATTGTTATAAGCTTTCTGTTTTTGCCTTCTACTTGATTGCTATTTTCTGGTGAAGGTAACTTGAAAATGAAAACCCAGAATCTGATTTTTATGTCTTCATTTTTACATTTCCTTTTTTGCATTCATGAACCAGAATGTGCAGCACCTGAAGGATGAAAGAGATGCAGCCGTTCGGCAAACACTGCAGCTGCAACAGGAACTGGTATGTTTGGGTTTCAGATTGCCAATCCGAACCACTAAACCCTTATCATCCACAGAAAGTCTTCAACTTAACAGTTTAAGAGAAGCCAGAAAAAAGAAGGCCAAACTTACTCATGATTTTCTTCTAGTTTATATTCTGAAGTACAACATTAACTTACTACAGCAGCTGTGATCGATAAGTAAACACTCCTGTTTTGCTGAAACAGGATTTTCTGAAGAGACGACGACAACGTAGGAATGACTCCGGCTTCCCCTTAATATATGCATTTGTTGTGGGACTGATAGGGATATTATGTGGGTTTGTGTTGAATCTTTCATTGTCATCATAACCATTATCACCCCCACCACCATCTCTAGGTTCATCTACACCATTTCCACCCCCAGTGCCACCATATGTAGATTCATTTACACCATTTCCGCCACCAGCATCCACATCTGTAGATTCGTCTACAGAAGAAAGATAGATGCCCCTTTATAAAGTATGGTAACCAGTAATTTTGTCTACTTGGTTGTACAATGCTGAATGTTACTGTTGGATGGAGAGTGCAAATTTCCTTTAATTTTATGTATTTTTTCTTAAATCTTTACCGTATTAGTGCTTTTTCCGAAGGTATTTTCATTCAATTCATAAGTTGATATGTTATGAATAAATTGTTAATTTCTTATTTTGGTTTAATGGAAAAGTGTATGGTTGAACAGAGAAGTAAATGTTTTAGACACAAGGTATGGTTTGGTGTGTGTGGATGAAAAAATTTGGTTTAATGGGAATAGGCCTGAAGTTCTTTCCCCATACAAGGAGAAGTTGCCAAGTTACATACTCGTGAATCCTCATTCCCTGATGTATAAATATAATATGTATGCATGCATCATCATTGCCAAATTAAAATTGGCCATGCTGAAGAATATGGGAAATAAAATGAAAGGGGAAAAGAGAGAGATACTTGTCCTATTCCTTGGGTTAAACTTTAACCTTTTACTACGCAAAGAATTTTCACTCATTCATTCTCTCTGACTCTGAATTCGAATTTTCTTTAATACTTAGTTTATTTATTTTACTAATTGTGTTTACTACAAAATATTTATATTATTAACATATGTGTTCACTCTAAATTATATGTATATATCCTCGTCTGTGCCACATACGGGAATACACATACATTATCGACAGGAAAAGGTTCAATGCTGGGGCTCTACATAGGGGAAATAAAGTTCGTTGAACACTTAAATTTTTAATTTACATTTAGGGTCTGTTTGTTTGGCTGTAATTGATTTTCTGGAAAATCAATTACTAGAATTTGAATTACTAGAATTTGAATTACTGAAATTTAAATTCTGGAAAATGAATTACGTTTCTGGAAAACGTTTTCCGGAAAATATTTTCCGTAAAATGAATTACATTTTTCTAAAAACATGTGGAAAACATTTTATGATGTTTGGAAGATGTTATTTAAACATTTTTTCCACTAGTTGATGAGTTTTTTAAAAATTATTTATTATAAATATTAAATACAATAAATAATATTATTTATTATAAAACTTAATATTATTACTTTAAAATATTAAAATAATTTATTTATTATTAAATATAATTTTTATAATTTTATTAATAAAAATATTAATATTGGTATATTTTAGTGAAATAAAAATATTATAAATTATATTAATTATTTATTAAAGTAATAGTGTTATATTATATTTTAAAAATATTAATTAGTATATTTTAAATATCTTTATTGAAATATTATTAGATTATTATATTAATATTAAATATATAAATAATATTACTCATTATTAAATATATTAAAATATAATATATATTTATTAAAATAAAAATATAATATCTTATATTATTATAATATAATTGATTATTTTACTATAATATTAAAAATATAATATAATATTATTATAAATATTAATAAATATATTTTAAATATTTTAATAATTAATATTTTGATGAAAATGATATTAAAATATTTTATTAATATTAAATTCATAAAATAAAATTATTTTGAGTATTTATTTTTTGAAGTGAAAAATTCGGAAAATGACTTACGAAAAATCAAACAGTAAGTCATTTTTCAGAAAATACAAAGGAAATTCTGTTGACCAGGAAAATGAATTACGTTGACCAACCAGTTTTCCTCCAACCAAATACTGGAAAACATTTTTCGAAAAACGAATTATGTGAAATAAACACGGAAAACATTTTCCAAAAAACGAACTACGTGAAACAAACACAGGATTTCGAGGAAAACCAATTTCGTAATTCATTTTACGGCAAACAAACAAACCCTAAATATAAACATTCTATTAGTTTATGTCACGCTGATTTTTCTTTACCGACAATGTAGTTTTTTTAAAGTAATACAGAAAAATATTCATTTATTGAAAACCGATAATGCAGTTTAAGTAGATTAACTTGTGATTATTGATCATCTACTCGAATTTTCCGAGTTTTGCTTTTCTCCAATCTATTCTTTCATTTAAAAAAATCAACTTTATATCAGTTCTTAGCTGGTTGCCAATTTTAAAACATTACAAATTCTCTTACGATTGATTAACTATCATTTCATATTTTAAAATTTAAATTTAATACTAATTATAAATGGGCTTATAATACAAAAGAATTCCTCAACTTAATAAGTTCAATTAAATTGAGTCTTAAACCTTTTTTAATTTTTTCAAAGAATCCTTTAAACTTATAAATTACTATAAGAATTTAATTTGACCTAAAAATATATTTAAGATTAATTTAAATTAAAAACTAATTTAATCAAACTTGTTAAATTTAAAGATTATTTTGTATTCTAAGTTACTAAATAAAGGAAGAATTCCTCTTATAGGCTGTAGCCAAGCTTAGAGAAATTTCAATTTCAATACATAATGATATAGGGTAAACTATATGTTCAGTATCTCAATTATCATTTTTGTTTTGTTTTATTCACCTAATTATTTTTTGTTTCAAAATTAACTTAACGTTGCATTTTAATTTCATTTAGTCACTTACTATTTAAAAAAATAACAAAAGTGTTGACGTGATATTTATAAAAAAAATCAATGATGATGTTACATTACCTTATAGTGACACATCAGCATAACCATTAATTTTTTCATAGTGGCTGACCAAAATGAAACCAAAACGTATGATTTTGAAACAAATAATAGGTGACCAAAGTGATAGTTGAAATACTAAAGGTGTAGTTTACCATATATATCTTTTACAAGGGTCTTTTAGTAATTTAGCCATCAAGAAATTTCCGCGAAAGTATCTGAAACGAGACACTTGAAATGTCGGCGATCCACAAATATAAACGATCTTAATACAATATACCAAGGCGGTTTCTTACTCTCTGCCGAACAATATTTACAATTTCTGTTGCTTTCTCTCTCAGCAGACAATGGACGCGTTCTTCGATTCTCAATCGAGAAGCAACTGGAGTTACGATACTCTCAAGAATTTCCGCCACATTTCCCCCATCGTTCAGACGCATCTCAAAAGGGTAATCTTTCAATTCAATTTTCTGTCATTTTCATTTCTTTTGAATATGCCCCCTATTTTGTAACTTAGGGTTTCGGAAATTTACTTGTTTTTGGATTCCATCTTTCCTCGGTTCTGAATCTGAAAAAAAAGTTAGCTATTTCTTATGATTCTAATTTTTATGATAAATTTATCTATTTTCTTGTTCTCTGTTTCCGAATTTTGTTTTCTTGATTATCTGAACTGAACTGTTTTTATTTGGCAGGTTTATTTGACCTTATGCTGTGCACTGGTTGGCTCTGCTGTTGGGGCTTATCTTCATATCCTTTGGAACATTGGAGGTTACCTCACAACATTTGCAAGCTTTGGAACCATAATTTGGCTCCTCTCTATCCCTCCTTATCAAGAGGTAAATAGTCTATCTTGATTTGTCTTGAAATATTATGGTCCTTTGTGCATGCTTAGAACTCATATGTTGCTTTTGGTATTGAAACATTTGCAGCAAAAGAGAGTTTCTCTTTTGACGGCATCCGCGGTGTTTGAAGGGGCTTCATTTGGTCCTCTGATTGACTTGGCCATTCAGATTGACCCAAGGTATTTCTCTTACACTGTTCAATGAATAATCTATGTATTATTAATAAAATAATAATATACCCAATTTCATGGAAGTACTTAGGTTTGGAATAGTGTTTGCAATCATATTTAATATTGCCGAGGGTTTTGTTCTTTCCTAAATTGAAATACTACGTATGATTAAGTGGACACTTTTAAAGGTTAGGGGGCGCTCTTTCTAGTGATGAATGATTATGCTTAATTTTTATTTTACTTCTACTCTTATTTACACTTGTAAATTTCATTTTGGATGGGTGACCAATTGTGTTCTCTTCCCTTCCACAATCAATAAATAAAGAAAAATAATGAATTGTGCTTATTGTGTTGTTGCATTATGACAGTGTTCTGGTAGCTGCATTTGTGGGAACAGCATTAGCCTTTGCATGTTTTTCTGGAGCTGCTATGTTAGCAAAGCGCCAAGAGTACCTTTTCCTTGTTGGCTTGCTTTCATCTGGTGTGTCTATGCTTCTCTGGTTGCATTTTGCTTCCTCCATCTTTGGTGGTTCCACAGCCCTCTTCATGTTTGAGGTGAGTGATATTAGTCATATA
Source organism: Hibiscus syriacus (assembly GCF_006381635.1). Taxonomy (NCBI): domain Eukaryota; kingdom Viridiplantae; phylum Streptophyta; class Magnoliopsida; order Malvales; family Malvaceae; genus Hibiscus; species Hibiscus syriacus. The sequence goes on along the minus strand of NW_024063111.1, from coordinate 210,280 downwards.
GTTCGTCTTGTAGTAGTACGTGAAAAACTCCTAGTGGCTTTGATTGACATTCCTCGGGCGGAATTTGATTCTTCTTCCAGATCTACTTTGGCCTTTTGGTGTTTGTGGGTTACATGGTAGTGGACACTCAGGACATAATTGAGAAGGCTCACTTGGGTGACCTCGACTATGTCAAGCATGCCCTTACCCTTTTCACTGATTTTGTTGCTGTATTTGCCCGCATTCTGATAATTATGGTAAGTCAAGCTAGAATATCTGGCTGGACTTTCTTTTTGATTTCTTAAGCATTTTGGACATATATATGTTGTTCCGATATACCCGAAATAATATGGAACCTACTTGTTTCAGTTGAAAAATTCAGCTGAGAAGAGTGAGAAGAAGAAGAAGAGGCGTGACTAAATCATGGTAAAACAGTAGCTGGGAAAGTTTTGCTCATCTGATCTTTTTTTTCTCCCTTTAAGAAAGATGAAGTTTGGGATGATCAATACAAGTTGTTTTCTTGCTTTTTGTACTGAAGCACCATAGTAATATACCTAAAAAAGATGTGCCTTGTCGTTTTCTGCATCTTTTTTATGGTTGGTGCGTCAAATGGATAACATGTTCATATGTTGGGCAATTCCCGTGGTTAAAATTTATTTATCGCCCTCACTGCAATTCTAGCATATTTGTTATCTTTATGGTTTTCTTGGCTTTTTTACTCGACCCATTTTAAAATAATTTCCCAATCCGACACTCAATCGAGATTATTTTTCAATCTAGCATCCTTTGATTTCATGTAAGAAAGGCATTTTTTTGCGAGAAACACATTTCAAAAGCGATTCGTGTGGTTCGGAACTCCTGAAGATAGAAATATAGAGACCAAAATATAAAACAAAATTATATGAATTTTGTTCCGAAAGAACAAGGTGTATGTCGAAAAATGTAATTGTACAAGTCGGGCAGAGACGGTGGTGCGTGCGTATTTAATAATATTTAAAAAATATAGTAGGTTGAGTCTTTTCATGAGCATTTTACTTCCTTTTTCCCTATGCCAATAGTTACAATAGGTTAGATAGTAAATCATTATTAAGGAAGTTCTCCAACTGTAACTATTGGATATGAATATTAAGTCTACAAAATGGGATGTATGTTAGAGACAATGATAAAACATTTTTATATTTTGCATATTAATTAGAACACTTTTGCTCAATCCATGTAAAGCTTCAAAGTTGAGTTTGTTATTGAATCAAGTAGTTTCTTATTATATCTTCTTTGACTCTTGTTCAAAGTTACAGCATATTGAGACTGAATTATACTGGACACGGGAATTGCAGAGTGTAGGTTATTGAATGCCGGCCAGTTTCATATTCGGCATGAAATTGGCATTGTTTTTCCATCGCTTTGTTCACCTGAATTTCAAGTCAAACCTCAGCCTTCTTGATGGATTTCCTGCTCATTTTCTCTTCTTAATTAAGCCGTTGTTTAATATCCAATGCCAAAAACTTTTCTGGTCTTTTCCATTGGACTGGAATTCTAATGTGAACCACTGTTTTTTCTCTTTTCTCTTCTTGATTGCTTTGCCTCTTAAGCCTTGAACAATTCAACCTCAAAGTATCATTGTGTTTAAACACTCGGAACAACTTGTGACTGTTCAATTCTTTTTCTCCAAACACAGAAAGTGTTTAGAACATACTGTATTTTCACCCATTGCTGCAACTCAAGTAATTTCAGCTATTGCTTCTTGTCACTGAATGAGCGCTGAGTCTCTGTCAAGTAGAAGTGTTAACCGAAGCTCCATTTGTCCTTGTTTCCTTGGTGGAAGCAAGAGCTTAAATCCTAAATTGTTTTACGAATTGCTCAAGGCCATAAAAAAATGTCAAATGTCGACTTTTGAAGACAAATGCAAGTCCCTCTTGCCTCTGCTTCTTTCTCAATTCTGTCCTTAATAATGTTTGTCCTATCGACCATAATTTGATAAATTCTATAGAATGACTTTGGTGATTATCTAATGCTTTATAAGCATGAACAAACTTACATCGGTGGTTAAAAGAATCGTTGTTGTTTCTCAAGTTTGATTTTCATCTCGGATTATTATTTTGTTTAAAAATCATAAGATAGATTTCTTTTCTTCAACCTTTATTTTTAATTTGGGATGATTCGAAAATCGTGGGAAAATCGAGATAACAAATAAATCTATTTTCGGGATTTATCATGCCATTTTAACGAATTTGTTTAACCTCAAAATGGACAAATCTATTTAATAGAAATTGTCGTTAAAGTAACATTGATTACTGATTTTATTTCAGAACATTGATTTTGTCTGATAATAAAATTGAAAATAAAAAATCAATGTAATTCTTTATATGTTATGGTATTATTTGGTAATATAATTATAAATACAAATATATTCGAAGTTTAATTCAAAGCTTTTGAATATTGGGTTACCAAATTTAAAATCAAATGATTAGTTCATTTCTTTCTAGTTAAGCAAAATTGAATTGTCTTGATATATATGTGTTGGACTTTAGTGCAACAAATTTTGTCGTTTAACAGAAGATATAACATTGGAAAAAGAAAATGAATTATTGAATTTATTTTACCTTATAATCTTGCGTTGATTCTAACTTTGTAAGGAAAATAAATCATAAATGATTCTATTTTGTAAAAGAAAAATAAATCGTTGAAGTTGTTTTCTTGGACTCTTGAATGATTCAATTTTGTAACTGTGAATCTTATATGATTCTGGTTTGTAGAAGTAAATAAATCCTCAAATTTATTTTCTTAGAAATTTTGAACGATTCTATTTTGTAGAAGGAAATAAATTGTTGAATTTATTTATGTAGAATCTTATATGATTATGTTTGTAAAATAAATTAAATCGTTCAATTTATTTCTTTAGAATCAAGTATGGTTCTATTTTATAAAAAGAAATAAATCATTAAATTTATTCTTGAAAATCTCGATATGTTTGTAAAGTGGGATCATGTAAATAAATCTAGTTTCAGAAATTTAATTCATGTTGTTTTAACGGGTTACTTGATCTACTTTTTCTCAAACAAGAAACAATATGAATAAATATGTTTTATTCAATTTTATATGAATAAATATGTCTAATAGAATTTGTTATTGGAAGTAATATTTTATTACCTTCATTGATGATACCAAAAGTATTGTTATGTGTAATTGTTAAAATAGCAAAGAAGAAGTTATAGAGAATTTTATTCTCTATAAACAAGAAATTGAAAAACAACTTGATAAAAAGATTAAGATGGTGAGAAGTGATCATGATGGTGAATACGTTGAACCGTTTAATGAATTTTGTTCGTAGCATGGTATTGTTCACGAAGTAACACCATCACATTCTCTTCAATCAAATGAAGTAGCCGAGCCGAGCGAAAAAATCGGACTCTAAAAGAGATGATAAATGCCTTGTTAAGAAGTTCTTGGTTATCACAAAACATGTGAGGAAGCTATCATTTTAGATAATTACCTTTTAAATAAGGTACCCTGAAAGAAAAGAGACAAGACACCATATGAATTATGAAAATATCATAAACCTTTATAAAAAATATTTGAAAATGTGAAAAAGTATTGCCAAGATAATGAACTCATTACCAAGCAAATAAAAATAGATCCTAAAATTTTGAATTGCATTTTCATTGGTTATGTAGAATATAGCAGTGCATACCGGAGAATCAACAATAACAAAAAAGAAAAACATGTTCAAACTAATAATGATCAAAATTGTATGGTTCGTGGCGGTAAGAGAAGATTGACTTTGCAAGTTTGAAACCACTTTAAAAGAACAATGAATCAAAGCAATTTGCAAGGTTATAAGAAAGGTTTTGCGGGTAAGAGCACAGGTGGTTATTCACACCTAAAAATATGCATAGAATTCAAGAAATCATTAAATGGACACATGCGGCACGTGTAAGATAACATAATTTTTTAACGAATATTACAGCTTAAAACAATAACATTTGTAACACTAGGCATATATATTTACCGGGGAAAAATTAGGCACATAAATGAAGAAAATATGTATAATTTAGACATTTTTTTATATTAAGCCAAAAAAATAAACGTAAAGTTTTCCGTTGTTTCTGAGATTTACTAAATAGGAGTGAAAGCAATAGGTGAAACTTTCATGCCATATATTCATTAATGCTAATATCAAGCACACACTAGGCATATTGAAAGTAGTCAGATTTCAAGTTCTGTTTCCTCACAAAACCAGCATTTGTGAAAGGAAAAACAAAAAGTAAAAGAGACGAGAATTGTTAAGACAAGGAAACTGCAATTGAACTAGTCATTGTTGGAAGTGGTGTCATCTTGCCAAGTTGCTTGCCATTGCTTGTCATAAAAGGTTGTCTCTTCAATCAGCTTCTTGATGTTATCTAAATCTTCATTCTTCCTGATTAAAAGCACTCCCGAAACAGCTACAAATAATAGAGTCTTGCAAAAGAAGTTGCCCATTTGGTCAACCAAACCTACTCCGGTCAGGCTATCGACCAGATACGCCATGAAGAACCCTATCATTGCCGCACGGCCTGCATAAAGCTCATAAAAACGAATCGAGATTAAACAAACCGGTCATGCGATTTCGTGAGCCACACTATCAGACTAACATAGATTTGCACTAACCATTAAGCAATTCAGCTTCGGGTAGATGGAACCTTTTCATCCATGCCCACCAAGGTATGATGGAAGTATCAAACACTACAGGGTCGTCGTTACTGGTAGTTTCTGGATTATCCTGGAGCCCTTTTCTCCTCCGGACCTCTGAGAAGGAGTTCAAGTTTGTTACGGCAAAATGAATGATAGAATCAACAAATATGCTTGTCTCTTCCCCTAATGACTTTTGTTGAAGAAACTAATAAATGCAAACATGTATAGGAGACACTAAAACCCTATGCCTTTTTTTCCCAAATGACTTTCATTGATGAAGCTAATATATATGAATTCAGTGAAGAGCATATTTTTCACGGGAACTCAGTTAAACTCCACAAGAGAAAAAGAAACTCGAGGCAATTAGTACACTCACGAAAAGGATTCTTGCTCATCTTCAGGCCTAGCCACTAACCAATGACTTTGATTTCATGTTGGTGGTCTCCAAGTAGGGTTCTTTTGATGAATATCCTTTTCTATTTAGATGTTGCTAGAGCACAAGCCCACATAAGCTTTTCTTTAACAAAAGAAAGTGTTTGTTGAAGTAATAATTTTCGTTAATTCAGTTTCACATGAGGAAGTAGAGCTTGAAATGAGTACAAACCCATAGCACATAACAACTACCAAATATCCATATCTAACCCTTCAGAACTTTGAGAATATACAGCCTTTATGGAAAATCTGTTTAGAATCAATACTCAACCACTCAAACTTAATGCATATGTGAACAAACAATTATTGAGGAAATCCACCATTTGTACCCCCCCTATTTCAGCTAAACAACACAGTTGTAGAGCACCAAAGATGGCAACAAAAGGAGAAAGCTTTACGCATTTTGAGCTGCCATCCCAACAAGTACCAAATATCTAACCATTCAGAACTTTAAGGAAATATTGCCTTTCAGGGTAATCTGAAATAAATATTCAACTACAATTCTCATTACATCAAAATGTATTTCACATTAGTTTGATAAAGATCCTTTCAGGCAACCAATAAACAAATTAACAATTGATTCAAGTTTTACATGCAGAAAAGTGAAAAGAATGAGAATTCAACACTTTATATTCGTTTATTTTCTTGAGCTGAAAACAAGAATAGGTCAATTCATCCATGAAAATAGAATCATTAAGCATCGACGAGCAAGTAAATTATAAATGAAAAAGTTACCAGCATCAATAACAGCATCCCAGTCGGTGCGACCATTTTTCTCAAACTGTTTCAAGTCCCAAGTTCCACCAATCCACCTAGGGTCCTCAAACTTGCTCAAAACCTCGACTTCAGCGCTCGTAGCCACCCCGTTAGGCACAAGAGACCCCTCGACGGCCTTTTCAACGACGGGATCTTCCTGGTTGGGCTTCGAGTCTTCAACGGCAGCAACTGAAGCTGAAACTCCAGCTCCATTGTCTGGTAGAGACTTGGGAGTGGAAAGCAAAAGAAAGGGTGTCTTAAGAGGGAGAAAAGGAGTGGATTTGTGGGTAAGATTGGGTTTGACAGAGAAGGGTGTTGGAGGAGGAGAAAACAAGGCCATGGATATGGACATTTTTTATTTTTTTGTATTTTCACTTCTGTTTTGCTTTTGAGGTTTGGGGATTTGATGATGACGATGAAGAAGTGATGACTTACCTTTTTCAGTTTCAGATCATGGTGAGTTTTTAGTTTGTATGGACAAGGGTGTGTTATTTGAGGCTATCAGCCATCCAACATTTTGACTTTAAATTAGGGGCTATAAAATTTAATGGGTAAAACTAAGCGTTAAGTACCTAAATTATCATTTTTTATCTGTTTTAGTATCTAAACTGATATTTTTAAAATATTACATAATATTTAGTTTTTGTTTTCATTTTAGTACATTTCCGTTGAAAACTTAATGGACGAGTTGACATGACATAGTTCTGGTGGATGGACGGCCAATCCGAATGTTGGACCACAAGAGAATGACTAGTCGACAAGACGGTAGATTATAGAGATCAAATGATGAAGAAATCGAAGGGTTCATCGTTGATTTGGGGAGATTAGGCGTTTTTCGATGAAACGAACGTCGAAATCGTGTTAACAGGGTCGAAAATATACTAGCTGAAAAGTTTAGATACTAAAATGACCAAAGTTAGTAGTTTAGGTATTAAATGTGTAGTTACCCAAAATTAATTCACTTGATTATTTTTCAATTTTAAATTATTTGAATTAATTTGATATTAAATTTTAAATTTTAGACTATGATTTGGTCTATTTCTTTGTTTGCCTATGCATGATTTAATTTAAGTTTAGTTTGATTAAATTTAAAGTATATGTTCTTAAATTAATGTAGAGTAAATTATGTAGTTTTAATTTTTTTTCACAACACTTTTATTTTTTATTATTTTACTTTTGATTTTTTATTTATTAAATATAAATTCGATTTAAGTCTATTTTTAATTAAATTTAAATAATAGAATAAGACTTGTCAATTTATCTAATTAAAACAAATTAATTCAACTCGATCAAACATCCACTCTTATTCTAAGTCATTAAAAATTTAATAATTTAGTACTTTTGGACTCTTTCTATGTAATGATATTTTAATTAAAATAAACGAAAAAAAATGTCATGTAAGATAAAATGGATCCTTATCAATCATGCTTTCAAAAATAGATATGATACGACACATTTTCATTTTATATTATAAAAATTATAACTTAAATTAAACAAAACAGATCAAATTTTATCTTCCAAATTAAAGTAATAAAACTTATTACATAACTTAGAAAGTGAACTCCACCAATTCTATTTCCCACTCCTTACAAAAACTAGACCATGTTTTGTAGTATTTCTTTTCAAAAAAGTTTTTAAAGTTATAAATAATTTTTTAAAAAAAAAGAAATGAACATTAACTCTTCATGTTAAAAATACTTTTCAATAGAGGTTGAAATATACTTATCAAAAGCTAAAATTCATAATTTTTATAAAAACACAAATCTAATTTTCAGTAAATTTATTTATTTATCTTTGTTTATATTTTTATTTCTTTTATAATTTTAAAAATAATGTTTAAAATAAATACTTAATCTATTTAAAAATTGTTGTTATAACAATGTTATAAATATAAGTTTCAAACTAAATAATCTAAACATAACATTCAAGGGCACTATTCAAAATATTTTTTGCACACCACTTAAAAATAAAAAAGATTCAACCTATCAAATGGTTTTAATGATTAAATGACCTTAGTGAAGAAAGAGATATTGTTCTCTCTAAATATCCTAAGTTTAATCTTAGTCAATTTGATTAAAAAAATTCTCAAGACTACATTGTAATAACAACTAATAGAAAAGGGTAAACTACACAAATGGTCACTAACGTTTTAGTAAGTTTTTATTGTCTATATTACAGTTTTAAAAGTAACAAATTGATCACTAATGTTATCAATTTGTAACAAAATGGTCACAACGTTATCCATTTATAACAAAATGATCACTCTATCGTCATATCCGTTAAATTGATGATGTGACAACATTAATAAAAGGTAAATATTTAGTTTTGCCCCTAAATTACTAAAACATCAAATATATCCTTGAACAATGATTTTACATCTAATTTAACCCCCAAAATTTTATAATTTTAAAAAAATCTAAGAATTATAATTATACTTGAATAAATTTTAAAAAATCTATAAAAATATTAAAAAATTAAAATATCTAAAAAGGTAACGAGTGTATAAGAAAATAAATACTAAATATATTTTTATTATCTTAATTAACCCCAATTTGGACAGTTATGATTGTCTATTTGAAATAATATTATTCTAAATAATAAAAATTAGGGTTAATTAAAGTAATAAAAATATATTTGATATTAATTTTTTATAAACTCATAACTTTTTTAGTATTTTCAAGATCTTTTAATTTTAATTTTAATTTTAACTTTTAATGTTTTAATTTTTTTAAAAATTTATTAAATTATAATTATAATTTTTAGAATTCATTTTGAAAATTAGAAAGTTCTGGGGTAAATTAGATATAAAATCATTGTTAAATGACCTATTTGATATTTTAGCAGTAGTTTAAGGATAACACTAAATATTTATCTTTTGATTAATATTATCATGTCATCATTTTAACGGAGATGATAGTGAAGTTACCATTTTGTTACAAATCAATAACGTTAGTGACCATTTTGTTATAAATCGATAATGTTCGTGACCAATTTAAATTTAAGTGAAAAAAATAAAACTTTCTCAAACAATAGTGACTAATTGTGTAGTTTACGTAATATAATAATAATAATATTGATAAGAAACGCCAAACAAAAAGGACTTTAGTTAATTATAATTGATAATAGTAGTTGCCAAGGAGTGCTTCTTCTCAGCTTCTCCCCTGTTTTCACAGTCAACGCTCTCTCGAGAATCCAAATCGCTTTTCTCATTTCACGATCCAAAGTTTCCGAATTGCTTTCTGGGTTTTTCTCTTCAGCACTCAATCTGAAATGGGTCGTAGACCAAACGACCCGGAACACTCCCGTTTCGCCTCTCTCGTCCTCCTTTTGGTATCTCTGTTCTCCTGTCTTCTGGTCTATGCAGTCGTTTCTACACTATTGAATCCCACCGTAAATTCTGAGGATTCCAACTTTGAGTCTTTGGAATCGGCTGGCAGTATTGATTTTGGGGGAAAGAAGGGTGAGTGTTGCAGAGGCATTGAGAATTTGGAGCTGTGGGGTGCAGCTGTGAAGTGGGGCTCCGACTTCAAGTTTAATTCTTCCGTGGAATGTTGCCAGGCTTGTAAGGCCATGTGTACTGGAAATGATGGGCCTTGCTTGTGCGATACTTGGGTTTTCTGTGGGAACAAGGAGGCTTGCGGGTCGAGATTTGGAGAGGTGAGTTCTTCCTTGGCTTAGTTTTCTTTTTCTTATTGGATTTTAAAGGTTTCTTTTTAGGTGAATCTGGAATGTTGTATTCTATTGTTAACTGTTCTTAATCGTTCGCTTCATTTGATGTTTCTGGTCATGGTTGCTTGAGTTGACCTGGTGAATAGATTAGTATTGGTTATGATTTGCTTTATCTTGTGTTTAATGTAGTGTAATAGAATGATTAATAGATTTGCTCAAGACTGTTTACCTGTTTATTACAAAGAAAGTCGGCTTATATAGTTCATCATTTTGAAGAAATTAAGCTGGAACTATCTCACATTCACATTACTAAATGCACTTTTAAGTTGACCCGAGCAATTTATTTTTCTGCATAGTGCCTTAGTCATCTTCTATTCGTTGCATAAGTTAATGCAAATATCTTGCTAAATTTTGAATCAGGATAACCATAATCTTATATTTATCATTTTTGTTTCCCCAGTGTTGGTTGAAGAAACAAAAGGATACTTTGTCTCCTGATAGGCAAGAGGCAGGGAAATCGGTCAGTTGGACGTCTGGGATCATTTTCGGCAAAGGAGAGGTATAGGATATAAGTTTCACTAATTTTTTACTAGTTCTTTTTGTCACTGAATGTAAAATCTGATTGTTGAAGTTTATCATATCAATCACATTTCTTTGGCGTTGATGATCATTTTTGTACCATCCCATTCAGGGCGTTGTTGAGATGGAAACAGAGTATGGTACTCTTCATATAAAAGTGAGTACTTTTACTCTTAGAATTCTATGATTCTCTTGTTTTATCTTGTCTAATCTTTTGGCACTGTTAGTTACAAGCTCAATCAGAAGCTATTTTCTTTTATATTGCTTCGCCGTTTTCAGCCCCATTTTCGGTTTCTTGTGTTAGTTGTTGTTGGAAGAAAAGTTATAAAGAAAGATGAACATAAACGAACTTAGGATTAATATGTTTCATCTGATCAGCTCTTGCGAGTTAGAATTTGTTTTCTCCTGTTTCTTTCACTTTTTTAAGGTTGACATGTTCAATTTACAATGAAGATGATTCTTGTTGTGAAGTCACTGGCTTAATACGACCTTTTCGAAACAAGGTTTGGAGTTATATATAAGAGATACAAATATAAATGGAGAGCATCTCAGAGAAAAGAAAAGATCCTTGCAGTCACTAATTATTCTTTTTTGATGCAGCTTTTCCCGGACTGTGCTCCACATTCTGTGACCTACATTCTTGAGTTGTTGAATTTGCGCCATTGTGCGGGTTGTCAAATATATCGCGCAGAAAGCCGAGGACAGTCTTGGGATAGACAAGGAAATCACATAAAAGATGTATGGAAATTATTCATAGCAAAAGCTTCCAGATATTGAAGATCGATATGTTTCTAATCCGAAGTTTTCTCTCATCTTTACAGGCTCCTTACGGCCCTCCATTTGCACTGATTCAAGGAACTCTTGAAGCTTTAGGAACCCCATTCAAAAAGATTCCAGCAGAGGCTTGCCCTACCATAAGAAGGGGATCAGTTGCCTGGGTTGGCTCTGGTCCAGAGTTCTTTATAAGCCTAGCGAACCACGAAGAATGGAAGAACTCGTATACCGTATTCGGTTCCGTTCTTCCGGAAGACATGGAGATTGCGGAGAAAATCGCTCAACTTCCTGCGAAATCCGATATTTGGAACAACATTAACGTGTCTGTGTTGCAAAAGCCTGTTCCCTTGGTTATGCGAAGAATGAAGAAGAGTCTTGGAGATGTTGACACAAATGTGAAATCAGAGTGAAGACTGGGATACACTTGTATTTTCTTGTTCCTACACTATAATATTTATTATTCATATTTGCCTTTTCTTGCCTCCTTCAAACAGTAACATGAAGGCGCTGGCCATTTTGTTGTTCTTGATAATTAAGCTAAGTTTGCATTAAGAATAGGGGGGGGGGGGAGTAAAACTTGGATCGTCTTCTTTCAATGGTTATGGCTATGTATAGTGTTTAAATATGCCCTACTTTTGTTATATTTTTTTAATAATCCGGCGTGATTACAATGTATTATATGTTTTTTTACTAATTGACAACTTACATACAATTTAAAAGCGTAACTGGTCTAACCCAGGACTTTCTCTAGAAAGTGATTCATTCGACTGAATTTAGTCCCAATCCCAATTTGATAACACTACTCGTTAAATTTGAATATTATGCCATTTTAAGGTCTGATTTAAAAATTAAAGTCGATTTGAGAACACATACAATGAATTCAACAAAAGCCAGTTAAAAATGTTATCGGTTTGGCGTTAATTTTTAAATCAGGCAAGTAGAAGGATTTAATTCCTCGAACTAGAAGAGGTTGGTCTAAATGTCAAAAAGTCTCAAAATGTAGGGGATTGGGGCAGAATTAGACGTAGTTTAAATTCAGCCCAAACGTCGACATTTCATAGTCATAGCTTTTGATTTTGTGAGTGATCAAAATTAAACTGGATTTGAAGAAATCATATTTTTGATTTAATTCGATTTTAAATAAGCTCGATTTGAAAAAAAATTGAATTATAAAATAAAACTTGAATAATTAATGAATTAATTTTTAAATTTAAGTGAGTCCCTCAATACTATAATATACATATATATATATATATATATATATATATATATATATATATATATATATTAAGAAATACATATGTATATTATATATGGTTATAAAAAATCATTTAAATTAGAATAAATTAATACAGTAATATTATAAATATTTATAATTAAATTTAAGATAAACTACAAGATTGATTACTTTTATTTAAGTTTTGTATATTTTTCCTCGCTAAATTCAAAAAATATAATATTTGAGTACTTTATTTTTTATTTAATTAAAATGTGATCACTGAGAGTTAACTACCATTAGAGTTTTAACGGAATATCAATGCAGGCATAAAATTAAAAAAGATAAGCTATAGAAATAGTAACTAATATTTGAGTAAATTTTTATATTTTCACTAAAATTTCAAAAATAAAAAAATTTGATTTACTAGTATATGTTAAAAAATTGACTGAATCGATGTGAAATCTCTCCAGCACAAAGAGCAGCAGTCGAAGCATTTCGTGTGAACTTAGTAGCAGCATTTAACAGGGGTGATGGGAAGTCTACGTTTACAAAAGTCAAACTTGGTATGGCCTATTTCAGAGTCTTTCCAACCTGTAAAAGCAATGGTTGTTGATCTTTTCCCACATACTCCACACTGAAATAGTGATGCTCTTGGACCGATAGTATGGCCTACATTCGTTGTTCATCGATACATACAACACAAACTTAATACAAAGAAAATACTCTAAACCTGGTTGTCTTTTTGTCACATATACGTGTATGTACCACCGGAAATTCTTAGACTGCTTCATTTTGTGTCGGTGGGGTTCTGAATTAGTTCGGATCATTCTCGGATATATGTTTATAAAATGGTCTTGATCAATTTGTTATTTTTTAAATTTTAATAGTAAAAACGATAATTTATTTAAATATTGGTGACTATTTGTATAATTTATCTTTTTTAATTTTATATATTTACGTTAACAATCTTTTAAAAGTCTAACCATAGTTAATCTTAATAATCATATTTTAATTAAATAAAAATAAAACTTTCTGAATATTATATTTTTTAAATTTAACGAGAAAAATATACAAAAGTAAAATAAAAATAATTAATTTTGTAATTTACTCTTAAATTTAAACAAGTCGTATTTCACAAAGTCAATTAAAAGGAATTAAAAATAACGTTTGCATTATAAAATAAATATGTAAATTTTAATAATTCGAACTTGTTTTTGACTTTTTAATTCGATAGAATATTTATCCCTAACATGAACAGTGTTACTTATCCAAAGTGCAAATTAAAACCCCAAATTGTCCTCTCTGACCATTGCGGTCGTCTTGCCGCCAAACCCTAGACCTGAAAAATGGTCCTAAAATTCCACGAACAAATAGTCTCCGATCTCGTCGAAGACCCAAACGGCGGCCTCGTTGTCCTCTCCTCCGGCCTTTCCCTCCCGAAACTCCTCTCTTGTTTCCTCTCTTTTCACTCCCAATCCAACGGCTCCCTCCTCCTCCTCCAACCCCCTCAACTCTCCTCCTCCCTCAAATCCCTCCTCCTTTCCCTTTCCCCGGACCTCCCTCTCTCCGAAATAACCGCCGACCTCCCTTCCTCTAACCGTCTCTCCCTCTACTCCTCCAACCGCATCATCCTCCTCTCCCCTCGTATCCTCATCGTCGACCTCTTAACCCAAAAGGCACAAACTTCCTTAATCTCCGGTATCATTTTTCTGAACGCGCATTCGCTCTCGGAAAGCTCGACTGAGTCTTTCATTGTGAGGATCATCAAGACTTTCAATAAGAATGTCTCCGTTTACGCGTTCTCCGAAAAGCCCCACTCTATGGTTTCTGGGTTCGCGAAGACGGAGAGGACAATGAAAAGTTTGTTCATCAAGAAGCTTCATCTTTGGCCGAGGTTTCAAGTGAATGTGTCGGAGGAATTGGAGAGGTATCCGCCGGAAGTGGTGGATATACGGGTGCCGATGAGTAAATACATGGTGGGGATTCAAAAGGCCATTGTGGAAGTCATGGATGCTTGTTTGAAGGAAATGAGGAAGACTAATAAGGTTGATGTGGAGGATCTGACGGTGGAGAATGGGTTGTTTAAGTCGTTTGATGAGATCGTTAGGAGGCAATTGGATCCCATTTGGCATACTTTGGGGAAGAAGACGAAGCAGCTCGTTTCGGATTTGAGAACTTTGAGGAAGTTGTTGGATTATCTTGTTAGGTACTAAACAAAAGATCCCTTTCTTTATTTATCCAAATTCATGTTAATTGTGATTTTGTAATGCATTTGAGTTGATAACTGAAGGATTTTGTTTATGAATTTGGGATTTAATTTCTTATATATTTATGTGGGTAGGTATGATGCAGTGAGTTATTTGAAGTATTTGGATACACTTAGAGTGTCGGAGAGTTTTCGATCCGTTTGGATATTTGCAGAGTCCAGTTATAAGATCTTCGACTATGCAAAAAAGCGAGTCTATCTGTTTGCAAGGTCAGGTGATACCAAAAGTAATAAGCCTAGTAAGAACGTGTCTGGAAAAAAGAGAAAATTGAATGAGGATGACAATAATAATGATGCAGGTCAATTGAATTCATTCTTCTGTTTTCATTAATGTGGTTTTCATTTCAAAATTCTAACCATGTTATACCAAAAACAAAAGCTGCACTTGAAGCTTTTTGATTCTGTAAGCCCTTCTCACTGAATTGTACATGTAGCAATCGCTGGTACTTCATCAACAAGTACAAATAATAGACTTGTTCTTCAAGAAGTTTTGGAAGAGTCTCCGAAGTGGAAGGTGTTACGTGTGAGTGAGTTCCATTATCTGTGTGTCATATGCTTTCTCCAGTCACTTCAATCTGGGATGATACTCTTCTTTTCTGTTCTCTTATATAATTTAAATATTTTATTATAGGAGATCCTTGGAGAGATAGAAGAGGAAAGACAGAAGCAAGCATCGTCGGGAGAAGCATTGTTGGATGTTGAGGAGGAGAATAATGGCATTATTTTAGTGGCATGCAAAGATGAACGCTTATGCATGCAACTTGAAGATTGCATCACTAACGGTGCACAGAAGGTTTTATTATTTTTTAGTAAATTCATATAAAATTATTCTGGAACTTATTTAAGGCTAGAATTGCACTTTGGCAGATAGAAACTTTAACACACACAAACATATATATATATATATTGAGTTGGAGGGGAGGGGAAGGTGGGGGTTTACTTCTTGTACTTCCAAAAATCACATTTTTCATATAGTGTATTGTTTTTTGTTGAATGGTACAGTGGTATAACCTTTGATGCTATTCCAGCTTGAGTATCTAAGCTTACAGAAAGACCAATAAGGTTTTCACATTTGCTAGTTAGAATTGATAGCGGATATTTTCTTTTGAAGGTCATGAGGGATGAATGGCAGAAGTACCTCTTAAGCAAAGTAGAACTGCGGGGGATGCAAGTGCCTCAGAAGAAAAAACCTAAAGGTCCTAAAGGTTATGGGATTCTTGATGGTGTTGTTCCGTTAACACCTGCCCAGAATGCAGAAGTTAGCAGTGCATGCAAGCAGGAACATGAAGCATTATTAGCAGCAGCAGCAGAGATAAAAAGAAACCAGGTTAAGATGGAAAAGGATGCTGCTGAAGATCCTGAACCTCAAGTTGGCAGCCACGGCAATGGGAAAGGAAAGGGAAGAGGAAGGACTAAAAAAGGCGCTGCGTGTAAAAAGCATTCTAGGAATAACGACGCCTTCAATGATACTGAGGTAGCAAAAGATGATAGACCTGAAATTCATGGTTCAGAAAATGAAGGCCAGCTAAATGAAATAAACCCTCCAGTTATTGGCAATGGGATCCCTGGAAAGCATATTGACAGGATTGATGATACAAAAACGGACAACACTAAGCAATTACCACCAGTTCACTTTCATGCTCTGGAGAGAAAACAGCCTATACTAGATGTTTTGAAGCCACATGTAATAATTGTTTACCATCCAGATATGACTTTTGTTAGGGAGATTGAAGTCTACAAAGCAGAGAATCCTAGGAAAAAGGTGAAGGTCTATTTTCTATTCTATGATGCTTCTACTGAAGTCCAAAAGTTTGAAGCAAGCATCCGTAGAGAAAATGGAGCATTTGAATCTTTGATCAGGCAGAAATCAATGATGATGATCCCAGTTGATCAGGTATGGATTTTTTATATTTATGTATTTCTGTCACCGATAGTGGGGCCTATTTTGACATGCATTCATTTTGAATGATCAGCCATTGATAAACTTTAGAATGCTATATGTAGAACTAACGGATAATTACTGAAATATTTAGCTTACAATTTAAGTTTATATATATATATATATATATATATTTGGGTTAAATAGTGATAACTCATTTTTCTGCCTTGCATGCTTTCCCTATTTTATTCAGAATGATTTGTGCCTTGGTGTAAATTCTTCATCTGAGTTACAAGGGTCAAGTTCTCAGAACTCAATCACCAGAAAGGCTGGTGGAAGAAAGGATGCTGAGAAGGAAATGCAGGTGGATGGTTTTTCCTCTCCTAAGTACACCTTGTCATAATTGAATTAAATGAAGGTACTTTTTTCTTGTTTGCTTGCTTGAAAATTTGTTGAATTCGGATTCACTTTATCTGCAGGTAATAGTGGACATGAGGGAGTTCATGAGTAGTCTTCCGAATGTCCTTCACCAGAAGGGCATGCATATAATTCCAGTAACCTTAGAAGTCGGTGATTATGTTCTCTCACCACTTATTTGTGTCGAGAGGAAAAGCATTCAAGATCTTTTTATGAGTTTCACATCAGGCCGTCTTTACCACCAAGTGGAAACAATTGTTCGTTATTACCGAATACCTGTGCTTCTAATTGAGTTTTCACAGGACAAAAGCTTTTCATTTCAGGTATCTGAATTAAATCTTCTGCAATGGCTATATGATAAAAAGAAAGCCAGGGGATTTCCCTTTAATGTTTATTGGATTTTGGTATATGCAGTCTGCAAGTGATATAGGTGATGATGTAACACCAACTAATATAATATCCAAACTGTCATTGCTTGTTCTGCATTTCCCACGCCTACGAATCATATGGTCTCGCAGCTTGCATGCAACTGCCGAAATATTTGCTTCACTCAAGGCGAATCAGGATGAACCTGACGTGACAAAGGCCATGAGAGTTGGTGTACCCTCGGAAGAGGGTATCATAGAAAATGATGTTAGGTGAGCTGATGGTCTTTTTTTTTCTTTACACTTTATCTGGATTTAATTCATCTTCCAGTATAAGAAACTTACCGAGTTCCCCTGTAACAGAGGTGAAAACTACAATACATCTGCTGTTGAGTTTCTGAGAAGACTCCCAGGAGTTACAGATTCGAACTACAGGACGATAATGGATGGATGTAAAAGCTTGGCTGAACTTGCAGTCGTTCCTATAGAGAAGCTAGCTGAACTAATGGGTGGACGAAAAGCTGCCCAGAGTCTAAGAGATTTCCTTGATGCCAAGTATCCAACCTTGTTGTAACCCATCATGTTTAGTCAAAAACAAGTTCAAAAATTTCACCAATACTTTTTTTATTTCATTGTATCACAGGGGAAAGATATTTAAATTATTGGTGAGCATTTGGTCATGGTCGTCGTAGCCTGAGATGTTTATTTGAGTTTTCTATCAGTCTTTTCACAATTATTGTTATCATTACCCATTAGAATTTCATTTCGGAAAATTAAATTAATCTTTTGAATGTAATAATTTATTAATATAACTTATAAAGGATGTGCGATAAGCTAATTTTGTCAGAAATCTACAGTCGGCGACCCTTTGTTTGTTGAAAAATCCAGTTTAATTTTCCGGTAAACAAAGGGTTGCTGCCTATACATTTTGAGACTATTACAATCGGCGATGGGAGAAGCTTGATTTTTAGTTTACTTTTAAAGCAAAATTAAAGTTTTATATTAATTATGTTTTTCAATAAAATAAATAAATGTACAATTGTATTAGAATTAAATTTTTTATAAAAGGATTAATCATGGAAGAATCTTTGAATTTTTTAATATTTTCTTAATAAGAACGATTTATTTAGTGATTTATTTCGATATATCATATTAGTAGTATATTTCGGTATGTGATATTTATTCTAGAATATTTTTTTTATGTCATGTAATTATTTTCTTTTATTGTGTTTTTCTGAAGCCATAATTTATTTAACTTGATGTGTTTTTAAGCATTGTTCGTCAAGTTTCAACTTTACTCTCAAATCTATTTATATAAAAATGACACATTTTGATATTTTTACTAAATGATTAAATTTATTAAATTATTTATAACTATAATAAAAAATCATTTATAAATATTAAAAGCTAAATTTATTAAATTATTTTTAATTAAAATTTATTTAATTGAACGTGTTATTATATAAAATCGAAAATATATTGAACCGAGAGAAAAGGTAATTTACCTCGAATCCATTATAAGAATCTTCATCCTAACACCATTCCCTTATCTCTAATTCTGCTCCGGCAATCAACATTGAGAAGCATGGCCGTCGCATTCTCTGGCTCCGCTAATCTCACCAACCCAAAATCCTCTCTTCTCGGTACTACCACCCGCCTCCCTCTTTCTCCTCCATTCCTTTCTTTCCACGTCAACAGAAGACCCAATGCCGCCATTGTCGCTTCCGTTTCCGCCTCCTCTTCTCCTTCCACCGGTCAAACCCAGTGGTCTCTCAATTCCTGGATGTCAAAAACGGCCCACCAACTTCCTGAATATCCTGACGCGGTTGAGCGCGACTCGGTACTCAAAACAATCGGGTCCTTCCCGCCAATTGTGTTCGCCGGGGAGGCAAGAAAGCTCGAGGAAAAGCTATCCAATGCAGCCGTTGGGAAAGCGTTTCTGTTACAGGGCGGTGACTGTGCTGAGAGTTTCAAAGAATTCAATGGGACCAACATTAGAGACACTTTCAGAGTCCTTTTGCAGATGGGCATTGTCCTCACTTTTGGTGCCCAAATGCCCGTCATCACTGGCTGTTTATTCAAACAAAATCCTATTTTTGTCCATCTAATCTTGACCCATTTTAAGACGAGTATAAAAAAAACTTTAATTTGTTTTTGCAGGTAGGTAGGATGGCGGGGCAATTTGCAAAGCCAATGTCAGACCCATTTGAGATTAAAGACGGTGTTAAGTTGCCGAGTTATCGAGGAGATAATGTAAATGGTGATGCTTTTGATGAAAAATCTTGAGTGCCTGACCCTCAAAGATTGATTAGAGCTTATCTTCAATCTGTTGGTACGTTGAATCTCCTTAGAGCATTTGCTACCGGTGGTTATGCTGCTATGCAAAGAGTTTCACAGTGGAATCTCGATTTTGTTAAGCATAGTGAACAAGGAGACAGGTAAAATTCTTGAACTTTCTGGGTTTTAGTGTTATATTTAAGTTTTTATGTTTTTCACTTGCCGTTTTCTTCAGGAATCTGACTTTTGATTTGTTATTAGGTACATGGAGCTTGCTCAGAGAGTTGATGAAGCTTTGGGATTCATGGCTGCAGCGGGGATAGCCATTGACGACCCTCAAATGAACACAGTTGATTTTTGGACATCCCATGAATGCCTCCATTTACCATATGAGAAAGCCTTGACCAGAGAGGATTCTACTACTAGCCTCTATTATGACTGTTCTGCTCACTTGCTTTGGGTAGGTGAGAGGATCGGCAGTTGGATGGAGCACATGTTGAGTTTCTTCGAGGCATATTGAATCCTCTTGGCATAAAGGTACATGTTTGGAGCCTGAAAGGCATTTCCAATTGTTTATAATCTTTGCTTAGATACTTTTGCTTCCTTTATATTAAAATGGAATTTGTTGTCATGTAACAATGAAATTTGGTTCTATTAGTGAACCATATGTTAATTGAAGGTAATAAGCATGTGGTACTCAGCATGATCAGTAAGTATGCCATCTATGCATGAAATACTTGATCTTATTCATGCATAACAATTTTATGGATCTTGCTGTTTTTGAGACTCATTGTGGCATTAACCCTTTTTCTGGATCTTCTTGGTGAAATATTATTTCCTTTCTGTGTACTATTAAGAATTAGTTCATGAATTTGAACTCTTGGGGGCTTTCATGAATTTGGCGCTTCGCTTTGTATTGATTGAATATGCCGATTGGTCCTGTTTGATTATGGAACTGTGCAACTCTAGTTTCACATAGTTTCTAACTTTCTAATTTATGGTGTCAAGATGTCAAACCTTGAAAAATTCTGTGAACAAGTTGAGGATTTCATTATTCTAATTTTTGAAGTCGTTTAGTTGATTTGACTAGGTGAAGCCCAAGTGCACATCATTTTTTATTTTCGGAACGCCTAACCTTGGCTTTTTTTTTTTCATTTTCCATTTTTTCTAATCAGTGAGTGGAGGGAGAAAGAGATTGACATAGTTTTACTTATGTTGGAATAATACTTTTTGGTTGCTGATATGTCCATGCATGATGTAGGTGAGTGATAAGATGGACCCAAAGGAACTTGTCAAATTGTGTGAGATTCTTAACCCTCAGAACAAACCCGGAAGACTGACAATAATCACCCGAATGTGAGCTGATAACATGCGGATAAAGCTCCCACATCTTATTAGGGCTGTCCGCCAGGCTGGGCTTATTGTTACCTGGTCGGTGATCCCATGCATGGAAACACAATTAAAGCTCCGTGTGGTCTCAAAACTCGTCCGTTTGATGCAATCAGGGTAAGAACTCTTAAACTTGCATCTTTTGCAAACATTTTTTGGAACATGACGAAGCTGAATGAGACATGTTTTTGTCCTTTTTTTACGTTGCCCTCAGGCTGAGTTGAGGGCATTCTTTGATGTTCACGAACAAGAAGGGAGCTATCCAGGTGGTGTTCATCTGGAAATGACGGGACAGAATGTTACAGAATGCATTGGAGGGTCAAATACTGTGACTTTCGACGACTTGAACTCTCGGTATCACACACATTTTGACCCCAGGTTAAATGCGTCCCAGTCATTAGAACTAGCCTTTGCCATATCAGAGAGATTGAGGAAGAGAAGGCTCTAGTGTTCTAATGAATTTCTCAATGCTAGCAAAGTTAATTAGTTGATCTATAGCATAAGCTAGTCAATTGCTCAAACCTTGATTTTCTTGAGAATATTAATTTGGTTATTTTGTTAATCAGTGTCTTATGCCTGCAAAGGAAGCTTGTAAGTACTATTATGAATGACTCGCCTTCTCGAATGGAGCTCTGAACTATTATCCTCTTTTGATACTTATCACGTAGCCTGTGATTGTGGGGTTTTATATTTTATAGCAGATGGAAAAGGCTGTTAGTCGACTTACGACGATGTTGTTCGACTAGAAGAAAGGAAAAAGAGAGAGAGAACTGGTAATGCCCTGTGTTAGAAGGTTGCATATTGGATAAGCAACTGGATTGATTACAAAATCCGACTGTAATATTGTTAGCATCCAAAGTAATGCAAAACAATACAAGATCTGAAAGATGTTTCACAAAGTATGCAATCTACAATAGGGGACATCCATTAACCATATTGCACACACACGAAGGCAATGCGACACCCATCCAGTGCAAGTATGCCGTACATCATTTTCCAGTATTATAAAAACGCATACCTAAACTGTAATCCCAAAGAAACTACAGACCAAATCTTCTTCAACAACTTAAACATCATGTTCTCACACAGTGGCATCAAAGTCACCACTGACATCGATTTCAGATTCTAAATCCCCTTCAGCATCATCAGGATCGGAGGTACCAGCAACAGCTTGTTCGCCAACTTTGGGCCCTTCTGCTGTTGTTATCTTTGCCTCTTGTATGATACGCATTATTTCTTCTACGCTTTGAGACGGTTGGTCACGATCTGATTCCGCAAAGTTTTTTGTTTCGATTTCAACCAGTTCTTTTGGTAAATTTTTCAGAAACCAAGGATGCTGCTTAATCTCCGGGATGCTAATCCTCTTTATGTAATCGAAGTGTGTATATCATTTAAATTAGATGCAACAAAGGTTTTTGTTGAACCACGAAGTTTACAAATAAGAAAAAGAAATGATACCTTGGCAGGATTGGCAACGAAGACACGGGAAAGAAGATGTTGGCAATCCGCAGACACCCGTACATAATCGGGTATGGTGTATTGAACACTCATTATTCTCTGTTACAACAAAAATAATTCAACTTCACATCAAGAAAAATGGAAATGATAACTCATGTCAGGGCCAGATTTGAGAACTTACGCCAATGGTCTTACGGAAATTCCGAGGATCATCAGGATCTTCAAAAGGGTATGATCCAACCAACATTACGTATAATGTCACACCACAGGACCAAACATCTGCAATCTATAACAGCTAGCAAATGATCCAATTAACCAAATAATAAGGAAGAGATTATCCGTGTTACATTTGATCAGAAAACAGAAAATATATACCTTTCCGTCGTATTCCTTTCGTGATAGGACTTCAGGGGCAATATACGCGGGTGTTCCAACAGTTGATTTTGGTTGTGAATGCAGCACTGCAGACTGTTCAGTAAAGAAAATAGAGAACTGAATATTGAAAAATAGAGCAAGAATAGTAGAGTCCATCAAAGATAGGGTTTATTTCGAATTTGGGAATGAACCTTGGAGTATCCGAAGTCACATATTTTAAGTCGTGGTGTCGGACTTCCATCCAGGAGTGTGTTTTCTAGTTTCAGATCCCTGTGACAAATTTGCTGCGAGAGAACTATAGAATGAGACATGAAAGTCACCATAATCCGAAAAGGTTACTTTTGTTTTCATAACTTACCATTGAATGACAGTAGCTGACTCCAGATATTAACTGCTGGAAGAAAAACCTTGCCTTTCGACAAACAAAATATCGTAAGTAAACATGAATTCAAAATAATTCCAAGACAGGTGAGGAAGAAAGATTAGCCCATTTAATTGAATGTGTATAGAAACTCACTTCGTCTTCGCTAAATCGACCAGCGCTGCATATTCTCTCGAAGAGTTCACCTCCGGAAGCATACTCCATAACGATAGCTAAATGTGTTGGAGTCACCAAAACCTGCAGAAAATGTGTAGTATAAAGCTAAGCATAAAATGTTCGAACCCAAAATTCCATCAGTATAGCTATAACATTTAATAAAATAAATTTCTCACCTCTTTAAACCTGATTATGTTTGGATGTCTTAAAGATCGGTGGTTAATGATTTCCCTCTGAACATTTTCATCAATCTGAAATCGGAAAACAGAAACGGTACATTTATATGTACTGTGAAAATGAGATTCAAATACATTCAAAAGGCAACACTGTTTCACACATAGAAAACCGAAAAGACAAGCACCACGACCATTGAGGAAAACTGCGAAAGAAAGAAAGGCAGCATCAGATGGGAAGAGTAAAACATCATAAATCATGTCAAGAAGAATATGAAATATCATGGACTTGGACCCAAGGACATTCACCATATATTGCTCTCATTTTGCTTGAAGTACCGATCTCCGAGGCATATTGGACATGAACGTGATGATATGCCCTCTAAGTACATGGGAAACCTTGAAAAAAAGCGGAAAATACCCTTATCCCAGCTAATTCAAGTAACATAGTTCACCTTATGAACTTGAGGAACTTGAAATTCCTTTCAACGATAATTCATCTCAGTTCTTTTCATCTACAACTAAATGTAGAGATTCTAAAACACAAACCATCTTACACCCCTTCAAGTTTACATATTCCCCATCAGAAAAACTGTTCCCACAGGAATGACACTGACAAATGCAAAACTGAAAATAAAGCTTGTTAAAAAGTTGCACCTTTAGACATGCAATGTCATCGCCTTTTCGGTAAAACATTATTAGTAGATTTATAAGCAAAAAAAAGTAAATTTATGTAGCTTGACAATTTTCAACAATCCATCTTTCTTCACAAGAATAACTTCACTTTCACCATGTGATTATGGCACATTATTAGAATATTATAAGTGCAAAGTTTCGTAGCTCAAGCAGAGAGATCAACAAGCCTGATTTAACCAATCTTCAGACATGGAAAATCAAAACAACTTTCTCTGAAAGACCAGAAGTTGACCAATTAGCAAACCACATCTATAAACTGTAAATCTCTCATTGTAATATATGCAAGCAAGTGGTCAGCCATGTTCAAAATCAAAGATAAACAATCTTCCATGTCAAAAACCGATCATCAGACATAAAATTTACCTAGATTATATGCTCCTATAATTGCTGTCAATTCAGATAAAAATTAAGAATAAGATTACCTTCTTTCCTCTTTCAATATATTTGACCGCGACAAGCTCCTTTGTTTTCTTATCTTTCACAAGCCTTGCGACTCCAAAATTCCCCGATCCAAGCTCCTTCAATGGCTCGTATCTCTCCTCCATCGCCACCGAAAGAAAATGTGAAAACTTCAACTGAAAACAAGACGCCAGAGATGAAAAGCTATTAAAGAGAAATGGTTATTTTTAGGAGTTACAGGGAAAAAAAATAAGACCAAGACCAAGAAAATACGATATATATATATATATATATATATATTTAAACAAGAGAGAAAATTAGGAAGAAATAGTCCTTGAAAGCAAGAAGACTGCCTAACCAGCCAACTCTTCTGTTACAAGTTTACAAGTCGAGCCATTTTATACACTTCTTATATTTATCAAACAAACAAAAAATATTACAGAACCAACAAGACGAAAACAAAAACTATTAACGTTTCATATACTCTAAAAGCAAACAAGTTAAAAAAAATAAAGTAAGCAAATGGTTTCCCCCTATGATGTTATTTTTGTTGAATTCTAACTATTAAAAGTTATAAAATAATTTTTTGATTATAGAATATTATTTTATTGAGTTAATAATTATTAAAAATTATAAAATAATTATTTGATTATTTTAATATTTTCAATTTGTTTATTTTTGCTAAAAAATTAGTGGTCATTTGAGCTGAATCTCAACCTATTAATTAGGATACGATAAAATTTTATCTCAAAATCATTTGAATTGTATTTTGTCGATTTATTTTCCGCTTACATTATGTCATCAAACTAATGCTTGAAATATAATGTCATATAGTCAGTGCTTGAAAGCAACGTCATTGTCAATAAATATTATTAAAATATGATTTATTATATGACAGTCAGTATGTTAACGTTTAAATTAGATTAGATGATCGTCAATTTTTTTACAAAAATAACGAGTTTAAAATATATAAATAATTAAATAATCATTTTATAACTTTAATAATAATAATTCAATAAAACAATGTTCTATAAATAAAAATTATTTTATAATTTTTAATTGACGTAGATTTAACAAAACAATAATATTAAAGAATCATTTCTATATTTACCCTTTAGAAAGTGGGGTTTTTTTTTTCTTAAATAAGGATTTTGAAAAACACGTATAGGATTGAGGGGTGTCGTTGTAATTTTGTGAAGTGTCGGATAATGGGAACAAAGACGTTAAAATTTAATATGAACCATGTCATATGAGAGCGGCTTGGGTTGAATGGAAAGTATTTTTCTATATTTGAAAAGGAAATACTACTGAGGGTAATGTCAGCATAGGGCCCACTGATAAATGAACAAAATGTAACGTGGGGTTTGTTTGACTATGATGTAATGTAAAAGTTTTGTAAGAAAATACGCGGAATATCTTTTTCCTCTAATAATGAGGTGTCCCCGAAGATAGGGATGGATTGAGGGGGTACAGTCGTAACTTTAAGAATTTTTTTTTATTTAAATTATTTAATTTTTCATTTATTGAAATTTTATGATTTCACACTCCTTAATTTTTTTAATAAATTTCTTAAATTTGTATCTCCTAATATAAATTTTTACGTCTATAAAGCCGCCTTTTGTTAATGCTTAAGAAAATATCAGTTTACGAGTCTTTGATCTACTCATCAACGCCAAGCTCTATTAATTAATTAAAGTTTTAAATATTCATTATTTTTAAATTTTAATTAATTGTTAACAAATAATTGTTTTTGTTAATAAATAATTTTACATGAAATTTTACTTAATAAAACAAAAGGTTAAATTTTATAATAATTATTTATTTATATTCTGTACTAGGCATTCATATTATTTATAAGAAATACAAAATAATAAATTAAATATTTTATATGAGTAAAAAGTATTTTTTTGAAAATATATAGAATCTAAATTTGGCTCGAATTAAATATCATACATTAAAAAATTAGCATATATTTTATTAATCATTTATAATTTTATTTTAGATCATGTATATAGAAAACGTTAACTGTCAAAAGCGTATTTGAAAGATGATCCCCATCATAAACGTCTTTGGAAGGTGTTTTCCATATAACTAGAATTTTTCTTGCATGGTAGACTAGTCAGTAATCCTTTTAAAAGATACTTTCTACAAATATATATATATATATATCTCAAAGAATGTTAAATTATTTTTAAAAAACGAGATATGAAAAGCGTTTCCTCACTCACTCGCCTTTCACGCCTCTCCACCTCCCCCTCTTCGTTTGTATACATTTTAATGTATATGAAAGAGGGTTGAGATATCATTTGAGTTTCTAGAAAGCTTTGATAATGTTTTATCTAGTGTTAGTTATTTAATTATTTTAATTAGCTAGTTGATATATATTTAATTCATATATAGTATTTTGAATATTTTTTTAGTAATCATTTTTTATATATTTTCCAGTTAAAAATTGAAATATTTAGATTAAATACAAAATACATTACGACTCATTAATCACATGTGATAAGAAATTATTAGTTTTATTAATTAAACTTTATTATTTATTATTTAATATTATTTTTGAATAAATTTATTCTAAAAATCGCATTCTTGAAGTATTTATTCACAACGTGAAAAATCTTCTTCTAATCACAATGTGAGACACTTAAGTCAAACCATATTTGAATATATTTATTGAGTGCTCTAACGTTGTAAATTACTACCAACACTAATTTTTGCACTAATTGAAAGGTAGAGACCAAAGATACATATTTCATCTTCCATGTGAGGAGTGCACTATCACTTCGGATGATGTTTTACTCCAATCAAGACTCTCAGTTGATGGAAGCATTGTGACTGGTATAAGTGTTGATAATTGAGATATTTTGTGCTACAACTATCTTGGGAATGTCTCAAATCAATTCAATGGTGGTTGAATCCTATTAACATCGCTCCAACGAAAATTTAAAGAGTTTGGATGAATATTGTTATGGAGATAAGGCACAAGCATTCACACATGCTTCTATTTTACGGATTATAGGAAGGATTTTTATATCCAAAAAATTTTGTAAACAAGTTCATGCAATGTGGGTGTGCCACCTCATAGATTTTAGAGAAGTATGAGCATTCAAATCGAGATCAGTGATTTTGAAATTTTTCTGTAGAAAATCGTATAAAGCAAGCAGCCTGAGAAAAAATGCTATTGGTGGATGCTTACTGCTTTTGTGGCCTTGGATGTGGTATCGAGTGCCTTTTCTTATGTCCACGTGTTGATAAGCCATTTGTCTTCCCTCTCGTACTTAGGTAATTTCATTTCTTATTTGACATGAAAATAAACAATTATTCAAATGATAATTTTTCGTTAGAGATTATGTGTTTTTTTTTCATGTTAAATAGGTGTTCAACAAATTTAAGTTGTTAGATTATGGATGAGTTCCAAGATAGCAGGTTGTTGATCGAGTAGAAAATAAGATTAGAGGTACAATTTTAACAATTACAATTTTTATATCGTTATCGTGATAACTAGAACTTCATTTTATAAATTTATGTTTGGTTATATGATTGAGAGCTTGTATCTCACCCGAACTAAGTGGTCTATTAGACGTATGGCGTGCGATTGCACTCTTATTTTTTAGAGAATAAAGTGTTTGGAAGTTCTTAAAATATATAGAAGATTAT
Organism: Hibiscus syriacus; assembly: GCF_006381635.1. Lineage (NCBI taxonomy): Eukaryota > Viridiplantae > Streptophyta > Magnoliopsida > Malvales > Malvaceae > Hibiscus > Hibiscus syriacus. The sequence continues at coordinate 182,312 of NW_024063111.1, read as the reverse complement.
TTAGCTATCAAACGATATACAGTTGAAAAGAATTTAAAGAAATTAGTGAATAAAATAGGTGTAGAAATTTTGATGAAAATCAAAAGAAAGAAAAGGAGTGTTATAACAACCTTTTAAAAATATATTGTTGAGATAACATCAATCTTTTTACTATACCATTTAAGCATTAATAATCTTTCGTGGGGTATATTTGAGTGTAGAGATAATTTCACCCAGATCTAAAATTTGGATACAAGTTCATAAGAATGTAGAGATCATTTACATCATAAGCGTTGACAACATACCCCTTTCTCTGCAGCATTGAGATGCGAACATCATCCTCCTTATCCTTCACGAGAGAAATCATCCTCCACGTGAGATGTTATCCTCCATGACAGAAGTCATCCTCTACGAAAAATTCATTATTTGCGTGAAATATTATCCTCTATGAAAGAAGTTATCCTCGACGTGAGATGTTGTTCTTTATAAGAAAATCATTCTTTGCAAGAGTCTATCATCTAAGTGAGCTTATGCCTCCGGAAACGTCTTTTGAAAAAGTTATAACTCCTCTACTAAATAAAGATTATTATCTTCCGCTTCCGCAAAGCATTTAGATGTTCATACCTCTTTTATTGGTGTAAAGATGCCTATTCTAGATTTTTCTGAAAAATATTGAATTGCCTCACCTCTAATTAAGAGAGTCGAGATGTCTTCGATCCGGTAGTAGAAAATTATCCACTGTCATTATAAGGTGTTGAGATTAAGACATATCATTTACTGTCCCACACAGAGCTATTATCCTCTGCTTGAGCATGAGCATTGAGATGCCTTTGTCAATGCAAAGATGATTCGACCTATCAATCGAGTTCTTTAAAAAAGAAAATGAATCTTATTTATCCTGAGAATGAGAGTGTTATGATGCCTCCACTATTTAACAAAATTGAAAGATGGTCTTAAATCAAGTCACTTTACGGTATTCCCTCGATCAAGGGTAACAAGTGTTATACCTCCAGAGATTCATCCAGAGTCACATACTCCTCGGATGACTACAATCCCATGATTAGACCTTCAACAGTCTCACATGATTTATCAAAGTCAAACATGCTCCAACAACCATAACCATTTAGTTTAAGTCAGCCTACATAAAATCATCGTCATCATAGATTTGACATCAACCGTCTTATAGTCGAGGTATTCATACCGAGAAAAAGCTAAAAGGGGGATCTTCACTTCTTATTCTTCACTCTTATTTTCTCTTATACTTTCATCTCTCCCATTGAAAAACATTGACCAACGACTATTACCTCATCGACTGCGACTCTCCACATAAACAAGAAAAGGTGAATCAGCCATAGTTAACGAGATAAAGTTATTATCATCAACATTTTTAAATCAGTATTTAAAGTTTTATATGTTACTATTTTAGTTTTTTTAATAGTGCGATATAATAATATATGCTTTTGTTTTATATCAACGATAATATCATTATATATTTTTAAAAAATATTTATAAAAAATAATTATTTTTTAAAAAAATGTTAAAAAATAAAATTAGAGTTTCATTTGATAGAAAAATATTTAAAAATAATCGATTTTCATAAATTCATTGGCTGAAAGAATTAAACCTTCGTCCTTTCCATAAATCTTAAAAATCTAAAATAGAAGTATGAATTTAAAGTTTAGTGTAGAACGTCGTTATAACAAAGCAAAGTTATCAATATTGTTGTGTTTGTTTTACCGACAAATACACACATTTACTTGCGCAAATTTTCACTTGAATTAGGTACAAAGGCGATGGAATAGTGAAAGGAAGAATGAAATGCTATGTTTTACACTTAAAAAAACAAAAAATTCGAATAAAAATAAGTAATGAGCAAAGCTAAAATGGTTGATTAGAGAGAAATTGATAAGACTAGTCAATTTATTATTTTAATATATATATATGTGAGTAATTCAAATATATTTTTATATTGCTGTGTTACGCATATATGGTTAATAATATTTGAATTCTAAACATGTGGTTGTGGTGAAATCAAAACACTTTCTAATTCTTAAATTCTAAACGTTTGACTGTAGTGAAACCAGAAGAGATTTTATTGAGATTTTTAGACCTTTTTGTTCCTACTTCTCCCTTCTACAAAATATGCTGCTAATTCATTTCCACTTTCTTTTATTTATCTCATTATTTTTTTTTCTCGGCAATAGCTTCTTCTCGAGTTCTTTATTTTGACTAAAAATTCGATTCAGTTATTTCTTCATCACTAGAGACAAAAGTAATTAATTGAGTTCGGATTTCCTTTTTTAGGTATATAAATCGGGGAGCATTATGTTATCATTTATTTTTGAGATTATGTTGACCGAGATGAATTATCACGACATAATAACATCTCCTACTTATTTATTTTCTTATCTTGTGGTTTGGACTGTTAATCTATCAGTTTTGTAGAACATATACTTTTATTTATTTTAAATATTTATTATTTTATGTTTTTAATACATTTTAAATATATATATTTTTTAAAATAACCTTAAATATTATAATACAAATGGATATCGTAACTTGTATTAAAATACACTAAAAATATAATGATTGAAGGAATATAAGTGTTGATTCAACCAATCTTGAGTAGAAAAATGAAAGATAAGGTAGGTGTACCCAATCTATGGTGCTACTGCTATATTATTTTATTACATCATCACTAATCTTTTCGTATTTCAAGATCTTAACCAGGTTTGGAACCAAAAAACAATTTTCAATAACCTTAACAAGAATATGGTTTCAATAAAAAATAAATTACCAAAGTTTTACCTAATTACGGTTTTATTTTTTAAAATATATTTTTAAATAATATAATATGATTATAAGATAATATATGTTTACAATTTTTTAATCTATTAATAATATATATCATATGAGATGATTATAAGATAATATATATTTACAATTTTTTTAATCTACTTATAATATATATCTTACCGATATAACTATTTAAATATATAACTTTGAGAATATTTTTTCCTCTTATCACTAATATGTATCATTACATAAATAGACTAAATCATAAACCTTAAATTCTAAATCCTGCATGAACCAACTTACCTCAATAGTTAAAGGAATCGTTGTTATTCCTAAATGTCACAAGTATTGTCAAATAGTTGATAATACTTAGAGTAGATACTACTTTGTAAACACCTTTAGTTTGATAAAAAAAATCTAAACCTTAAACTCTAAACCCATTTTTATAGATTTTATAGATTTATTTTCTTTTAAAATTATAAAAATTAATTCATTTTTATATAAAATTATACGTTGATTGCTACGAATGGGTGAGTTATGAGAGGTGAAATCAAATGTTGTCACATAGTACTATTTGTCATTGGTAGGTCTTGGGCCTGAAGACATGGTCCAATTTTATTGGACAAAAAAGCATTCCTTTTAGTTTCGTCGCACTCGAATGTTTACTTATTTATATCCCGACGAATTCTTATTTCAAATGATGACACTAGAGGTAAAATTTTGGACATGTGTTGATTGTGTTAATGTTTGATGAATGCATCTGATTTAAGAATAATATCTTGTTACAAGGGTTTAAATCATGATTAATGTATGTCTTGTCCAATGTATTTTTAGTTGGTATATCTGGGCTAATGTAAAATTAAATATATACTTGATTTTGTGTTATGATAATGATCATCATGTAAAATTAACTTCATAGGAGAATAACCTGGGACACTAGTACAAGTATATGCTTAACCATGTATTGATATGAAGCATGATTAGTAAATCTGACTATTTTGTAAGATTAGTGATTATATGTATGACCCACTAAATGATGACATGCTAAAAGTGAATCTTAAGTTAATGCCTTAATTGTTTGCTTCTCAAATTACTATTAACCTACACTTTTGTACTTCTAAGCGGAGATATCTTACTCATGTGATAGGTTAGTTACCCCTTTAACTTTCTTGCTTATATTATTGTGGTCAGTATATTTATGTAGTTCATAAAGTGTAACAAAATAGATATACACAACTGAACTTGTAAATCTCAAATTTTAATAATTATTTATTCTAATGAACATGTATATCATGAAACCTTAATGAGTCATGCTCATAATTCTTTAAAACTGTGATTTCTTTTTAGTATTTGATTTTAAATAACAAAACTTTAAATTTTACCAATACCTCTTGTAATTTTATTTTATTTTTAAGATTTGAAATTTCATTTTTGATTAAGAACGCTTTTAATTAAATTAGAATAGAAGAGTTTATATATATTGATTGGTTATTAAAACGATTCAATTTAACACTTTGAATCATTTTAATAATTCTGGATAGAAATAGAGTTGTTATATTAAATTTAATGATATTATTATTATTATTATTATTGTGGGTGAACACAATAGTATATATTCAAAGTCTCTCAATTATTTGACATATGTCCCTATAAATGTGATGTTTATATTCAAATCATTTGATAATAAAAGTTCATATATCCCTATATATGTAATGTTTGTATTAAAGTTATTTGATAATTAACGTTGTCCCTATATACGTGATGCTTGTATTCAAAATTTAAACAATAACAACAAATTTTTAACTACTAAAATTACTTATTTCGTTCATGTCTCGAACGGCATATTATTTCGTTCATGTCTCGAACGGCATGGGTTACTTTATGTTGTCTGTCCTCTTTTTCTTTCATTTCTTTTGTATATACACGACAATTTCCTTGATAATACTATATTAATGTCACTTCGCTGTTTCGCATTTTGTCAACGCATGAGTTACTTTATTTTGTCTGTCCTCTTTTTTTTTTTCTTCATTTAATGAGAATTTATTTATTTTTTAAGTATCAACTTGGAGACGTGTCAATTATTTCCATAATTGCTTAAAATAAATCGTCTTTTTAATACTTTTTGAACAATTTCCCAGAATTGAATTATTTTTGAACAATTTCCCAGAATTGAATTATTGTTTATTTGGAAGTTTCAACATCATTCATTTATTGATCCTTGCATATATGGTCTTTAGAAATAACAATTTCTTTGACTATTGAAGTAACATGATTTGTGTGTTCAAGATAATTACTTAATATAATATTAATGTGTAAGAGATTATACTTTTTGTCATAAAATCTAAACGATTTTAATAATTTTAATGAGACATAAATAACGTTAACTTGATAAAGATACATAATTAAACTATCATGATAAAACACGTAAAACATGTATTGATATGAAAGTTTTTATAAATTTAACACATACATATATATATACATATATATATATATATATATATAATTTGAATCCAGAGGCGGAGCTTAGGGAGGCACAAAATGCGAGACGGAACAATGCCCAGAATAGCAAGGCCCAAAAAAATTAGATTTATTACTATTGTTACAATAAAAAATCAAACAAAATATTATAGATCAATGATAAAAATTTTAAGCCCAAAACCACATAACCTACTGTTGAATTTTATTAAAGTCATATGAGAAATACCAATAATTAGTACTGTACTACAACTATAAAACTTATCTCATTTTTTTGGGTCTAACTCTACTTTACGAGAAAGGGTCTCTTTTTAAGAATTTACAAAGGGCCTCCAACGTCCTAGCCCCGGCCCGGTTTGGATCTACCAAATAGTCTCAATGATAAAAAGAAATGTTATTTTATCTAGAGATTTTGAGTTCGAACAATTACGTCTGCAGAATATGTGAGATGCCCATAAATTAAAAAATTCTAAACATATACTACATCTTTATCACTCAAGTTACTAAAAAAACTTGTAACATATAAAATACAATTTTTACATTATGTAATTACACTAAGTATCTAAAAATATTATAAAATATATTTAGAATGTGTTTGAAAAGTTTTTTGTGATTAAAATTTAAGTATAATTATATAGTTGTGATATATTTGGACAATTATCCTAATTTATGTATCTCGTTTTTTTAATCTTAATATATAGATCTGGTTGAATAGGAAGTAATGAAATATTTCTAATTACGTTATTTAATTTTATAATTAATTTTTTTTTTATAATTTTATAATTATAATTTATACTATCAAACAATTATATGCAATTGATCAATAAATATATTTAAAAGATTAAAATTCGTTGTAAGTATATGTAAGAATAATCAAAAATAATTTTCCTTTTAATAAAAAATTGTGATCTAATGACAAGTGGTGAATAATGTAAGGTTTTAGAAGTGTTCTCATTCCACGTATTTTAGATATATTTTTTGAGAATTTTTTTTTTATTTTCTCTTAAAATTTTATAAAATGTTTAATTTAAATTTTACTATTTTATCTTTCTTAACATAAAATTCTACGTTCGTCTACACCAATAACTTTTAAAGAGTTAACATATTATAAATATTTAAATAATTGTGTATTAAGAATTCCTTTGTGTTTCCTTTCCTCCAAATAAAATGATATATGAAAACGTTTTGGGTAAATCATATTTTAGTATCTAAATTATTATTATTATTTTATTTTGGTATTTATAATTTTTTATTTTTAAAAATTATATCTAATGTTTAGTTTATGTTTCAATTTGTACTAACCGTTAAAAAATAATAAAACTCTGATCTGATATTTTTTTAATGTTGACATGTCATTACTTTATGGTATCATGTCAATATCAACGTTAGAAATTTACGGTAATGTATTAAAATGAATCTTAAACTAAACATTAGGTATGATTTAAAAAAAATAAAATTTAAATACCAAAACGGAACATAATTAATAATTTAGGTATTAAGCGTGTAGTTTACCCAAAAGGTTTTAAAAAATTCCCGACCGACCTCTCCTTTTCCTCCGATATTATGTCTCTCCTCCTCCAGTCCCTGACCCGTACCCTCTTTTGCCTTCAAGTTTCTTACAGGCCAAACCAGAAAATTATTATATAAGGTAATTTGTTAGACCCTAATCTTTCCGGTTCATCTGATTTTGAGTTTTGGTTCGACTCATCGTCGCTTTTGATGTGAAATGTGCTCACAGCGCTGTTGAGATCTTTAGTGATGGTCGATGATGCCGTTACCGCGACATCGCTACTCCACCTTATGTTTTAAATCCTTCTCATGTGTTCAGCACAATTTCGATGAATTTTCTAAAAACTTTAGGATTTTATTTTATTTTTCTTTGTTTTTTTCTAATATATTTTTTGAATTCAATTCTGGGTATCCCATTTTTAATTAATGTTGTTAATAAATATGCATGTTTATAATGTCTTTGCAGGGAGAACAGAGTAAAACCTTGAAGCTATAGTCCAGAACAGCCATTTTGTTTAGATTTTTTATGTACTTTTTTTTTTTTGCCTTAAATGGGCTGCTTTCATTCTAAAGTAACAAGAGAATACCCACAACACGAAGATGCCATTGTACTCGCTTCACAAACTGCCTGTAAGTTGGCAAATTATTACAGCTTTCTCTTCATTGGGTGTACCCAATTGTTTGATTTGTTTCATGAGGTGAAACACGACGTTTCTGAGCATTTTTCAATCATCAGTCAACAAATATGCAAACTAAGAAGGATAAATTCCAAATTATTCTTGGTTTCTTGTTGATCTTTATGACCTTGGAAATCTTATTTCCTGAAAAAAAAGGGTTGTTTATTCAGTTTGGAGTAGTGTTCTAATCTTTCTCAGTTGGTTTTGCTTGTATATGCAGTTACTGTTAGTGAAGTTGAAGCACTCTTTGAGCTATTCAAGAGCATCAGCGGTTCTGTGATCGATGATGGGCTGATTAACAAGGTAATGTTCAGGGCTTCCTTTGTGTCAACGAGAGATTTTCTTTTCTTTTCTTTAATGTGGTTTAAGATAAATATTATTACATCTGATGTGTTGCATGGTTTTCATGACATTGCTGTTTGATTTGCAGGAAGAGTTTCAGTTAGCTCTGTTTATGAATAGAAAGAAGGAAAACATTTTTGCTAATCGGGTATTTTATTTTGTTGCTTTAGATCCTTATGGGGAAATAAATATTATGTAAAGTTTTGAGTTCCATTATTCTTTTGTGTAAATTGTGTTTGAGGTGCATGTGATGACTAGCAACTAATGATTGAGCTGCATAATAATCTATAGAATCGAATTTTGTTTTTAGGGCATGTATTTATCACTTTTATCTCGTAATTTGTTTTGTATATAATTCTAAGCTTTATGAGAGATGCCTCTCAGACCAGCTTCTTTTAACGTTGTTGTTATGCAGCCTTCTAATACATGCAGATCTTTGATTTATTTGATGCCAAGAAGAAGGGAATCATTGATTTTGGTGACTTTGTCCGTGCACTCACCGTCTTCCATCCAAATGCCTCACAAGAGGTCAAGACAGATTGTAAGTATACAGTTGGTGTAATAATCTTGAATCGCATAAAAAAAATGTTGATCTACCATCTCAATTTTAATTTGATTGTTTACATTGCAGTTGCATTTAAACTTTATGACATGGATGGAACAGGTTTTATTGAGCGTAATGAGGTATTTTGAGCCTGATACACTATTTATTTTGTATATCACACAAACTTCTTTGCAGGCAACTTCATTTTATGTGATTTTTGCAGGTCAAGCTGATGCTGATTGAACTTTTAGGTGAATCTGAAATGAAAGTAGCTGATGAAATTATCGAGGCCATTCTTGATAAGGTGAGAATATGTGTGGTAAAACAGTGGTCTTATCTAATACGGTTATTTGTTTCCCAATGCAATTTTTTACTGAGACATGGGGATTTATGAGCAGACATTCTCGGATGCTGACATTAATCAGGATGGAAAGATAGACATATTTGAATGGCAAAACTTTGTGGCCCGTAATCCTTCGTTGTTGAAAATCATGACTCTCCCTTATCTCAGGTATGTTTTTACCGATACTATTCCCGGCTTACCTAGAAACATTACTTGCCTGAAAGCTCATCCGTCCCACAAATACGAATCATGCAGGGACATAACAACAACATTTCCAAGCTTCATTTTTAATTCCAAAGTAGACGAGGTTGTTACATGATAAGGGCGTATGTACCCGGTTTAGCATTTCGATATTTTTTGCATGATATGTTGACACTGATTGTCTCTGTGAATAAAGTAAAAGCCTGTAAGAGAGCCAAAGGCTAAATATGATTAGGGTTGGTAGTTTTTACTCAAATATACAGGCATTGAAGTTGACCACTTCGGGTCTTTCTCATTTGTAATAATTGATTTTGTAGTTGTAAATGTTAGATTTTGGTTTTCATGTTGATGGATTGCTTGAATACTTTGACTTGGTTAAATAAGTCAACCTATCCTATTCTGATTGATCGCGTAGTGGACTTGGTTAAATAAGTTTGTTTGACTGTAAACGGTTCAACAAATTCCAACTACCAAATACGTGAATGGGTAAGCTAGCACGTTTAGTAAAAAAAATCATATTTAACGTTTGATTTTAATTTCATTTTGGTCTTCTATTGTTAAAAATTAACGGTAATACTAACATGTCACCACAAAATAATACTCTGTCTGTTCCACTGACGTACATAATACTCCTTTTGTTCCATTAAATGTATATTTTTTTATTTTTAAATTTGTTTCATTCAAAATATCCTTTTAACAAATAACATTACTTGCATTTCCTTTTCTATTGTTGTATATTTTCTTATCGAAATAAATCTACTAAATTTATCAATCATTTTTGGGATAATTTTATCATTTTTCTTGGTTAAATATGTCTCTTAAAAATATGTGCATAATCAATATAAGACAAATTATGAGATGGAGAGAGTAGTATGTTATAAAGTTATGCTACTCTTAATATTTTAAGATTTGATGATCAAAACAGAATAAAAATAATAATTGAGTATTAAATGTGTAGTTTCATACTATAAATGTACTTAGGCATTTGGCTATAAAAAGATAATATACTTTATGTTCGCTTGAAATTGTTTAAAAAATATTGCGTTTCGTCACGCCACACCAATTGAGAGTTGATATATTATTTTAAGGGTTAATATATATTTTGGTACTTGAAATTGACTTGACGATTCGATTTAATTCCTATGCTTTTTTCTTTTGTCACATTAGGTATATGAACTTTTATTTGTCTAGTTAGATACAGGAATTTAACTTGATCAAAATTATAATTATACTTTTTTTATTCAAAATAATACTTAAATTTTTTATAATAAATGAAAGAAAATATCAATAAAACTCCTTGCAAAATTTATTATAATTTTAAGATTTCTTGAATAAAATATTGAGATACACAAAATAAATAATAGTTATTGAAATTAAATCAGTTTTAGATTGCAAGAGCATGAAGTCCTCATCTTGGCCCAATGATATCCGAATATGCGTAGTAAAAGCCCAACAAAGATGAAGCACTGCGGTAAAACTGAGTCAACTCGCTTGATTTGTCACCGAGTCGACACCAAAAGGAACTGTTAAAATCAAAAGGGCCAAAACCTCAAAAGCAGAAATTCGCTTTGCTCGTTTTGTTTTTGAGACAGCAAAAAAGGAAGGGTAAAGAGCAATCTCCGACATGGATTTCTCAGAACAAGACGTCGACCTCTTTGGAGAAGACGACAACAACAACGACAATCGTGATGGCTCCCGCGAATCATCTTCCTCAACGTCCTCTGCTTCATCGTCGTCGTCGGCTTCTTCTTCCTCCAACGGCGGCGGCGGCGGAGACAGCAGCAGTGCTAGTGGAAGCGCTAGCAGCGGAGGAGAAGATGAAAACGGTGAAGAAGTAAGCAATGTTAATGCCATTAATTACGATTATAATGAGAATATCGAAAGGGGTATTTTTGGCTATGAAGAGGATGAAAGCGATCTTTTTGGGTCTGATAATGAAGAGTACTATAAAACCCCTGCCACTAGCCCTTTCTCTATTCCTGGTAATTCTTTAATTCATTATATCTCTATTAGATTCACTCATTTTGACCCGTAATTAGGGATTTTGAAGTGTACCAATTCCTTTTATTTGAGATTTATCTATGAAAAAAGAAACCTTTGGGCTAGAATTCTGCTATTTAAGTTTTATGGAGTAATCTCAATGTGCAAGTAATTTTAAGTATACGGGCAGCTAGCTATTAACAGCTAAATTTAATATATAAGTTAAAGAGGAGTTGTTATGGAGTCCTTTTTATATGTTTACTGAATGTTTTTAAATTCTAAGATCATAAGAATGAAATATGAGCTATTATATTGCTTTATTTGATGAAATGTGACAATGTTATGCAGGAATATTTTAACTAGCTGCGCCTGCAATTCTTGTAATATACACTGAATAATTGAATTGATCTTTGGTTGAACCTTTTGTTTCCTGCTTAAATGGTAACTAATCTTCTTTATCACTATTGTTTTACAGTATTGCCTGTTATTCGTAATACTAATAACCCAGGCAGAGGAGGTTTCCGACGAGGTCGCTGGCACAATGATAGAGGAGCTGGTATCCTTGGCCGTCCTGGTTATCCTCCCAGACAAGGTTATGGCTATGGCAACAAATTTGGTAATGGATATCGTGATGACCGCTTTGTTTCTGAGCTAAAGTTCTTAAAGAGTGAAGAGACATTATCTAGAAAATGCATCGCATTTCAGGAAGTGAGTAAATTACTTTTTCTTTTTTCTTTAATGATCCATCAAATAATATAGTTTGATATACCAAAGCAAGGCAAAGTTATTATACCAAATTATCTTTTTCCCTTTTAGATGTAGTGAAGGTGGTTGTCAGGATATTTCACATGGCTTTTTTTGGTTTATATACTTTTTTATAGCTTGTTGATGTGACCAGTAGTGTTTGTTTGGAGTTATTTTATACCTTTAGATACCCTTTAAAGCCTGTAAATTATTTACTTCTGTATACATGCACATACACCATGTTGTCAGGTAATTTTTTTGTGGGCTACCTTTTGCTAAATGTGGTAACCAAATTTGGCAGCCATGCGAACTCGCTTGCTATAGCCGTGTAGAAGGTGGAGATGTCTACTTTGATGACCGCAGCTTGGTAAGATTTATGGATATCAGCATTGTAACTTTCAGCAGGTCTTATATTGTCATTGTTGTCCTCCTTCTCATTAGCTCATTTTTTTATGTTTCTTTAATGTTTGCATCATCAGAGGCTTTTTAAACGTCTTATTACTGAAGAGATTGGAGCTGATCTCAATCAAGGTTTTGATACCTTTACTGAGAAAAAAGGTATGGTTTATTCATGAAAAGTTGGAAATTGTTCATGTTGAAATTGTCTTGTGTTTTGGTGATGTACATTATGCTACCATTTCTTATGTTATTCACATTTCTTTGGCATTTCGTATGAGGTCTAATCAATGCTGCCAACCTTGTGATTTCCTGGACCAGAATTAGGTTCAGAGGGTTTTGGTGATCTTCTTGCTTGCATAAGAGACAAAAATATCCCCCTTCAAAACATTCATTTTGTGGTATGGAAAATGATATTCTTTGAAATATGAATTTGCCATTTAATGCTTTTGTTAAGGATATCATCTAACAATATTCCATACTCCTTTGCAGACTTTTCGCAACAATCTGAATAAGGTAATTGCTTTCTAGTAAGAATGCACACACCTCCTTTCTTTTGTATGACTCGAATTACACAAGCATAGAGAATCTATGTTCATCAGTTTTTTTTACCTTCTATATGAACAATGTCAAAACCACTAATCTTTTTCACTAATAAGTGATGGCATTTATCCGAGTTTTCATTTATGAATTTGATGGATGATACACCACATTTTTTTATGTATTTCATTGGACTGTCTCTTGTTGTCATGCAGATAATGGCTACTGCTTACATTAAAAATGAGCCTTGGGAAATGGGAGTTCACAAGCGGAATGGTGTTGTCTATCTCGACCTGCATAAACTGCCTGAGAGACCACGGAGTGAGTTGGATCGTCGAAGGTACCAAAACTTTTATAGCACCTCCTTACTATTATTCCCTATGGGTCAGCAACATGAAGGAATCAAATGCTTTGAGGTGGCGTGTAGCCCTGCTGATTTCTTTTATTGCTTATTTAACTTCAAGTTCTAATTGCATCACTTTTGCTTTTTGATTTAGATGTTATTGGGGGTATTGTTTTGAGAGCCTTGCTACTGAAGATCCAAGGAGTGATGATGGTGAAGAGATACATCATGTTGATGCCAATGTTGAATACTGTTCGGTGATTAAAACGAAATTAGGGGCTCACCGTATTCTGATGGGTGCTGAAATGGATTGCTGTGATTCAACTGATGAGGGAAGAAGATTTTATGTGGAGTTGAAAACGAGCCGTGAGGTAAAGATGCAACTAGCTTAATGGTTCGTGATGCTCAATGCTTCGCTTGCTGCCTTCTCATTATTTGTAACAGTTTTTACTGGTATAATTCGTGAATGTGTCCCTTCCTTTGCAGTTGGATTATCATACGGAGGAAAGATATGAAAGAGAGAAACTGCTGAAGTTTTGGGTATGTTCTTTTTTCCAATGGACTGTTGGCTGTTCATGGATTGTTCTTACTTTGAAGTTCTGCATGCAAATTATATATATTACTTTCAGATTCTTACTTCATTATTTTATTTTATCAGAAATTCTTGGGAAATGGCATTTTAAAAATTTATATTGAGAAATGGTGTTCTTCCTTTTCAAGTTAGCCTTTGTTTGTGGAGAAAATAACTTTATTGTTTTGTCGTCACAGATTCAATCATTCCTGGCAGGTGTTCCGTATATTGTTATTGGGTTTAGGTAATTTCAGTTGGCATTTCCTACTAACTTCAATTGCCTTAAAATGTCTCTCATTCTTTACTTGTGTGACTAGAAAATCACTTTGTTCCAAAACCAAGTTTAGTTCAGACATAATGATGATAAAAAAAAAAAACTGTTTCAGTGTGTGTGTGCAATCTCCTCTAAAAATGCCGAGCTGTATTTATCCAGAAAACAATGTTGAGCTGCGTTCAGTTCCATGGTTCTCTTTGTAGTAGGTTTTTCTCTTTCAATTAAAATGAAGTTTCCATTGGCGTGTTTGATGTAGGGATGATTCAGGGCGACTTGTACGTACTGAGAGACTAAGAACCAAAGATATTACTCATCGAGTGAAGATGAAGAACTACTGGCAGGTATTATATATTACAGCAAAAGCATCTAATTAGTTGATTAATCTTTTTTTTAAATTGTATTCTCATTGGCATAATCAAAGATATTACGCTGTGATAGTGAAGAACTACTCATGTGCAACAATGATTTTATGGTTTTATATACATGCACCAAGCTGATTTTTCTCCCATTTTGGAATTTCATTGATTCATTGTGCTATAAAGTAAACCTTTTTCCTTGTTTATCTTTAGGGAGGAGTCTGCCTGGCATTTGCTGATGAGGTATTGTGCTGGCTTTACGGAACAGTCAAAGAGAGTAAGATTCTAACTTCCATTTCCCCTTCAAATGTGCTTGATTTTTGTTTCTAATTGAAAATGTATAGTTGTTTGTATGACCGAGTAAAAATCAACATCGAGCATGATGGAAGTTTTCTAGCTCCTTGTTCTGATTTCTTTTGTTGGGCATTAGACGAGGACTACATACTGCAGTTCGCACCACCATTCAACCGGTTAGAACTTCTACAAGCGCAGTCTTGCCCCGATGCAATTACTAACCAGGTCGAACAATCGTAGTCGTTGGCAGGTTTCTTGTTAGTTTGTGATCCAGATAGTTCAAATACAGGATTAAAGAGGATGGTTTATATTTTACCAACTCAGCACTTTGCAGACGAACATTACATCACACATGATAAAGTACTCTCCAAGTTCAGCCTTTTTGAGAAAATATTTGTAGCGTTGTAAAGTCAAAGAACCCCAACTTGGTGTTGGTAGATTCAAAAGGAAGGGAAACAAAATTCCTTGGTAATCAATTATTAGATTTAAAAGCTCCTACTTAAGTGTACTATTGAAAGTTGAAACTCATGAGAGGTAGATGCTGTTTCCGACTCTGCTGTGCTGCACTATTGTTATTAATCCTACTTCCAAAATTAAACTGCAATGGAATCAGTTGGATCGGGGATTGGGATCGTACATTTCTGAGCTTAGGGTAATAGGAATCACTCTTTTCTTAAGATGCATCCGAACCAACCTATTATTGTGTATATAATGTGCTGAGCAGTTTGTTCTTCAATTACTTCATAACAGACTTGCAATCCTCTTGAATCTGGAGGAAAAAAAGAGCTTCAAAATGTTGCTTTTTACACTGCGGTAATAAGTTCCACAAGTCTCATGGGTTGGCTTGAATGTAATTGCAGTACATACAAGTTCTAGTTTAGGTTATATTTAACAGTTTTACAAGATGAGAAAATTTTAGAGCATGGTAAGTAAAGCATCTTGGGAAGAACATTCATTACTGGGAAAGATGGCTATATTGTGCGTTTTTTTTTAATAGTTTAGGGTTATTATAAAATAGTATATGTTTAGAATTATTTTAATCAATTGACAACACACAAACATTATGCAAAAGCAATTGCTTGAATCCAAAGAGAATAACATTTATTTTTATCACGAATGAAGGCAAGGGAAACTTATCTATATCTCTCGGATAAACGGCTTCATTCTTCTTCTGATTAGAAGGAAAAACTATGCGGAAGAAAAAAGTAAAAAGAAATAATAAAAAAACCTTAAGCTTTGTGCTTCATATTCTAATGAAGCATTCATATATTTTATGTAGGACAGAATGGAAACATGGGTCCTTAATAGATAACCCCCTGTCCTACTCTTACAATTTTATTGCATCTTAAGCTGGTTCCAACACAAACATATAAAAATTAGTGGTAGTGGATACAGTTTCCATAGTAATTGTTCGAATCGACCGATGGAGAATAAATCAAGAATCTATACATTACACGGTCTCCGGCTGGCCTATTTGCCCTGTTAGCTGGTTCGTCCCCAGTACTCGCCACATTTCTTCAAGATTCTTCTTTTCTTTCCTTGCCTCATTTCGACCATTGATGTTACTTTCACACCTACGATGAAAATAGTAAAAAATTACAATTCCATTTTAACAGAAACTCGAACCATAAAATATAACTTAAAAGGTTTTAGGATTAAATTTTATTGTATCTCAATCAGTATATTAACATCTAGCTCAGATGATCACTAATGTTTTAACAGAAAAAAAAAGAGTTTGAATGATCATTTTGTAACTTTTAATAGTATGATACTCAACAAAATAGCATCACATAATAGGAGGGCCATTTTATAATTTTAATAGTTAGAGACTCAATGATGATTTATGTACTTTTATCTTACTTTATTTTACATATAAAATTATAAAGATATTTTTGGTTTGAATCAAGGTGTTTATTGTTGGTGGTAGTAATTAATCCTTTTTTTTTTTTGGAGGTAGACGGATCATTAAATAGACTTAATTATGATGTGAGGACTAAAATTCCTATCATATGGTTAAATAATCACAACATGATTATAAGATTGAATTATTAAAAAATGATTAAAGAGAAGTAATAAATGTTGACGGTACTCCCAATAGAAAAACTCATAATCTTCTAGTAATGAGTTCAATTAATTTTTGTTTATTCATTGGATTGGTACATAAATATATAGGGTAAACTACACGTTTAGTAATTCAATTATTATTTTTATTCTGTTTTGGTCATTTAACAATTTTATTTTTAAATTATACCCAACGTTACATTTTAGTCACTTACCGTTAAAAAATAAACAGAACTGTTAACAAGATATTTTTTTTTCCTCAATGAAGATGTGACATTATCTTATGGTGACATGTTAGTAGTACCGTTAATATTTTAACAACAAGTGACCAAAATGAAATCAAAACTAAATGATAGGTATGATTTTAAAAAATAAAATAGTTAAGTGACAAAACATAACAAAAGTGATAGTAGAAATACTAAACATGTAGTTTACCCATTTAGATAAAAACCAATAGTTAACACACTCTCCAAAATAAAAGCTTTTTTTAACCTAAAATGATACGTTAAGGGCTAAAATACTCTAGAAAAAAGAACAAGGGACAAATAAATTATTTTGTCAAATGTTAGAGTTTTTATCCTAAAATGAAACGCTAGGGGCTAAAATCTCCAAAATTAGAATAGGAGGTAAAATGACTATTTTGGTAAATATTGGGGGCTAATTTTGGTATTGTGCCTTATAAAATAAAATAGTTAAGTGACTCAAATGGAACAAAAGAGATAGTATGGATACTAAAAGTATAGTTTACCCATATATATATATATATATATATGTATTATGCATTGTTCAATTGGTGAGTTGTGACTAGCTAATCAAGCGCCACGTGTGATATTTTGGTACCGGAGAGTAGACGCCACCGCCCTTTAAAAACTTAAAAGCAGTCCCGAAGCTATCGCCGCCGATAATCGGCCATCTCACCGGACATATAACTTCTGTACCTATTTAACCTTTTAACTTTCTAGAAATTACCCTTCTCTCTATCCTGTTTGTTTTCACATCCAGCAAATATAAAGTGAAACCGCTCAAAAAAAAAAATCTACACAATAAATAACCTGTTTACACCCCTCATCTATATCTGATTTTAAAACCAAAAGAAGACCCTATATTTTCGGCGGCTAAGGTTGTTCGCGTCATTTCACGTTTAGCATCGGCGATAACGGGAGCGACTAATACCATTGCCTACGAAGAAGGAAAGATTAGAGAGAAGATGTACAGAGGAGACAGAGGGATTGGGGCGGCGGATCGGAAGCGGGTCAACGAGGTGCTTGATAAGCAGCTGGAACGATCGTCGCCCTCCACTTCGAGAGTGACCAACGGCAAGGATAAGTCCGCACGTTACCTCCTCACGGGGAAGCCCCCAACCGATCATCATCGCGACTCTCGCTCCGTTTCTCTACCCAAAGCAGACGCCGAAGGTGTATACGTAACAACTTCTCCCTCCCTCTTTTGATATCTAAATTCGGATTATTTTGTTTAAAAAAATGGACTTTTCCCTTTTGAAATGAGAAAAATAGAGAAATTGAGGTGTTTTTTTATTCTTTCTACATCTAGGTTTTGACAGTATTTTGAATTCGAGAAATTAAGTTATCTACCATTGTTCTTGATATGGATATGTAATTGGAGCCGGATGTAAATAAAATACGATTTTTTTATTGTTATTAATATGAATATTGTGGAAAAACACATTAATGACAAATAGACATTGAAGCTTATTCATATGGATGTAAATAAAATTGCCTCAGCTTTGGTGTGAGGAGATCATATGGATGTTTGTTTGTCGTTCAAACGAACCATCATTTCAATTACTTGAATCCTAAGTTTGTTTTTGCGTTCTGCGATTACCCTTCATCAAGAAAAAAGGGGTGGGGGGCATTTCCAAAATCAAATGATGTTGAATACATTTATGTTTTATGAACCTCTAAACATTCAGCTTTATGAACTGTAACATTATATTTGTGTTTATTCATGGTTACTAATTCAGTTTATTCTTGTTTTACTCTTCTGTGAACCATGTTTTCAAAGCGAGGGATGATTAAATTTTGGTGTTTGGTGACATTTCTTTCCAATTTTACTTGTTAGGGACATATGCTGATGCAAGTTTTTGTTGCATTGACTGTAGATGAATCTGAAACAGACAGCGAAGAGTCGGATGTTAGTGGTTCTGATGGGGATGATACATCTTGGATCTCATGGTTTTGCAACCTACGTGGAAATGAATTCTTTTGCGAAGTGGATGATGACTACATACAAGATGATTTTAACCTTTGTGGGCTAAGCAGCCAGGTTCCTTATTACGATTATGCCCTTGATTTAATTTTGGATGTTGAATCTTCCCATGGTAAGCTTACTGTTTCTTTCTCTTCTCAAGTTGTTACGTTGTGTGATTTTTTGTTACTTCTTGTTCTTGTTGAAGCCTTTTGTTCCATTCTGCTATTAGTTTTTGGAGACTTGAGTGTAAATGCTAGTCTCATTCTCCTTCTTCAAAGCAGATAGTTTTACGACATGCTTAATTCTAATCTGTCTGCTTCAGATCTTGATGAAGGCAAAAATTTAAAACGTTTTTCTATATTTAAGTCCTTGATAATAATACTTTAGTTTAAGTGAAACATATTATTTGTCATCTAGCAACATGGAAAGTGTCCTTTTTCTTAATATTTTCTTGCAACCCGTAATTTTGTTGGGCTGAAATTGATAGGAGATATGTTTACAGAGGAGCAAAATGAATTAGTTGAATCTGCAGCAGAAATGCTTTATGGTCTGATTCATGCCAGATACATATTGACAAGCAAAGGAATGGCTGCTATGGTGAGATGTTCGACATTTTATTTGATGTGATAATTTCATATTTTGATAATACGTAAATTGAACAACCAGATTATATCAATACTTTTGAAAACTTTTACAGCTAGATAAGTACAAGATCTATGATTTTGGAAGATGCCCCAGAGTTTACTGCTGTGGACAACCTTGTCTTCCAGCTGGTCAATCAGATATCCCTCGGTCAAGCACTGTAAAAATATACTGCCCTAGATGTGAAGATATCTACTACCCTCGGTCCAAGTATCAAGGCAGTATCCTTTAGGCCATTGAACTTATTTGCTTCTTCTTGTTGCATGGATTTTGTGGGGGAGATAACATGCATGTCATAAATAGATTTTGTTTTTTTGTCACTACTAAAAGTTTATTATATTCATATATTATCTTGACATTGCTTGCATTAGGACCTCTTCTCTCAGCATCTTGCAATGTTCCTAGGAATAACTTGTTTCATGACCTCAGAGAGAGGGGGGATGTAGACTATTTTCTTCAAAAAACGACATGAACTAGTCCCCTCGAGCTGCAGAACCATTTTGTTAAATATGGTTGAAAGGACTCTATTTGATAAGAAAATCTGCCAATACGACATAAATGTTGTGATATATTGTCATAAGATAAACATTCATATTTCCAACTTTGCTTTGGCATGTTTTGATTTGAGTTTGTAGTGAACTTAATTCTATGTAAGACATCGATGGAGCCTACTTTGGGACCACATTTCCACACCTGTTCCTGATGACATACGGGCACCTGAAGCCACAGAAGGCAACACAAAGCTACGTTCCAAGAGTATTCGGGTTCAAGATGCACAAGCCATGATATATCGGAATCAAAGATCACTTCCGGGCACACAAGTTTGTATCCCGAGCTTCTACTTTGGAAGTAATGGTTTTGAACGATGAGGTATAGTTTGACAGTCCCTCTCAAGTAAATCATGTTTTAGAGCCGATTTTAAATGTTCTAAAAAAGTATTACCATAAAGCATATTTGCTAGCAGCAAGTGTTAATTGAGCAGCTTTTTACTTTGGTGTTCTTAGCTGGAATTGTTTGTGGGTAGAGATTACTCTCCAAAGTAGTCTTAATTGATTATTATTTGATGGCTGTTTGGTCTCGTGTGTTACCTTTGTATTATGTGTTTATCGTTACTTAAAGATATTTTTGTATCAATTTGTTCACTTGTAGGATGAACGTGTTTTAGTCTTCTGATTTCTGGTGTGTGACCTTGTGTTCATGGAAACGAGATTAAGACTCTGGGTAATCTCATAACAAAATAAAATTATTTGTAGGATATTTGGCTCCAATTTATTGGAAAATTTAGTGGTTTTACTTGTTTAGAAAATATAGTATTTTTGGTGTTAGAGAAGGGCTTTTAAATACTTCATTTGAACAAAGAGGCCCACTTCTTAGCATTTAGATACAGATTTGTTTTGTTTGTACACCCAAAACACAAACAATTAGGTACCTGACAATAGCTATCCGTTAAGTCGGTATGTGTAATAAGAGTTAGGGTACCAACAGTGGCCCGAACCGATGTCAATCTTTAATTTTTACGAAAAAATAAGAATGATTAATGTTGATATTGACAAATGGATAATATAAATGACATCAACTTAACAAATCTATTAAAAAAATCAGTAATTATAGGAAAAATTAAATTAAAACCTCACACTTTAAGAATTTGACTGGGCATAGAAAAAACCAAAATAAATAGCAATATGGATAAGAAAACAGAAACAGTGACATGCATGGATGCTCCCAAAATAGATAAGAGGAAGTGATAAGAGATGAGGACGACGTGGACAAATAGTAGTATTTGATTTTGGAGTAATATACTAAATATGTGGATAAGGGAACATGGTGGTAGGACCAGTTACTTGCTTTGTCATTGGATGTGGAGGCTTCACCTCCTCCTCTTTTTGACCAATTAATTGCATTTATTATATACTTCTTCAGACACTTACAAACCACCTTACTACACTTATCAGAATCGAATCATTATTAGACGAATTAATCGATTTGTTTTCTTTAATTATTAATTAAATAGAACTTTTTTTTAAAAAAAAAATAGTTGAATCAAACTAAATTCGGTTAATTTCGTCAGTTAACCGAATTAATCAAATTTTATAAATATATATGTTAATTTTTTATATTTTTTATTAATTCTGTTAAGATCAAAGTATAAATGCTCCTAAATCTAAATAATATATAATACATTAAATATTTAATAATTTAATTAATTTGATTAATTAACTGATTTTAAATTTTGAATTAATTGTCAATGGACTGAACCCAACATTAATGGGTCGATTAATCGAAAAAAAATTACTTCGTTCAGATAATTTGATTTTAACCGAATTATGAACACCCTTAATCATGTGTTGTCTTAAACACTTCATTTTAGATTTTATTAGTTTCTTCCTATTTTAATATAAATATGTGTTAAAACTTTGGTATAAACAAGATTAGCACATGTTCATGACCTGACAAAAAAAGGTTAATGTCAATATATGAGCATAATTTGTTCAAAGCATTTAGCGGTCCATTTTCGAGTGGAGTACTAAAGAATCCAAAAGTACCTTTTTAGGTTTTACTAGTGAGATCGATTCGTGTTACACTTCTAATTTTGATAGGTTAGTCTCCTAATATAATAATTTTTTGCACACACAACGAATCAAACTTGAAACATGCTTAAACGATATCAAACTGCTTATCACTTAAACCAATCCCATTAGTGACAAATATGATATTAATATTTTATATTTATTTAAATTTACTGAATTTAATTTGATCGAGATTGTTGATGGTGTAACAGATAAGAAATTGTTGATGGTGTAATAAATATGGAACCTTGGCGAGAGAAGTGATGGTGAGTGGATTGAAGGTTGATGGTGTAACAGATAAGAAATTGTTGATGGTGTAATAAATATGGAACCTTGGCGAGAGACAAGTGATGGTGAAAGTGGATAATTTGAAGGTTTTTAGGATGTTACAGCAAAACTCTCACAGATGCTCTTCTTTTACCCTTCTGGACTGAATTACAAAGCTGCTAAACTGCGAGTGGAACGTGAATCTGAGACATGTCAACAGAGTCACTAACTAGGTTGCTGATAAGTTATCCAAGATGGCTGGAATAGGAGGTGTTGCAGATATGGTGTCCTCCATGCCACCTTTGGAAGTTGCTTCTCTCTTGCAACAGGATTACATTGGTCGTTTTATAGAAGCTCTTGTTTAACTCTTGTTTTGTTCTCTTATTTCATAATATTTTTTTTTAAAAATCGAATATATTTAAATATTTAATATTTTTTATTTTTTATTTGAAAGTGATGAGAAATTCAAATAGACTAGGAATTATATAAAAATCATTCAACTTGACTCGAAATATGAGTTTTAACAATTTTTCAAACCTGATTATATTTGTAAATGATTAACTCAATTCTATTTTAATTTCTTCATATTATTTTATTTAATTATTAAATAGTTATGTTGCTTTTAACTTTTGTATTTAATATTTTTATTTTATGTACCTTTAAATATAAAAAGTATCATATTTTTAATGTTTATGCCATACTATTATGCATTGTTATAGATTTATTTTCTCCGAAATATAAATTATATAATACATAAAAATAAAATAATATGTTATTTTATGAACGTAAAGAATCAAATCGAATTTGAAATCTAAATATTTAAACTTATTCATATTTTCATCCAAATTTATTTTTTAAATCTAATATTTTTACTTGAAGTCTCTTAAATTTTAAATAGACCTCTAGAGTTGAACAATTCCCCTTCGACCACAACAATATAGCAAAATGAAAGGTAACATAGATTGAGATCTGACCAGAGGATCAGTTTAGTCGAGTTTCTTGAATTTTTTAACCATCTAATTTAATTTGTTTTTCCTTGGTTTTATTTTTTATATTAACTTTTAGTGTTACATTTATTAAAATTTTATTTTAATAAAATGACTTTATTTTATAATCTTTTGATGTCATTTAATAACGTTTTAAAGATTTTTTTAAAATTATTTTTCTCACAAGGTAATATATGTTTTAAAAATTCTAAATTATTTGACAATGAACGTTCAACCACCTCTATAAACGGTAGCACTTGAATTCAAAATCTCTAAGAACAACAATGGTCTATTTTAACGTTGAAATATCAATTTATTTACAATTTTAACGTTTTTATATTTTCATTGATTCAATTGATATATATATATATATATATATCTGATAAATTATTACCGAGAAACCTATGTGTGGATTTCTGATTTACTTTAATCTTATTTAAATTTATTTGATTTATGTGTTATTATTTTATATTAATTCATAATTCTGATTGTTGGAGATCTCCCACGGAAACTGTTCTCAACCTGGCGTTAGGGGCAGCCTACTATCTTACCTCCCCTTATCTCATTACATACGGGAATAAGATCAACTAAATTTTATTTTACATTAATTCTGAGACTGGAAAGTCTGGCATGCATTATCTTTATATTTGTTTATAGTGTATTGATTAAGGAATTATAAAGGTTTTCGATTCATTAATTTCTCAAATTAAAAAATAAAAACTAAAAAAGTGAGTGCTAAATTCATTAAACTGCCACGTGGAATAAAGTAAGAGGCCTCGTCAGCAGATAGACTGGTTGAACGCCACCCGGCACTTCCCCCATTTGAACGGGTTTTGATACTTGGAGATGTGACCAAGGCAAAGCGCCTTCCTCAATGTAATTGCCCCTAATTGTACCCATATTTATAAAATTACTTTAGATTTTTTCTCTCCAGTTTTCATATTTTCTAAAACAGAAAAATATATTTTAAAGAACCCTTCCTCAATGTGATTGCCTCACTATTTTATTCTTTCGGAATTATACAAATTGGGAATTTTAAACTAATCGTAATTTTTGGGCGAAAATAACACAAAAAACAAATGGAAATGGAAGGAAAAAGGAGGCAGTGGCATTTGAGAAAATAAAATGAAAAGCAGGGGGTTTAGTTACAGAAGCCGTGTCAACCAACAAATTTATAATGTTGCTCGAGTAAGAATGGAATGTCGAAATTCGAAAACCAGACATCGAAAAGCCAAAACCAAACAACCCATAATTAGTAGGCAGAAAACACAACTCAATCAGACTCAAGAAACATAGACGAAATTGCCTTCGAAGTTCAAACAAACACTTTTCAGTTTCACTTGCCGTTATAAACACAGAGAAATCAAGAAATAGAAGAGTTGTTTGAATTATGTAAATGTATCAGAAGAAATCTGACCAACAACAAGAAGAGATCAGAAAAGCAGGCATAATCTCTTCCGATTTCAACAACCCACACTGGTTTTGGTCTCAGTTCAATCATCAAAGCCCTGATTTTGCCATTCAAATTAAGCCACATCTCACCATCCGAGTGCCAAACCTTCACCAACGCCACCAGCAGCAGAAGCCCACCGTCACAAAGAACCCAACTTTCACCATCAAAAACCCTCCTCCTCCGATAACCCTTCCCCACCACATGCCCTTCTTTCGACTCCTCATAAGCGGCCTATAATGACCCACAATTCTTTTTCTCGTTCCCCTACCCTTTCTTCTTTCAAGAATCACCGTGTCCACTGCGAAAGGGTTGAAAGATTCAATCTTTCCCAGTATTTCTCTTGTTCTGCTTGTCTTGGTAGGAAACTTGTTCATCATTTGAACCGTGGCCGTTTGCTTTGTTTCCACTTACGTTTCCTTTTTTTGCTCTCTCTCCCATCGCTTTACTTTTTGGTTTCGGTTCCTCGGCGGGTTTTCGTGTTGAATATCGTTGCTTTGCTTGCTTTCTCGCTTACCCTTTTGGTTTCCCTTAATCTTGCACTCCCTCGCTTGCCTTCGATTCGATTGCTTCTCGCTCGTTCGTTACCTGCTAAGTTTAGCCAACTAGGGTCGTCTTCTAAATATTCGAAAACTGTTGTTTGGTCTATTGGATCCAAGCCGAATTCGGAGAAGAAGCCGAATTCAGGGACATGGGTGCAGGTTTATAGTAATGGGGATGTATATGAGGGCGAATTTCATAAAGGGAAATGTTCAGGGAGTGGGGTTTATTATTACTACATGAAAGGGAGATATGAGGGGGATTGGATTGATGGGAAATACGATGGTTATGGTGTGGAAACATGGGCGAAAGGGAGTCGATATCGTGGTCAATTTAGGCAGGGATTGAGGCATGGAATTGGTGTGTACAGGTTTTTACTGGTGATGTTTATGCAGGGGAGTGGTCTAATGGGCATTGCCATGGATGTGGAGTGCATACTGGTGCAGATGGCAGCAACTATGTAGGGGAGTTCAAGTGGGGTGTAAAACATGGGCTTGGCCGTTACCATTTCAGGTGAATTATTGTTCTTTCTTCTTTGGATAGATTTGAGTGAAGAAACAGTATTAGATTTTGATGTTGCCTTGTCTGGTATGTATTCAATCATCGAATGGCGGGAAAGAACTGAAACTTTGGGATTCTGGAGTCTGCATTGTTTGTGTTTATATCAATGTATGATGTTTGTTCCAATTACAGATTTTGGTAGTGGTAGTTAAAGCTTGCGTTATGCTTGTCTTTAGATGGTTCCGAATTCGATTATCTATTTTCGATTAGTGAACTACTTCTGACCTGGTGAAGTTTTACCTTTACACCTAACCCACATCTCTCTTTAATCATTTAATAAGTTCATATGAGAAATAGTCTTCATTAGCTTAAAACTTGGTAAGTGAAAAAGTGGATCAGGGTTCTTTGCTCTATAGATTC
Organism: Hibiscus syriacus; assembly: GCF_006381635.1. Taxonomy (NCBI): domain Eukaryota; kingdom Viridiplantae; phylum Streptophyta; class Magnoliopsida; order Malvales; family Malvaceae; genus Hibiscus; species Hibiscus syriacus. The sequence goes on along the minus strand of NW_024063111.1, from coordinate 156,303 downwards.
TAGTCATATTCTTGGTATATGTTTGGTGTATATTACTAACAGTAACATCCTAGGCAGTTTATTTGTTGTTGTTTAAAGTTTAACTGTTTTAGCGGTCTTGTTTTATGATATCTATTTGTTTCTTCATTTTCATAACATTGGTTGAGCATATCCTTGCAATCTTCTTAGCCATGAATCCCTTCAAGATTTCTTCAAATGGCTGCCTTGTGGGGAGTACTATAATATCAGGGTTATACACGCACACACGCATATATGTATGTATATATATGTGTGTGTGTGTGTTGAGTGAAAGGGGCTTGAATCCAGCTATTTGAGCCAGGGATTCATGCACTTGTCATTGAGACTAGTGTTGAGGTGTGCAGATTATTTTTCAATTGAACTGGATTAAAATTATTCCGAACTTTTGAGTCATCATTCGTTGAGAAAGTTAGGGATATAACCATACTTTTGATGTAGATTTCAGTTTTAATGACTGGTAAGCTTTATGAATTGAAATGCAGAAATGGGGACATATATTTAGGAGAGTATTTTGCTGACAAGATGCATGGCTTTGGGGTTTATCAATTTGGAAATGGACACCAGTATGAGGGAGCCTGGCATGAGGGAAAAAGGCAGGGATTTGGCACATACACTTTCAGAAATGGAGAGACACAGTCTGGTCACTGGCAAAATGGGGTTCTTGATGTTCATAGCACACAAAGCATCTATCTTGGATCTCCCAATGCTGTCACTCAATCTCGAGTCGATAATGTCGTTCAGGTATTTTTCATATCATTTATCTGGCATTTACCGGCTTCACTAGCAGCTGATGTGTATTCCTAAGAATTCCGTGTTCATATTCAATGTAAATGTGCATAATGCACATAAATTCTGTGTTCTCTTATAATATGCTGCGCTGCGTACAGGAAGCGCAGAGAGCTGCGGAGAAAGCTTACGGCATTGCAAAGATTGATGAGAGAGTGCACAAAGCAATCGCAGCTGCAAACAAAGCAGCCAATGCTGCCAGAGTAGTAGCCGTGAAAGCCGTACAAAAACGAATGCATCAGCACAACACTGATGATGTTGATCCTTCAACTGCAATTGTATAATACAAGGATCCCAAATGGTGCATTGTTTCTGATATTGTTCGTCATATGTGTGGTCGTAACGGTCTATAACAGTAAGAAGTTATCTGCTTGGAACCATGTTTAATCATTCGAGAAGATGGTTGATCATGGAGCAAGAAATGGGTTTTCCTTCTTTTTTTTCCTAATGGCTTCGGTAATATATATATATATATATATAGGTTGAGCTTACGAGTGAAGAATGCGCTAAAGGTGTTTTAAAGAGCCTGCAACTACTTATCTTATTTTCCTCATGTATATGCAGTTAGTAGCTACCGGATTTTGGTTAAAGTTTTAACCATATTTTAAATTTTATATTAAACGTAGAAAATTCATAAATAAAAGGGAAAAGTCTACTATGCACGTCATACACTGTAACATACTATTAAAACGATATATTAAAACACATAATAAAAAGTTAAAGTTTATTTATTGTGTAACAGTTTCTTAAAAATTATTTATTTATTAAAAATTAATTTAATTTTTTATTAAAAATAATAATTAATTTAATAAGTTTAATTATTTAAAATTGAAATATTTAGCTTATATAAATATAGGGTTCATCCCAATGAATAAGTAATCACCATCACTCCTCGTCGACAATCATTTTGTCTCTCCGAAAAATCATTTTAAACACCGGTTACCGTTGCCAGAAAGTAAATATTCGTCATCGTACGTGTTTCAGTGTGTTCTTTAACTAAACGCTTCAACGTTGTTTGTTATGTGTAAATCAAATTTTATTAATACAAATTTAGAATTTATATATCATCAACGATCCGAAAACAGAAAAAAAAATGTTAAATAACTTTCTCGGCATCCAAACACTGACTTTCGCTCAAAAAATGGCAGTGATTCCTGACTTCTTCCGCAATCGACGTAGCAACAGCGTTCTCGACCCATTTTCGATGGATTTATGGGATCCATTCAAGGAAATCAATTCCCCAAAGCTCATATCATTCCCTCAACTTTTCCGAGAAAATTTCGTTTTCGTCAACTGTCGTGTGGACTGGAAGGAGACTTCGAACGCACGTGTGTTCAAGGCGGAACTTCCAGGGCTGAAGAAAGAGGAAGTGAAGGTGGAGATCGAAGACGATAGGGTGCTTCAAATCAGTAGAGAGAGGCACGTGAAGGAAAACAAGAATGACATGTGGCATCGAGTGGAGAGGAGTAGCGGGAAGTTCTCGAGGAGGTTTAGGTTGTCGGAGAATGTAAAATGGATGACGTGAAGGCTTCGATGGAGAACGGGGTTCTTACTGTTACCGTCCCTAAGGTTGAGATGAAAAATGCTGAGATCAAATCTGTTGAAAATGTCGCATGTTCCTTTGGAGGTGTTTGATTTGTTTGCTACGTATTCATTGGTGTCTCTGTTTGAAGATTGAGTATTGTATGGTTGAATAATGTATAAAATTTACTTCAATGTTGATGGTATGATTCCACCCGAAAAAAAATTACTTTTGCATATTACTTGAGTATCATATATATTTTTTAAAATGTTTTTTAAAGTAAAATTTAAAAATATTCTTAAAAAACAACAAACAATAACGGTCTTAGCTCCATTTATTTATTTAACAATTTTTCTTAAAGAGTTGGGTAAATTTATCCAAATGAAAATACAGAGAACGTGTTTTTATTTACTGAATTGATTTTTGAACCGGAAAAAAATATATGTTCGTTAAGAAGAAATTATTTGGTGACTAGAAAGTCCGGTTTACTCTTTAAGCGACTCCATGAAAGGGGTGAATGGTGTTTAAAATGATTTTTCAGTGAGACAAGGGTTGGTGAAGGTGGTCCCTAGTTGACTTGGATGAACTCTAATATTATATAAGTTTGATATTTTAATTCTAAACAAATTAAACTTATTAAATTAATTATTATTTTTAATAAAAAATCATAATTCTATTAAAATTAAAATTAAATTTTAATAAATTATTAATTTTCAATAAACTATTATTCTTTTTAATATTTATATAATAAGGATAAGGTGTATTTCGGTGTGTCACTTTAGTGGTATGTTGCGGTGTGCGACGTGCACTGTAGACTCATACATAAACGATATCAAATCAATTGATCTATATGGTAAAAGAGGATATGGTAAAAGAGTGGTATCTTCAGGGTATATATTATCAATAGGATGATTTTTTTGAACATATATTATATTATAATCACTTTAGATTATTAAAAAAAATAGAATAAGAGTAAGGGGTAATATGAGTATAGGCGTCCATTGTAAAATGATTTAGAGTTTTTGAATAAATTTCAAATTTATCCAAAAAAAAATTAAACCATTTTACTAACATATCATATCATCAAACCAACATCATTTAATGTCTCATTGATCAAAATTGAAATTTTTTGAATTTGGTGAATAAAAGTGCACAATATAAAAAATAAGTGAGACATTTCGATAGTTTACCCTTTAAGTAAATTTAAAGAAGTTAATAATTTCTTGAAATGCTTCATAAGTAGTTGGCTCCCACTTCATCCTAGTTCCTAATTTGTAATTTCCCGTTTCAACGCCTTAATTATCGCAAAGATATTTAAACCTTCTTCGCCCTCCATCTCTGCCAGCCAGATGACACCTCCCGGCTCTCTCCAATCCATAACCACCTAACGATATTATTATTATTATTTAAAAAAATTGGAAAACAAATATTTTAAAAAATAGAAAAATTTCTGTAAATCACGAGAAGACCATTGTATAGTAAGTTTGTTTTAGATCGGGAATAGAAGCAATCGTCTCTAACGTTTAAGCAAACAACCAACCAACCTTCCTTCCTGTTTTTTTTTTTCATTTTTGTTTTCCAAATGAAGAAGCCTTTACATAGCACATAATAAATGTAAATCTCGTACTTCTTTTCTCGCCTTTCAAATTTTGGTTCCTTTTTGAAATCTCGATGCTGTTTGGTTCTTTGATCTGGATTTAAAGATTCGTCTCGAGTTTTCTCTTCCACTGGCTCAACAGTCTACGCATTTCGAGTTTTGCTTACTGTAAACCCGTCGGATCGGATAATATCCTTGATTTGGATCTGCTGTTTTGGCGTCTCGTGTCTTTGAATCGTCATTCCTTTTAATAAATAGCTGGAGGAATTTAAAGTTTCCTTTACTCCGTGAATGCATTTAATGCGTGAACATTGAATCAAAATTTGAGAGAGAGAAGTTACCCGGTTACCTCTGTGGTTGAAAGATGGATTTAGCTGCGGTCAGCGAAGAGCTAGCGGATATCGAAGGACAAATCGCCGACATTTTTCGAGCTTTATCGTAAGATTTTAATTCTTATATTTCTTTCGTTGACTCTGCAATGTTGATTCCGATCAGATTGTTATGATGTAAACTTCTGCTTTCTTTCGTAAATCTCTATTTGAAGTAACTTGAGCTTAGGCATTGTGGATTTTATATCGATTACGATTTTTTCCCACGTTTTTTAAACTGCTGTTGTATTTTTTATTGCAGAAATGGATTCCAGAAACTGGAGAAGATTAAGGATGTTAATAGGCAGAGTAGGCAATTGGAAGAGCTTACCGACAAGATGAGAGAGTGTAAGAGGTATTTCAGATTCATCCTCGAAACTTCTCCTTTTTGTTTTCCTGAATAATTGTATGGTGAAGAAGTAAAACAGTGACGAGACTCGCATTATGTTTATGAAAGCCTCTCTACCTTTAGTTTGAATAAATCTCAATGATAAAGCTTTGGTTTATTCACTATTTTTTTTATAAAAAAAAGGAAAGAAAAGAAAACGAACTAGAAAACCCATCTGTTATTGTGTTGTTTCTTAACTAAGAATTTAAGGTTGTAAGAAATTGGTCTACCATACTGTTGGTTGTTGTGTGGTTATTTAAAACTGTTTTCCCATCAGTTGGAATCAAAATAGTTTCCACCTTGTTCTTTTCAGGCTCATCAAAGAATTCGATAAGGAAGTTAAGGAAACAGAGAGTAGAAATGATGCAAACACCCGCAAAATGCTGAACGAAAAGAAGCAGTCAATGGTGCTTTAGAACTTTCATTTTATTTTCTCTTTTACATTTTTTAAGTTAGATACTCAACTTATGTTCAAAGTTTTCTCAACCTTATGGGATTCTCTTGCAGATCAAGGAGTTGAATTCATACGTTGCCCTTAAGAAGCAGTAAGTAGTAGAACTTATCCATTTTGTTTCTTGTGAAATGAAGGGATAACTTTATTCATGTTCATGAATCATGCTCTTACTAGTTGTATAAATCATTCTTATTTCATATTGATTGAGTTTATCCCTTTTATCTGGATCACAGGCTCCTTTCCCTATTTCCAAATTCTCCCTTCTTTCTGTTTTAAGCTTTTCTTTTGATCAATTTTGTGATCTTGTGCTACTAGACTAAAGTTGTTATTGATGGAGCTTTTCTTTTGGTCATCCTTGTGATCTTGTGCTACTAAATTAAAGTTGTTATTGATTTAAACTGGTCATTTGTAAAGGCAATTACTATAGATATTATTCAATAATAAATTCATTCCTATCATAATTGCTACTTTTTGTTAAATGTTTGGTTCTTTTGTTGATGTGTAATGTGGCTTGGTCTGAGTCTGACATTGTTTTTCTTATGTTACAGACATCAAAGCAATCTTGAGAACAACAAACGAGTTGATCTCTTTGATGGGCCTAGTGAAGGCTTTGGGGAAGAAAATGTCTTGCTAGCTTCATGTAAGTATATCAGTTTCTTATTATACCTGATGTGAAGTTCAAGTTGAAAATTAAAATGTGTTTATTATAGTTACTTAGGTAGACATTGCTCTTCACCAATCAGTGTTTCTTTCTGAAATTGACAATATACACAGATGCATCAATTCACGCCAAACATTGTTTGCCTCTTTTATTTTCCTTTTTAATTTTACGCATGCCTTAACAATTCTCAGTTTCTCGTTTATTTTAGAGTGATTGTCCAATGATAGTGGCTGTAAGATGTGCCAGTAATTTTGTGCTATTGCTAGAATATATGTTGTCAAACACAATAATTTGACGAGGGATGAGAAGCTTGTCAAAGAAACCTCTGATCACTTGATTCAGCATTATTTTCCTCTTTATAAATAAAGTCAAGCTATTTGTTTTTGTAATTTTGTGTTTGTCAAACTGGGAAGGAATAGTGTAAACTTTGCTATGAGGAACTACTTGAGCGTTGATCAGAGTTGTATCTAATGGTTAATATATTCTGTTGGTATGGCAGCATGAATTTCCAGAAATAATCTTACTATGAAGCTTTGTTCTACTGTTCTGCCTGATCCAATTCTGACTCCTTTACATTGATTTTTGGGATGCTGTTGGAATGTACTGGAAATGATTTGTAGGTATCATATTTTTCTTCAATTTTGAACTTCTTCTGAGACAAACTGTATGTTCTGCAGCTATGACAAATCAACAGCTAATGGATAGAGGAAACCAAATGATGGATCAGACTGATCAAGCCATTGACAGGGCTAAGAAGGTTGGTATCAAAACTTTTTCTGCATCTGATTATATGACAGCCCGTACATTTTCTGTAGAGAGAAATAATTGGTTGTACATTCAGATCCTTAGATCTTGAAATGTCCTTCTATATTCTTTCTATATTAAACTTAAAATCAACAAAATGCAAAAGTCTTGGGATGTACAACGATTTGTATTAATTCCTTCCTTCATTATCACGTCTCGATGGATGGGCTATTGAGAATGATAGACTAATTTTGCCTGACCCTTTTTAATATTAGGTTGTTCAAGATACTGTTGATGTTGGATCAGAAACTGCTGCAGCTCTCAAGGCTCAGGTACACAACTTAAAAGCATTAAGAATTATCAACATCATGGTCATCAAGTGTTTTACACTTAGATTGTATTAATCTTTTGAGATTATACAGCGATATTCAAACTAAGCCATGTTATTTCTATCATATCTAGACTGAACAAATGAGCAGGATAGTTAATGAGCTGGATTCTATCCATTTCTCAATACAGAAAGCATCTAAATTGGTCAAAGAAATCGGTAGGCAGGTCAATCTCTGAAACATCTACCTCTTTTCATTCTTATGATCCGTATCGTGTTAACTTGTATTTACTAATTTTATTATCCTTTTGTGAATAGATTGCTACTGATAAGTGCATTATGGCATTGTTGTTTCTTATTGTCGTTGGAGTTATAGCCATCATAATTGTGAAGGTACAATTGTTTTCCTCGCTCCAACATTGATCACTGAACTAATATTGTATTGTGGATTGTGTATAAGATTAAAAGCATTTTCTCTAGATTGCCAGTGAAATTCCAGATTGAAAGCTGCCTGTGTTAATTTATCGTTTCGAGTTGTACATGTTTTCTATACCTATGCTCAATTACTGGGTTTTCTTTTTCAGATTGTGAATCCAAACAACAAGGACATCCGCGATATTCCGGGATTAGCACCACCTGCAATGAACCGACGGCTACTTTGGACTCTGAATTGAAGAGTTAGAATGGATCACCTGATGACATGTGGGGACTATTTGTACTGTAGAATCGTTGCTACCTATACTCCCCGGCAGTCGGGTATGATTGTTCAGTTTGATTTCTGTTTACAATAGTTTTGGTGCATCCACTAAGAGTTTGGCTGAACTTCCCATGAGCTAACCTCGCATTAGTCATTGTTATGATATCATTGAATAGCATTAGCATATGATGAGATTCTGTACGACTGGTGTTTTTTTCATTACGGACAGAAGAAATTGCCCCCATAGACGAGTGGAAAGATCATGTACTTGAGAGTGTGTTGGTCGGTATCATACAACACTCGCACGACTTTACATTGTTCTGATTTTCATAATGTTTTATTACTACTATTGACTCCAGAATATGTGCTTCAGTACAATGACTTGTGAGGTGGAGTCTTGGGTACAGTTACAGGTGTTCAAATCCAGGTACCTGCATTTTTGGGTATCCGAAATGCTGGGTACCCGTGACTTTCAGGTCATCGAAACTCTGCCTGTGGCCTGGCCTGTAAAGGTGGGTATTCGTAAGTCGGGTATCTGCATTTTCAGATCGCAGGTACCCGATTAATGTTTATTTTATTTTATTTTTTTAATTCATATTAATTTTTTTAAAATCTCTATAAAAACATTAAATTTAAAATTTAAAAGTTTATATTACATAAACATAAAATTTATCAATCTAAATTATATAATCTAAAAATAAATTTTAAAAATACAAAAAATGAAATGAAATGAAATGATGAAATTATAATTAAATTTAAAATAATTGGAGACTAAAAAGAAATAAGTTAAATATTAAGGCGAAATAATTTGAAAAATAGAGATTTATAATGTTAGAGTGAAATGATTTTGAAATTATAAATGAAAATTTTAATTTAAAATAAAAAAATGGTACTAGATCGGAGGGTATCTAATTAAGGGTATTTTTGTGATCTGGGCCCAATTAAAAAACTATAAAAAATAATGGACCGGATACCCGACCTACAAAATTGGATATTTATTTCTAAAATATCCAGTAATTTTACACAGGGTTGAAGGGACAAATAGTTCGAACCAGGTACTTTAACACCCCAGTTACAGTATATTCAAATCGGTATGCTTAAGTCTTTATTTTTATTTTTTATTTTCGAAGATTTTATATTCTGATATTCATGTATGAGCATCTGGATGCATGCCAGATTTTTTTTTTAAATAATGGCCAAGTGAAAGATTTTGGGTTTCAGCGACTGTCATTTCTTGTTAAACTATTTTTAAGGCAAGAAGAGTCTAAGATGGTTCACATTCTAATCTTTAAAACTGAATTTAATCTTTGACATAATCATGAATGAAAAAAAAAATCAATAAAATTGAAATTTCGTTTATCTTTAAATTGGTGTCTCAATAATCAGTTTGTGGAATTATAAATTTCTCATCCATAAATCACAGTTTTAATTTCATTCGTATGTATAGAATAGTATTCATATAGTTAGGAATGTGTCACATCAATTTAAAAATTCTAAAAAATAGATGTATTTTCTTTTTAATCAAGCAGCATAAAAGCCGCATAAACACAAAATTGGAGCACACAAATAATATATTTCACACATTAAAATTAGTAATGTGAACGCGTTATTTAAGTGGAAAATATTCTTTAAATTATAAAAATTTCATGTAAGCCCAAAAGAATACCGGGTCAGATTAAATTGGATTCATTTTAAATACTTTTATTTATGTTTTTTCCTGATATTCAAAATTATTAAATTTGAGTTTTAGTTGGCTCATATTGGTTTGGTTATTCCAACAAAGGTGAGGAAAAAATTTGCATTATTAAATAAATCAAGAGGTGGGTACCAAGCTTAAATTGGGGGGGGGGGGGGGCAGAAGTTGGATAATTATGGCTATTTGACCAATTTACTTTGACATGACAATGGGCAAAGGGCAAAACTAAAATCCTAAAGCAAGAAGAGCTTGGGTGAAATTCCAGTAGAGAGAAGTATTAAAATAATAATCTGAATGAAAAGCATAATCCAATATGATGGTTGGATTTTGATTTGGGACGGGATGATTTGTAGACTACTAAGTGAATGGAAAAATTGTAATTTAAGAGGCATAATTAGTAGTGGTTATTAAGACTTTTAATTAGATTAGAATAATCAATTTCTTTTTTTTTATTAATATGAGGCTTGTATAAGATAATATTTATTTAAATAAAACTTTTAACCATTTGACATTGAAAGCTCGTACCCCTGACGTTCTTGGTGCATGAACTCGAGACGGAATAATAACAATTCTTTTAATACCGATGTCACTTGGTTCGTGCCAAATTTAGGCTTAATCTTTTTTGGGATTAAGTAATTTCTTTCTTTTTAGGTATTTAAATAAGAAATTTACCAAAATTAGCCTCCAACGTTTACTAAAATGTCATTATCGCACCTTTTTTTGGAAGCGTTTTGGCCTCAACTGTTTTATTTTAGGGTAAAGGCCCCTTTATGTATGAAAATTGTAGTTAACACACGATTAACGCTCTAAAATATGAGCATTTTTATCTAAAATTAAAACTTTGAGAGCTAAATGTTCAAGAAAAAAAGAATAATTGTCAAAGTAATTATCCTGTCAAATGTTATAGGCGTTTTTGTCCTAAAATAAAACGTTCGAAGCTAAAATGTTTTAGAAAAAAAATATATGTCAAAATGACCATTTTGATCAATATTGGAGGTTAATTTTGACATTATACCTTTAAGTAAATAAAATCTTACAATTGAGTTTTTGTTAATTATTTTTACTTTATTTCAATTTTTTGTATTTATTTTATTTACATATTTTATACTTTAACATTGTAGCTTACTTTTAAAAATATATATCCATGTATATATAAGTTTATAATATATTTTGAATAATTTATTCTTGTGATTTAGTTTAAATAAAATTTAATGTATTCAATATATATGTAGTGCTTTTGTGCTAAAAAATATTAATTTATACAATTTTTATAGGTTAATAGTTCTTTTTATATATTTTAATTTTTTATATATCTATGTTGTATTTATATTATTTTAGTGTATTAATTATTTTATTATTTGAATTAAATTATTAATTATCCATGTTCTAGATATTTAATCATGGCGATTTTAATTTTAAATTTAGTTATTTAATGATACAATAATATAACGAGGGTAAAACTACACGTTTACTATCCCATCTACCACTTTTGTTCCATTTTCGTCACCAAATTATTTTTTTATTCAAATTCATGCCTAACATTGCGTTTTAGTTTAATTTTGGTTATCCGTCGTTAAAAATTAATGGTTATACCAACATGGTATTTTTAAATATATATTTTTTAATTTTCACATTAACGAGGGAATGATGTTCTCCCTAGAGGTCTTGGGTTTGAGCAACTTCATCTCAGAGTAAGTGTGCGTTGTCAGTTGGTTAAGAAAATTATGAACTAATATTATATTGTAATCATCACAAACCATTAAAAAATATTGTATTAGAATCATAAAACAATAAATTATAATTAGAAAATAGGATAAACTAAGCATTTAGTACCTGAACTATCAGTTTTAGTCCATTTTAGTACCTAAACTTTCATTTTTCAAAATCATACCCAACGTTTAGTTTTTGTTTCATTTTAGTATCTCGTCGTTAAAAACTTAACGGACGGGCTAACGTGGCATAGCTCTGGTGGACGAACGATCAATCAGAACGGTGGACCATGGAGAATGACGAGTCGATCAACATAGTCCAATTTTTAGGCCCATCGAAGGTGGACCATGGAGATCATAGGATGAAGAAAGCAAAGAGTTCATCGTCGATTTGGGGAGATCGAGGTCCTGGTGAAACGGAGGCTGAAATTGCGTTTATGGGGTCAAAAAAAGCACAGGCTAGAAAGTTTGAGCTTCATTGGGCAACAAATACGACAATTAGCGAGCCCGTCCTTTAAGTTTTTAACGATGGAGTACTAAAATGAAATAAAAACTAAACTTTAGGTATGTTCTTGAAAATAAATAAAAAGTTTAGATACTAAAACGAACTAAAACTTATAGTTTAGATACTAAACTTGTAGTTTACCCTAAAAAATAAGACTCGGACCTAGAGGTGTAAACGAGCCGAGTCGAGTTCGAGTATTGCTGAACTCGACTCAACTCGAAAACTCGCTAGCTTAAAATTTTCAAGCTCGACTTGAACTCGAAATCCTGAACTGAAGCTCGTGAGCAGCTCGAAATGGAAAAAAAATTCTTAAACTTAACTCGATTGAAGCCTTAAACTCGAACCTGAACTTTAAATACATGAAAATCTTACTTAATTAAAAAAATCAGTACATAAATATTAATATTATTAATAATTTATTTTTTAAAATAAAATCTTAATATATTATATTTTTAAGTTGCTCACGAGCTTTCCGAGTCGAATATCAAGTATCTTGATTCGGCTCGTTAAGAACTCGAGTTGAGCTCAAGCTCGAGTCAAGTCCATTCGATCCGAGTATTTATCGAGTCGATAGCTCGTGATCTGTCTCGTCTCATTTACAGCCCTACTCGGACGTAGATCTCTCCAAGAAAATTAGCATCCAACCATTCAACTAGTCTATTTATTTGTTTAGAAGTCACCGATTTTATATTTAATTTATATAATTACTTAATTAAAGATTAAATTGTTTTTGCTTCATCCGAGAACAAAAAATAATTAAATATATATTTGTATATTTTTTATAAAATTTGTCACCCCCTAGACCCGGCCTATGCGTTTCGACTAAGTCTAGTGGATCACATTATGATTATTAAAGACATTTTTCGAAACCGTTATTCCATCAATATAAAATCACATTATAAATAACATGAAATTATAAACAAATTATACTATCAAAATCCAACTCGTAAATATAGTACCAATAAATAATAATTTAATTTAAAACATGTCTTCAAATTCAATATCACAATAAACCGAGCAGTATTAGCAAAAGAGTTATCATTATAAAATCCGATATTTTAAAATAAGGTCCATGTCACCAAAATAAAGTCAACTTACCAGATAAAAACATTACAATCTGATTTACTTCAAGAGATATGTTGATCCTCCAAGTGCTCGAACCAATGTATCTAACCAACAATATCTGAAAGGGGAAAACATTTTCAAAAGGTGAGCTAGGCTCAGTGTGTCCCAACATTTCCATAAAATCACAATAGGTACAAATCATAGTCCAGTAATCTCACAAATTCGTAAAAGAGTTTAACTTTTTGAAAATCATAGTTTAACCCTTTTCCGGTACACCATCAGTAGTTCCCAAAATTATTTTCCATATAGCTTACTTTATGCACATAGCAAAAAGAAAGCCGACTTAAGGATAGGCTCTGAAGCTTGTATCCTTAAGCCCAAGTCAATAAGTCCATATAGCTTACCCTAAGCACACAACAAAGGAAAGCCGACCTAATGAAACATCTTGGGGCCCTCAATAGTCACATTAGGCCCAGTTAGCTTGATCAGAGCTATTCCATCGTAATTCAATTCCAAAATTCAATTGCACCGTCACATAAATTCCATAAATCCAAAAACATGGTAGTCATATACCATTTCAAAACAAAAATTAGATAGTAGCCATATTCCATAAATTGTCACATTAAATTGGTGCATCCATAAAACAATAACCAATGAATTCGGTGTACCACATATTAAAACCAATAAACAGTTCAATAATAAGTAGGGAACACACCTCGATAATAGGTTCAAATAGCAAATCTACTGATTGTTGGTTTCACCACGCTCTGCTACAGTTTTCGAACGCGTGAATAATGGCACACGTGGTTTAACTGATCTAGAAGAGCTGAGTCGAGTTGTCGAACGATCCGGAGAGTCTCTTGTACCTTCAAACAATAATAATCTATCAGTCCCAAATCCTATTTAATTGTTCAAAACTAGACTTCTTAAGTATATAAGCATTTTTCGGGTTTGACTATCAATTTGGGGTATTTCAAGTCTGAATTTGGCCAAACGAATTGCGGAATCGGAATCAGGACGTCGAAAAACATAAAGTATGACTTTTCGAAAATTCAGATTCTTGGTCAAAGTCAAAGTCAACTACTTTGACCGTCGATTTGGAGTCCTTCGGGTTCGTATTTGATGAAACGGACAGTCGAAACGGATTTGGCACGTCGAAAACTATCAGGATAGGTATACTCGGAAAAGATTAACGGTCGTTTAATGCTCGGTCAAATCCATTTTAAGTTTTGGTCAAAGAAAGTCAACGGTCAACGGTCAACGGTCAACGATCGAGTCGGGTCAACGGTCGGGTCGGGTCGGGTCAATGGTCGGGTCGGGTCAGACCGGTCAAACCGGTTCAGACCGGTCAAACCGGTTCGAACCGGTTGAAACCAGTCAAACCGGTCAGAACCGGTTGAAAACCGGTTAAACCGGTATGCAGCAGCCACTCGCCCTGCGGCGGCGCGTGAGGCGTCCTCTGGGGCCCTAAAAATCCCGGAAAAATATCTAAAAATTATTTTGAGCGATTTCGAGATACTTACAACGATCGGTTCAAATTTTTAAACGGCGGAGAGCTCGATTTCAAATCGGCCGAATCTTTGACTGCACCACCTCCTCACGCGCCGCCGTCTACGGCGGACAAGGTTGACACTGGTGAACTCGGAACGACACAAGGAACACGATGGTGCGGGAGGTGTCGTAAACGGAGCAACGATCAGCGGTGAATTTAAGATTTCCTCGGCGATAGAGCTAACAAAACCGTCGCTACTTTGACTGGAAATTCCCGACGTTTGGCCGCGTTTCGCTTCTATTAATTTGAAGGGTTTGTTCCTCGCTCGATGATGAACACAACGGTGGTTTTAAAACAACGATCGGAATTCGGACGGCGTCGAAATCGAGTTTGGAAGTTGTGTGCGTGAAGAATGATTTGTGAAATTGATTTCTGTTTTTCAAAACAGAAATCACGCATATAACAATTGCCTGCCGACACTCCAAGGTTAAATTCAGGGCTTGGTCCCTGAATTTTCTTTAACTTTAAACAAGCTCCAAGTTTTAAAATCTTTCAATTCAGTCCCAAATTTTCGCCAAATTTTCACAATTAAACCCTCCAATTTTAATTAAATATTATTTTGAAAATCGGGTTGTTACAATTCTCCCCCTCTATAAGAAATTTCGTCCTCGAAATTTACCTTATGAGAATAGTTGAGGAAACTGAGCCTCCATTGGAATTCGCCTATTCCGAAGAACTCGTTCATCTCTCTCCAAGATCTGAATGGGCGCCTCTTCATATGACAAATCAGGTCTCAGCTCTACTTCTTCAACCTGAATAATGTGACCTGGATCTGGGCGGTATCTCCTTAACATTGATACATGAAAGACATCATGAATACGACTTAGCTCAACTCAAGCTGATATGCAACAGGTCCTACCCTCTTCAAGATACGAAATGGTCCAATAAATCTTGGACTCAATTTACCCTTACGCCCGAATCTCAATACTTTCTTCCAGGGTGAAACTTTCAAAAAGACCCGATATCCCACTTCAAACTGTATATCCTTCCTTTTTTGATCTGCATAAGATTTCTGCCTATCAAATGCCTCTTTCAGACGGTCACAGATTAATCTGTCTGTGTCCTCCGTCTCTCGCACTAACTCAGGTCCCAACGTTTTCCTATCACGCAACTCAGTCCAACAGATCGGAGTGTGACATTTACGCCCATAGAGCGCTTCATAGGGTGCCATACGAATACTGGTCTGATAACTGTTATTGTAAGCAAATTCAGCCAACGGAAAAAAGTTCTCCCAACTACCATGAAAATCGATTACGCAACCCCGCAACATATCCTCCAGAATCTGAATTACTCTCTCAGATTGACCATCAGTTTGTGGATGAAAGGATGTACTATAATCCAATCTTGTTCCCAAAGCCGTATGTAACGCCTTCCAAAATCTCGAAGTAAATCTCGGATCTCGATCAGAAATAATAGACAATGGAACACCATGTAATCTGACAATCTCTGAAATATACAATCTTGCC
This sequence comes from Hibiscus syriacus, assembly GCF_006381635.1. Lineage (NCBI taxonomy): Eukaryota > Viridiplantae > Streptophyta > Magnoliopsida > Malvales > Malvaceae > Hibiscus > Hibiscus syriacus. The sequence continues at coordinate 140,747 of NW_024063111.1, read as the reverse complement.
AGCTTATCCAAAGTATAATTTACTCGCACAGGAATGAAGTGAGATGACTTTGTAAGTCTGTCAACAATCACCCAAACTGAATCTTTTTTCGAAGGAGTCATAGGCAAGCCAGTAACAAAATCCATAGTAATACGCTCCCATTTCCATTCAGGAATCTTGATAGGCTGTAACAAACCTGATGGATGTTGATGTTCTGCCTTAACTTGCTGACAAGTCAAACACCTAGCCACAAAGTCAGATATGTCTTTCTTCATACCAATCCAATAATACCTCTCTCTCAAATTTCGGTACATCTTATCTCCTCCGGGGTGCATAGCATATGGACTACTATGAGCCTCAGTAAGGATAGTCTGTCTCAACTCAGCATCATCAGACACACAATATCTACCTTTAAAACATAAAACTTCATCCTGATCAATTGCATAATCTGAGTTTGTCCCCTGCTCTACTTGCTCAAAGATGGAAAGCAAGGAGCTATCAAGGGGCTGCTTAGCTTTGATATCATCAACCAAGGTCGGCTTAACTTACAATTCTGCTAACAAAGTGCCATCGTCATATAAATTCATCTTGGCCATTAAAGACCTCAACTCCGATACCGTCTTTCGACTCAAAGCATCTGCTACAATGTTAGCTTTACCAGGGTGGTAATCAATCACGCAATCATAATCCTTTAGAAGCTCTAACCAGCGACGCTGTCTCAAATTAAGTTCCTTCTGGGTCAGAAGATACTTTAAGCTCTTATGATATGTGAAAATATAACACTTCTCTCCATAAAGATAGTGTCTCCAAATCTTCAAGGCAAAAATTACTGCTGCCAACTCTAAATTGTGAGTAGGATAGTTACTCTCATGCGGCCGCAGCTGACGGGATGCATAAGCCACCACCTTACTTTCCTGCATTAAAACACAACCAAGTCCTGAATGTGAAGCATCACTATACACTGTAAAATCCTTCCCGGACTCTGGTTGAATCAACACCGGTGCTTGAGTCAAAACCGCCTTTAATTTCTCAAAGCTCTCCTGTTGTGCCTCACCCCAGTCAAACAACACATTCTTCCTTAATAACTTTGTCAAAGGAGAAGCAATGATCGAGAAGCCCTCAACAAAACGTCGATAATAACCAGCCAAGCCTAAGAAACTGCGGATTTCAGATACGTTCTTAGGTCGTTTCCAATTCATAATAGCCTCTATCTTGCTGGGATCAACCTAAACACCTCGCGCATAAATAATATGCCCCAGAAAATGACACTTCTTGAAGCCAAAACTCACACTTGCTCAGTTTGGCATATAGACGATGCTCTCTCAAAGTCCGCAGAACGATCTTCAAATGCTCGTCATGCTCTGCCTCAGTACGAGAATATATCAGAATATCGTCAATGAAGACCACCACAAATTGATCCAAATATGGTCGGAACATCCGATTCATCAAATCCATGAAAGCTGCAGGAGCGTTCGTCAAACCAAAAGGCATCACTAAAAATTCATAATGACCATATCTAGTGCGAATGGCCGTTTTTGCAACATCAGATCCTTTAACTTTCAATTGATAATACCCCGAACGAAGATCAATCTTAGAGAATACAGTAGCTCATCGCAATTGATCAAATAAGTCATCAATCCTGGGTAATGGGTATTTATTCTTGACCGTCATCTTGTTCAATTTCCGATAGTCAATACATAATCTTAGCGACCCATCCTTCTTTTTCACGAATAGAACTGGAGCTCCGCATGGTGAAGTACTATGTCGGATAAATCCTCAATCGAATAATTCTTGCAATTGGACTTTCAACTCCTTAAGTTCCTTTGGAGCCATAGGATAAGGTGCCATAGAAATAGGTGAAGATCCCGGATAAGTCTCAATCTCAAACTCTACCTCTCTATCAGGAGGTAACCCAAGCAACTCCTCCGGAAAAACATCAGGAAACTCGCTAACTGTACGAATCTCCTCGATCGTGGACAATGCACCTTTGGTATTCAAAATACAAGCAATGAAGGTCTCATATCCCTTCCGGATCATATGATCAATTTCCATCACTGAAACTATATTGGAGAGATAACCACGCCGTTCACCAATTAACACAACAGTCCGACCATCTGAAGTCTTCAGAGTAGCCCGCTTGTATTCGCAATCCAGCTTTACCTTGTGTTTATTCAACCAATCCATTCCAAGAATTAGATCGAACTCCCCTAAAGGAAGTTCCATAAGATCAGCGAGAAAAATTTCTCCCTGAACCTCGAGAGGACAACGTCGAAATACTTTATTCACTAATACCGCTTGTCCTACTGGACTTGTAACTGTAACAGTATTTTCAGTGTTCTCGATCGGAATCTGAAGGTTTCGAGATACTGAGCTCGATACATAGGAGTGAGTGGAGCCATTGTCCAATAATGCAAAGTATGGGGTAGAATAAATAGTAAATGTACATGCAATAACCTCAAGCTCATCTCTGTCATCACGACGTCTAGTTGCATAAACTAAAGCTGGCTATCTAGCCTCAGAAGCTGTTGGCCCTCTATTTTGCTGAGGTCGGGCTCTACTGTCTTTCCTGGACGCTGATCCTCGAGTCTTTCCTTGACTACGATCTCTAATTGGGGTCTGTATTGTAGTCTGCGAACGCACAGGAGTTTGGGTAGTGGCCTGCTCAAACGAAACTAACTGAGGACAATCCCTCCGATAATGACCACTAGATTCACACTGATAGCAAAGACCCATCTTCTTACGACACTCTCCTGAGTGCTGTTTACCACAATACTCACAAAGGGGCCCATTATAATACGACGAGGAACCGCCTCGACTGACAGCTAAAGGTGAGGATGCTGCATGCCTGAAACGTGTATTGCTTCTCTGAGGGGCTGAAGTACGAGTCCTCTTCCCGGACTGTGCTGATGACTCCATCAGGCCTGAAAATTTCTTAGATCGATCTTGATCAACACGCTCTCTACCAGAAGCTAAAACCTCCACTTCTTCCGCATCTTTGGCTCTGCCCACCAGCACATCAAATATCTCATCCTGATGGGTTACAACTTGCCTACGCAGCTCGTATCTGAGTCCAAGGGCAAATTTACGACATCGATCTCTCTCCGTAGGTACCATATTGAATTCATACTTCAGCATCTTCAGGAACTCGATCTCATATTCAGAAACAGTCATGTCTCCCTGAACCAGGTCTTGAAACTGTTGTCGTCTCTGAGCTAAGTAGCGCTCTCCCAGAAAACGGCTCCGAAAGCGATCCTTAATGAAATTCCAGGTCAAACGATCGGTAGGAACACTACTGGTCACTGACTCCCACCAAGTGTAGGCATTGCCATCTAACATCGCCACAGCACCCTGATATCTCTTAGTTGAGTCCAAACCCAACTGATCCATGCGTCTCTCTGTATCCTGGAGCCAATCCTCAGCTTCAGTAGAAGCTCCACCTATCTGTCCCCCAAAAGTTCTAACTCCATTGGCAATCAAAGTCTGCGAAATAGGAACCTCAGATACAACACCAGTAGCTCTGACTGCTCCCTGTATTAACTGCAGAAATTGTCTACCAAAATTCTCATCTAAAGCAACTCCGGTAGACTCTGACTCAATATCGGTCGCTCCTATTATCGGTGTAGTCATGCCAATACCAGCGGCAGGAGGCAGATCCGTTGGGGTCGTAGGAGCATGATCACCTATCGGAGGTGGGGGATCTACCCGTATCTCATCGATCGGATCTGCGAATCTAGCCACTCGACCTCGTCCATGGCTAGTTCGACGACCACGTCTAGCACTCATTTTGATGGATCTCAAGTTTACTACAGAAGATAAAACTTAGGGTTAGATAAGCACTTGGAGTCTCAAACATAGTTAAAATCTTAATAACTTTGTGACATGGCCTTAGTAACTCGTTTTGTAAAATATTTCAAAACTGTATTTTCAATGTGGACTCATACACAGTCCGAGGGTTAAAAACCAAAAGCTCTGATACCAATAAATGTCACCCTCTAGACCCGGCCTATGCGTTTCGACTAAGTCTAGTGGATCACATTATGATTATTAAAGACATTTTTCGAAACCGTTATTCCATCAATATAAAATCACATTATAAATAACATGAAATTATAAACAAATTATACTATCAAAATCCAACTCGTAAATATAGTACCAATAAATAATAATTTAATTTAAAACATGTCTTCAAATTCAATATCACAATAAACCGACCAGTATTAGCAAAAGAGTTATCATTATAAAATCCGATATTTTAAAATAAGGTCCATGTCACCAAAATAAAGTCAACTTGCCAGATAAAAACATTACAATCTGATTTACTTCAAGAGATATGTTGATCCTCCAAGTGCTCGAACCAATGTATCTAACCAACAGTATCTGAAAGGGGAAAACATTTTCAAATAGTGAGTTAGGCTCAGTGTGTCCCAACATTTCCATAAAATCACAATAGGTACAAATCATAGTCCAGTAATCTCACAAATTCGTAAAAGAGTTTAACTTTTTGAAAATCATAGTTTAACCCTTTTCCGGTACACCATCAGTAGTTCCCAAAATTATTTTCCTTATAGCTTACTTTATGCACATAGCAAAAAGAAAGCCGACTTAAGGATAGGCTCTGAAGCTTGTATCCTTAAGCCCAAGTCAATAAGTCCATATAGCTTACCCTAAGCACACAGCAAAGGAAAGCCGACCTAATGAAACATCTTGGGGCCCTCAAGAGTCACATTAGGCCCAGTTAGCTTGATCAGAGCTATTCCATCGTAATTCAATTCCAAAATTCAATTGCACCGTGACATAAATTCCATAAATCCAAAAACATGGTAATCATATATCATTTCAAAACAAAAATTAGATAGTAGCCATATTCCATAAATTGTCACATTAAATTGGTGCATCCATAAAACAATAACCAATGAATTCGGTGTACCACATATTAAAACCAATAAACAGTTCAATAATAAGTAGGGAACACACCTCGACAATAGGTTCAAATAGCAAATCTACTGATTGCTGGTTTCACCACGCTCTGCTACAGTTTTCGAACACGTGAATAATGGCACACGTGGTTTAACTAATCTAGAAGAGCTGAGTCGAGTTGTCGAACGATCCGGAGAGTCTCTTGTACCTTCAAACAATAATAATCTATCAGTCCCAAATCCTATTTAATTGTTCAAAACTAGACTTCTTAAGTATATAAGCATTTTTCGGGTTTGACTATCAATTTGGGGTATTTCGAGTCTGAATTTGGCCAAACGAATTACGGAATCGGAATCATGACGTCGAAAAACATAAAGTATGACTTTTCGAAAATTCAGATTCTTGGTCAAAGTCAACTACTTTGACCGTCGATTTGGAGTCCTTCGGGTTTGAATTTGATGAAAGGGACAGCGGAAACGGATTTGGCACGTCAAAAACTATCAGGATAGGTATACTCGGAAAAGATTAACGGTCGTTTAATGTTCGGTCAAATCCATTTTAAGTTTTGGTCAAAGAAAGTCAACGGTCAACGGTCGGGTCGGGTCGGGTCAACGGTCAGGTCGGGTACGACCGGTCAAACCGGTTCAGACCGGTTCAAACCGGTCAGAACCGGTTGAAAACCGGTTAAACCGGTTTCCAGCAGCCACTCGCCCTGCGGCGGCGCGTGAGGCGTTCTCCGGGGCCCTAAAAATCCCGGAAAAATTTCTAAAAATTATTTTGAGCGATTTCGAGATACTTACAACGATCGGTTCAAATTTTTGAACGGCGGAGAGCTCGATTTCAAATCGGCCGAATCTTTGACTGCACCACCTCCTCACGCGCCGCCGTCTACGGCGGACAAGGTTGACACTGGTGAACTCGGAACGGCACAAGGAACACGATGGTGCGGGAGGTGTCGTAAACGGAGCAACGATCAGCGGTGAATTTAAGATTTCATCGGTGATAGAGCTAACAAAACCGTCGCTACTTTGACTGGAAATTCCCGACGTTTGGCCACGTTTCGCTTCTATTAATTTGAAGGGTTTGTTCCTCGCTCGATGATGAACACAACGGTGGTTTCAAAACAACGATCGGAATTCGGACGGCGTCGGAATCGAGTTTGGAAGTTGTGTGCGTGAGGAATGATTTGTGAAATTGATTTTCAAAACAGAAATCACGCATATAACAAATTGCCTGCCGACATTCCAAGATTAAATTCAGGGCTTGGTCCCTGAATTTTCTTTAACTTTAAAACAAGCTCCAAGTTTTAAAATCTTTCAATTCAGTCCCAAATTTTCGCCAAATTTTCACAATTAAACCCTCCAATTTTAATTAAATATTATTTTGAAAATCGGGTTGTTATAAAATTAATATTAAAATATTAGAAAAGTAAAATTTATAATGTTTTTTAATGACAATATATAAATTTAAAATTCACTTTTAATCTTAACATACAAGTAGCAAAGTACACAGAAAAGTTTTAGGTGAAATATAATATTTATTATTTTTATTGATACAATAAAATGAAGAATTTCTAATGTTAGAATTTTATCATTTAATTATGAAAATTTTAGTTATAATTTACTCTAAGGTTACAAAAATTAATAAAAAACATTGATATGTGACGTGTGATACTTTATAATCACATAAGATCATTTTTACGAAGATAAGTAGTACTTTATCCATCCTATTATTTTTATCTAATGTTAATCAAGCATATAGTTTTAAAAAAGTTAATTTGATAAATATGTCAAGTCATATAAAATAAGAGAAATGTTAAAATTATTTTAAAAATTCATCGATAGATTTAATAGATTTATTTTGATTCAGAATATGACAAAAGCAAGAAGAAAATATAAATATTATTAAATTAACTTCGAGTTATAAAATATGAGTAATTAATTCAAAAAACTTTGTATCTACTCGGTCGAACGCTCATCCCAACCAACAATGTAAACCATTTTGATTATCCATTTCTTTGCGTATAAAATTTAGAATTCTTAAGAAAACATCACCTTGACCGTCCACTCTTCATAACATTGCAAATTGCTGAAAGAACCAACAGATTTAATAGGAACAAATGTCAATGTGAACGCTCAGAAAACTATACCCCATCCCCCACGCTTCACCAATTTTACAACATTTCTAATGACTTCTGCTTTTTAAATTCCTCCCTTTACTTTCGAAAGTCGTATTAATTTTCTTTTAAACAAATAATTAAATTAGTTTTCAAATCAATTATGACATAATATAAAATTAAAGGTAAAATACATAAATAATCCCCGACTATAGGAGATGCTTTGTTAAGTCTCCTGGTTATTAAAATTTATAAAATGATTCTCAAACTATAAGGTGTTGTTTTTTTGAATTCCCAACTATTAAAATTTACAAAATGTTCATTCAACTGTAAGTGATATGATAGTCGTATGAGATTATGTGATTATATTTTATCATATATTAGTCAACATATTAATGTCCAACTCAGACGAAAGTCAAATTTTTAACAGAAAATGATGAGTTTAAAATATTTGAATAGTTAGATGACTATTTTCTAATTTTTTAATAGTTGTGAAACTCAACAAAGCAACGTCCTATATTAAAGGATCATTTTATAATTTTAATAGTCGAAGAACTCAACAAAATAATATCCTATAGTTGAGGGACCATTTCTATAATTTACCCAATGTAAATATATAAAAAACTAAAATATGTTTGACATAGTATGTAATACGAATGTGATAAGAATGCATAAATGAATTAAAATTATGCATATTTTGTTGTGTAATAAAAATTTGAGTAAACGGCATGATTAATACCTTAATTATCATTTTTGTTCCGTGTTAGTTATTTAACTTTTATTATTTTTTAAATCACATCCAACGTTACGTTTTAATTTTATTTTGGTCACTCGTCTTTAAAAAGTTTACAAAATTGATGATGCGTCATTTCTTTAAAAAAATTTAAATGATGAAATGACATTACCTTATAACGAAACATTAGCGTCACTATTAATTTTTTAACGATGAATGATTAAAATGAAACTAAAATATAATGTTAGATATGATTTTGAAACAAAATTAGTTAGGTAATTACAGCAAAATAAAAATGATAATTAGATTATTAAGCGTGTAATTTACCTAAAAATTTTATCACTACTTGGCCGTCCCCTTTTAATTCGAATTGAGCCTTGTCAAAGAAAGGGGTATACAACAATGTAATTCAAATTTAAGGAAAGGTGCGATTCAAAATGTTAAACTCTTTTTGAATATTTCTGGTTGAACCTAACCTAAAATATTGATCTTTTAACATTTTCAAAACCTAAAATAATAATAATTTAATATTTTTGATTGAAGCAAAAAATGTTATAAATTTTTATTGCAACTATTTTTTAACATTTTAAATGACGAAAATATTAAAAGATTTATATTTTAGATTGTACTCGATTAAAAATGTTAAAAAAATTTAACATTTCCTGTTAAACATTTCATTGGTCTTAAATTAGGCCGGTGTTCTTTTAAGATTCCAAAAGAAAGAGAGATAACTATAGAATAGATTTGTATATGTGCGTGAGTGTTTGCTGTTCGTTTAGTCAATTTGGGTCTCTACTTTCCTCTTCCGTGCTTTTCATGGTCTTTCATTGACTGCATGTCCTTGTTTTCTTTCTATGATGTAACTGAGCTGTCGTACGGCAGTCATTATCCAAACCTTAGCTGGCTTTCGATTTTGTTTCACACCACCTATTCTTCTTCTTCTTCTTCTTCATTTTTCCATTGCTTTGAACCTGGACTTTTCTGGGTATTTTCGTTCCCTTGTTCCTTAACCGGGTCTCTAATCTTCTCCTTTTGAAGCCACAATTTTGAGGATATAACCTGAAGAGTTTTTGTTTTGGTAGTTTTCACAACTTAGAGAAAATGAAGTGTTTTTCTATGTTCAGCAAGGAAAATCGAAGAGCAAGCAAAGGGAATCAAGATCTGCTCCTGAATTGAGGAACCAAAGTAAACCAGATAATCCACTAAGTCGGACAACAAGATCGACGCCTTCTCCAAGGAGCATACCGGAGTTGTATAAAGAGAAAGAGCATAATTTGAGAGTCTTCTCTTTAGAAGAGTTGAAGGATGCAACAAACGGCTTCAACAGGTTGTTAAAGATAGGCGAGGGCGGTTTTGGGAGTGTTTATAAGGGATCAATTAGGCCTCTCAATGGTCGAGGCGATCCTACTGTTGTTGCCGTAAAGAGGCTCAACACGCTCGGTTTACAGGCACTTGCTTCAAAGTTAAAACTTTCGTTTTGCAAGATAAAATCTTTGCAATTTATTTGTTTCTTATGGTATTGTGGTTAACCTTGTAGGGTCATAAGGAATGGCTTGCGGAGATTCAATTCCTGGGTGTGGTTAGTCATCCGAACCTTGTAAAACTTTTAGGGTATTGCTCGTAGATGGCGAAAGAGGGATCCAAGGCTGCTGGTGTATGAATTCATGCCTAATCGGAGCTTGGAAGATCATCTTTTTAACACTACATCCACGTTGTCTTGGAGAACAAGACTAGAGATTATGCTTGGTGCTGCTGAAGGACTGGCTTATCTACACGATGGATTGGAAGTCAAGGTACAATCTTCTTTTATGTGAAACATGATCCTGGGATCGTCCTCTGCTTCTGTATCCATTACAACTAATGCACTAAATTACCTATCTTTTAATATACTGCAAATGATTGTTCAATCCATCTTTATAATGGACCGGCATTGTGTTGTTTGAATAGGTGATCTATCGAGATTTCAAATCCTCGAATGTGCTCTTGGACGAAAACTTTAGGCCGAAGCTCTCTGACTTTGGTCTTGCAAGGGAAGGGCCGACTGGTGATCGTACTCATGTATCCACGGCAGTGAGTAGATAACAGAGTGCACTATTTATTGTCTAATTTGATGTGTGCAAAGAATCTGGCGTTGCATCCTTGTTTAATTGTTGGTTCTTCCGCCCTCCACTATCTGTTGACCTTCAGCATCTCATATGTTGCTCTACATCTTCTAATTCCAACATCATGAGTCACAGTTGCCTTTTTGTTTTGAGCGTCATGATGCATTTCATAACATTTGTTGAACTAAGGTAGTTGACTTGTGTTTCTTTTCATTTTCGTAAAGGTGGTCGGAACTTATGGTTATGCTGCCCCAGAGTATGTTGAAACCGGCCATCTCACAATCCAAAGTGATATATGGACATTCGGAGTGGTACTTTACGAGATCCTCACGGGGAGGCGAACCATCGAAAGAAACCGACCAACATCGGAGCAGAAGCTTCTAGACTGGGTTAAACAGTTCCCACCCGACAGTAGACGATTCACCATGATAATCGATCCTCGATTTAGAGGCAACTATTCACTCAGTGAAGCTCAAAAAGTGGGAAAGTTGGCCAACAACTGCCTAAACAAAAATGCCAAAGAAAGACCAACAATGAGTCGAGTGGTAGAGAGCTTGAAGCAATTAATACAAGAATCAGAAGAGGCAAGTTCTTCGGCCGACAAGTCTGCTGATACATCATCCACCGGAAAGGGTGGCGGGCGAAGATCGAATAAGGCTTGAAGTTCGAACTATGAATGAAATTCTGGATGTCCCATGCTTCCGCTGAGCTGTGCAGCTTAAGGTTTCTCATACAGAGATCTGCTTAAAGACAAAAGGGATGGCCCTGAAGACTTCTGGTCTTTGCATTCCTTTTTTCTCCCTCTTTTCCTTTACTTCATAATACAATTCATGGATGGAACATAGAAGAGACGGTACCTAAAATGGCGAGAATTTTCGAATGTAGAATTATTGCTTTGTAAATTGCAACAATAGTGATTGTAAGACCTTGTGAATTGAATAGAAAAGTGAATTCCACAGTCGGTGAATCTTCAGAAATATAAATATATTATTTTCATTGCCAGACAAATTATCGATTTGTAACATGATCAATTAATTCAATAAATTATATTATATTAAAAAATAAATTCAAGTACGAATCAAACGACCTTAATATGAGTTGTGTATGATACAAATATCTGAACGTTCATTGTCAAATGATTGGATTTTTAAAACATATATTACCACTTGAAATCATCCTATATTATATAAAAATAATAAAAGAAAACCGTACTATTATCTTAATATGAGTTACATACCATGCTTTCTCTAACCTCTATATTTATAGCCATAAATAGATATTCATAATAATATTAACAAAGTTTCAAAAAAAAAAATGTATAAACTTTCCCTAATTTAATTATTTCATTTGCAGTGAATTATTTAAAATATAAATTGTTTTATAATAAAATTTTATTAATTAGTTTAATATATTTCTAATTAAATAATATAAAATTGATTGCATGTATGAAAATGTATTTTTTATATCAAATTAATTATACAAAACAATTTGCTTGGACTCCTTGGAAAAAAATCAATACAAGTCTCAAATTATTTTTTCAACCATAAAACTACAAATTTATTTACTTTTTCCATCTCACTCCATGTATAAGAAAAAGACAGAGTTCATAATCAAAGAATTGACCATTCTAACATATCTACCAGATTCTAATATTCTCAGAAGCCTGTTAAAACAATTGTATGAATCATGGAACATCAAACAATTTTCATCCTATTGGTTGACAGAACCTCATCACCTTCTGTGTTTAACCCAGATGTCACCCAGATCCCGATGATTGCAAAGGCTGGAAATCATCACGAACCCTGGAGGGCTTCCACCCGGATTCTTCTTTAGTTTCTCTTAGAGCAACAAAATGAAGAGCGTCACTTTGGACTTGGTACACATGACAACCCCACGGGTTTGATTCCGGAGCAAACCAAACTTTTTGCTCCTCAAATGTTGTTTCCTCCCCCAGTGTTTCTGCCACACAATGTACCAAATCAGCTTCCGGCTCGGCAAAATCTGCCACAGCAACACATCCAGGAGAGATGAATCCCGCAGGAGCCCTTGGATACCAAATCGAGACCGGACATCTAGACAGTTCCTCCATACCTGCAGAGACTCAATATGAACTGCCTTTCCAAAATGGTGCACTGGCTAACAATCTCAAGTCAAATTAGGATATTTATTTACTCTTACAAGCCCTAAAAGACAAAATGGGTATAAAGATAAAATTTCATAATGCCTTTGCTCTGTCTTACCAGGTCATAACCTACAGGAAGCGCAAATAGATCGTCAATTTTCCGGTAAACAGCAGCAACATTAGGAGGATGGTTCCCAACACGAGCTATGTCACCAATGAACACATACCTGAAGGAGAGATCATGATCCAATTCCAAACTTAATGCAAAAGTAAAAAGGAGGAAAAAACAAGACAATGTGACAATTAGGATAAAAATTGAGATCAAAGGATGGCTCCCAACATGAGCTCTGTCACCAATGGACACATACATGAAGGAAACGAAGCCATGATGCAACAACGAAATTAATGCCAAAATAAGCAATTACAACTTAAGGTGATGATAAGTATAAAAGGTTTGAGAATCAAAACTCCGCTCAATATTCCATATTTCATAAAACATACTAATTCATATACTGTTACTGAGTGAGCTTGTTACAACTAAGTTTCTTAAAGGTTAAATTTTAATTTTAATGATCCGCATTTAGCTTCTAAGTTATAATGTGGTTAGAATCTAAGACAAGTCAAAAAGAGCTATCAAAGAACTTTGTAATTACCCTTCCGGACAAATGGGCCTCCAAATGCTACATACTCCGCCATCATCTGTGACCTAGTAGACAACATAAACTATTTATGTTAAGATTGTGGAATGAAGTAATCTACGGTAAAACAAGAAGAGAATGACAAGGAATACATCACCTGTTTTCTACATAATGCACATCGGCCTTTCACTTCTCTCTCGCTGCTCCAGATCTTCAGAAAGTTTACACTGTTCAACAAATTTTGTTCCATCAGATGCAGAAAATGATGCAGAGAGCTCTTCCGATTTAATGATGGATTTCTTCAGGGCATGTGGTGCTTTCTTATCAGTCTCACTCCAAGATAAATGCAGATGCCTCTGGCTTGAAGGAACCTTCACATGTAAAATCTTGTCAGTGTTGTTCACATGACATCTTTAAAGCGTACAGATTTATACCAAGTACCAACCTTTGGCACAATGCTGTTCGGCTCAGATTGATGTGCTCTCCACATCTTACGCACTACCGAACAGATCTTAACAGCTTGCGGTTCTGTTCCCTCAACTTCTTCAACACTGCATTTTATGACTCTAACAAAAGCTTCTGATCTCCTAAAATTATTAAGATGGAGGAGTAAGCAAGAAGGAAGATGACTGCCTGCTTTTGCCAACTCCAGTGCCATGAGTTCTTCCCATGGCACGTCCCATATGATTGTGCAAGGTTTTTGTCCATCTTGTCGAGAGATGAACACTGCAGACAACGAGAAAAAAGGGCATTAGAAAATCAGCTGAAAATATATTTATGAGCCATAGCCCAAGTCCTCTTGTCTCACCTGCAATAGCATAACTCGTTTATTGGTCACTAGAAGTATCTTTTGGTATGGTACAATAAAATGCTCTTCATAATAATCAGAGCAAGCAAATTTAGAGGGCTCTTTAAATATCTCAGTACAGCCAAAACGTCGACTTGCTTCAGCCAGATAGAGCACCATCTGAAACAAAACCAAGAAAACAGTCAAGTCCTAGATTTTCCATTGTTAATCTACGCATAAGCCCTATTTGCTTTTGTTGGTAGAGTAATATTTGGCTTACATGTGACGGGAGTGGTGTTATCTTCTATCAGTTAATTAAAAATATATAGTGACTCGGGGATACTATTTGATTTTAGGTTGGAAGCTTACTAGTTAAGATGAATCAAGGTTTGAGTAGTCCATGGTCATACATTTCATTCCTAACTTCCAAAGACAAAAAGTAAAATGATAGCTTTCTCTAAGCAGAAACATCTCAGGAACACTTTTTCTAAGCAGAAACATCTCAGGAACACTTTTTCCATCTCAAAAAAGGCTACAAGATACCTGAACGGTAGCTTCTTTCTCAGAGTACTCTCTAAGAATGCCATCAGCATGAATTGCACGGGGGTTTCTAATTCTCTGGAAGGTGCTATGGTTAGTCAAAGCCTCCAAACATTTGGAACAACTAGCTTCAATTCCATCAACGGTCAATGAGAAGAAATCTAATGCTCCACTGACTGGTTGAACAATAAATCCTAAGAAAGCACGACCAATTCCATGCGCAAGTCCCACAAAACCCTGCTGTCTGGTACTTTCCACTGCTTTTCTCACAATTCCAGACACCCCGAAAGCAACACCTTGTGCAAGAGCTTCTGTTCCTTGAACAATTCCATCACGTACTCCAGTGATTCTCCTTGATGACACCTAAAATCTTGAGTTAGGATCTGGTTTTCGAACTTTTTAATAACCACTTATTGACAAAATAAAAGAGACAGACTTACCTGATTTGTGCGCAATTGCAAAAACTGTACATCGGTTGAAAGCTCAGCAAATCCTTTACTCAGAGAAGCCAAGGTCGAACTAGTCATACCAAGTACATCTACTAATGAAGAGGGTTATGAATCAAATCTCTCCAAATACGGTTTCCAATTGCAGGAAGTATGGAACTTCTCCGCATGAATCTGTCTTTCCGCATCACCCTTCTCAGGTGCACCTATAATTAAAAAATCAATCAGTAGCCTGATATTTACAGTCCCTGTAGACTTCTGTCCTGAACTCAAATATCCTAAATGCTGATTTAGCAAGAAGGGTCATTGCAATATTAAGTGATACAAAATGTTCTCTGACCCTGACCTGAAATTTGAAGGCATTTCCAATAGCAGAAAGTATAGGAATCCACACACCAAGAACCCCTTGAGGTCTCTGAGCTGCTGCTGTCTCAAGAGAAACTCTCAACCTTACTTCCGAAACATCTATCAGGCTGAAAAGTTCAGAAGAGAGAAAAATAATAATTACAGCTCAGGTTCAAACCGTAAATGATATTTTCTTTATACATTTAATAGACTGAAATAAGTTCTCTCGGAACACGTTTCATTCAAGGAGAAAATCTAGTAATGATGAATGAGAATTGCATAAAATATTACTCACATAACAATATGCGTGCATGGAATTCAAGTGGATGTTGAGCATACTAGCATTCAACAACAAACTAATGTTTGGCCTGGGATGCCTCGTGGTCATTTTTTTTTTTAAAAAAAGTGAATTTGTTTAGAGGTCAGTACTGAGCACATTATATCTCCAGCTACTTTGCTGATGAAGATTTCAAGAGAGATAAACATTTATTTAGTCAAAAAAACATAAAGAAGGAACAAAACAACATTCACATACAATAATCAAAACCACACACCTAAGTTTTTTTGATGCAAATATGGAGGTATCTAGAGTTGAACATACTAGCCGGCTATTACACATGAGAATGAAGGTGTGATAAAAATTAAATAAAATATTGTAATCTTAGCTTCGAAAATATCAGAAGATACTGAAAAAAAGAACACGAAGACCCTGAAACTTAAATAGTTAACAAAGTCAACTCAACTTGGATATAGAACATTAGTTGTATTCCTTAAAGTGGATTAATATGTAGGCTGCAGCACTAGAACACAAACAAGTGTAATGTGCACGTGTACTTGCATGCACCCTCTAGGAGCATATAGTCAAACAGACAGAGGAAGGTCAACATGAGGAAAGGAGTTACAGAGACTGAAACATGAAAAATATCAGAAAAACTATCAATAACTTCATGCTATTTTCCTCCCCAGAGATAATGAATAAGGAACAGCCATATACGTAGATCCTACCAAGGCATTGACCTTGCCAACATCGTTGATGCCCCAGTGTAGCACTGAAATCCCCTTCAGTCTATTTAACATTATAAGATTCAAACTGAAAAGAGATTGAATATTAGTCTTACTCAACACATATCTCTGGGTCAACTTGTGTGACGCTTGAACTTTGGGGAATGTGATCTAGCTGAAGATTGTTATAGAAATCAACTAATGCCCAGGTGATCGGTTCATGAACATTAAGCCTCCAAGACTTGTCAGTCACCTATTAACATAATATGATCAGTTACGCTATTGTCTAAAGAAACAGTGTACCCTAATGCTAAGCATAATGCAGATAGAGCTTTACCCGTATATAGACATATGGATACACCTGAATCCCATCAGAGTTCACATTTCGCATTGTAATAGTTGTCTTAAATACAGGATGATGAATATCACTCATCTGCTCAGGTGCTAATAGCACTGGCATCAAAGTTAAAGGAAGCTGGTTGTCAATCTGCAAATGTCCCAGTATGAGCTTGAACCTAGAAGAAAGAAAGAAACAGAATCTCTTAGCATATTCATCCAAAGTACCAAGACAGAAAATTGAAAGATGATATATATTTAAATCCAAGACATAACAGATACTTGAAAATAGTTTCTAAGTTGCAACCAAAAGCAAAGGAAATCAGGAAAAGAATGTTGTTAATTTAATTCATCTCATAAGCAACGGGATTTCCATTTATGAAGCAAGAGTACAGCACACAATAGGAATTTGAATCAAGAAAAACTAGGGATTCTAAAATTATAATCCAGCTTAAAATCTGTGTGATAAAATTCAAAGAAGTCACTAGATCAGAAAGCACAACGTGTTTAAATAATTTTCAACAGGTAGCAGGACATTCATACAATGGCCAGGAAAAAAATTCCAAACAGCTGAAAACTGCAACATCATGCCAAACAATATATGAAATAGAAGCTCTTACCTGCTGGTGGTTCCACCATCATAGCCTGTAGAATATGATATAAAGGCTCTGTCAAGGTACACGTAAAAGAGCTCTCTTGGCATGTGGTCCACAATAGATACCCCAACAACTCCCAACTCAATGATGACTTCTATTGGTGTGACATCAACCTATGGTTTTCCAGCAGCCGTCAGAGACCTACCTCCATGTGAACTCAATTTCCACGTCCGATCATCAGTAAAGCTAACAACCTTGATATTACCTATTTCAAAAACATGCAACTGCATTCCAAGATCACCTTCACCTGTAGGAGACTGCACAACACTTTCCAAATTGATTTTCCAGACACGGTTATTGCAATCTCCGCTGATTTTAACATCTGAACTTTTGTCCATATGGATCTTCCCAGGAAAAATTTGTAGTTGAAAGAGCTCCTAAACTGATCCATGCATACATATTGTTTTGTCAATGGTTCAGTTCTCAATCCTGTTTATTCAAGTTTTGACAAGTCAATAGACACTAACATAAACGTGCAATTACTCACAAACTATCAATATTTATATCTAGGAAACAATGTATACTTGCCTGATAGGACCTTTGGTTGATCCAAGGCGGAATACAACTATAAAACGTGATCCTTCTTCATAGCCACGTATTTCTACATTCAGAAAAGTCCTTGTACCATCATGCCCCCTCAAAACAAATGAGATAGTATCCTCTTTGACTATTTGAACAGGAAATGACCAATCTGTATCTTCTAGTATGGCCGCCCTCTTCTTAACCTTGGGGTCATGGGATCGAGTCCCACGGAGGCATTTCATAATTCGGAGGTCTCCTACGGAAGCTATTCTCAACCTGACGTTGGGGGCAGCCTACTATCCTACCTCCCCCTTACCCCATTACATATGGGAATAAGAGTCGACTAATTTTTTTCTGTTGAAAATTTATTTTTGTCTTTCTAAACTTTTATAAGTTCACATCTCTTTTAAAATTTTATAAATTCACTCCATGTAATATAATATATTGTGTCCGTCCCTGAGCATATATCGGTAAATTTTAGGCTGTTGCATTCGTTAAAGATTCATTTTAGGAGCTGTACCTAACTTATAGTTAAAAGTAGCAAGTAGCTGCTGTAAATTCATGTTAATACTAGCAGCAAGCCAGTGGCTTAAATTACGTTATTAGCAAAAAGGGTTCTTTTATAGTGATGTGAGCTCAACTTAGGTCCTAATTGCTTTATAATTTTCTCAAATTTTAGTACGACTGAATAGTATAAATTTTTGTTAAATGTCTTGGTGTATCATTTTGCATTAATTGAATAGATTTACATTGCTGTTCTTATTTTTAGAATAATATTAATGATAAATTTATTATAATGGTATAATTTTAAGAAAGTCAAAAGTTTTAGGTTAGATTTGTGGAGTTCATACTATTTTTTCGGTGAAAGATGCATCATATTCGTATCCACGAGGTCAAAAGTGATTGAACTATTAATTTTGGGGTTCGATTATTGTAGGTGATAGTGGTCGATGACGATCAAAAGTGATTGATGTAGGCGGGCACAAGATTTCATGTTAAAAGGCGAACTTATAAAATCATAAGTAGGAACAAAACTTAGAAAATTTTAGGGGGGCAAAACATATTTTCAATAGAAAATATATAAAATATATAAGAATTTGAAATTTTTAGAGAGGTGAACGGCCCCACCCGCCCCCCTCTAGATCCATCCATGGATGATGGTGATGAGCAACGATTGATGACGGATATTTTGATAGAATTTAAAGATTAAATTGATATTTTATTTGATTTTTAAGAGTTAAATTGACATTTTATCTAAGTTTAGATGTTACATTATTATTTTATCTAAAATTTAAAAATGAAATTAAAAATGAAATTCTTTTATTAACATATGACATCATCAATTTAACGTTTTACTGATAAAAATGAAGTAAATCAATAATGTAATCAAAATATTATATTTTTAAAACGAAAGTGACCACAGTAATATATTACCCTTTATGTGCTTTGTAAGCTTTTGCACTTTCTTTAAGAAGCATCCCAACTTCCAATTGTTTTGCTTCTTATGATTTTTTTTCTTTCTTTCTGCAAATACTTGATTAAAAAGGATTATTTCTTTAAATAAATAAAAAAAAGAAAAGAAAACGAATAACAGATAGATTTAATCAATCGTCTTGGAGTTGGAATGGGCGAATAGACATTAAGAAATGTGCGACGGAGTCTTAAATAAGCAAAGCATCAAGCACTTTGACGAAACTAAGACATAAGAGTGAAGTAATTCGGATTAAAATAGAATGGTATTCGATTTAAAAACATATATTTTGAATGATTGATCGATAAACTAAATTAATTGTTATTATAATTTTATATACACAAATCAAGCGATCTTGGTGGTAAATTAATTGTTGTTATTTCTTAAAATTTTGGATTCAATCAAGCATCATGAATGTCAGAAGTATTAACATTCAATGTCATATGGTTTAGAGTTATCTTTAAACAAAAATTATCTTATACTTACCCCAGATTAATCAAGACTTTATGTTTATATATATATAACTTAAATTTCCCTAAATGTTTTGGTTTAATGGTAATTCATTTTTTTAATATAAATTTAAATATTTTTTTTGAAATAAATATGTAGATTGCATTAATCATAGACGATATTATTTAAAACAGTACAGGAAATACATTCATGACAATCATGAATAAAACATAATAGTGAATGACTATCGATAGCTTAATGAACAAAAGTAAAGTAACCAAAGCAGACGATTGAAAAATCGAAAGTAATTAAAGAGGAAGATTGAAAAATCAATCTCCCTTAATCGCAATCTCACCCTATCATCATGAGAATAATTAAGGGAGGACAAAGGACTAGTCATTGAAAATAAGTCATGGTCAAAATAAAGAAAAACACGACCAAAGGATGGCATCACGAGAAGACAGCTTGTACTCGTTTTCAAGACACGTTTACAAGCTGAAACAACAGTAAAATTACCTAACATGTTATTAAGCTTTTTTTATTACATGAACTTCCAGACAAATGGTGTCACAGCCATTTGATAACGAAATAACAACACCGAAGAAGAAGATACAACATTGTTTGGCTTCCACTTCCAAAAAAGTTTATTGCTTTCATGGACTGCATTTTTTCCTCTTTCCTCTTTCTCTCACGATTTCATGTGAAATATCAATGAGGGTCGCTCTGTATTGTAGATGAGAATAAATTGGTCTCACCGATTATTGATGGTTTATCTCTTTTAGTTTGGATGGAGAATTACGATTGACGAGGAGACGATCGTTGACTGTGTTTTTCTGTGAGAGAGAGGTGATCAAGAAGGAGATATGTTGTCTAGAATGTAGAAGACTCGGTCTCTCTCTAGATCGCGTTGGAAGTATTTATAGTGACCCTAGTCTAGTGGTGTCAGACATAATATAATTATGATTATTCGTAAGTGAATAGGATAGATAAATCTAGTAGTCATACTTTAAATTTTGCTCTGGTAAATTACATGAGTCTGTCAGAAATCCTTTCTAGATGTCTTGTCTATGAACTTAACCTATCAAAAGGTACTCTCATTTCGGAGGTCAGAGATCTTTTAACAACTTCGGTGGATGGAGAAATATTATCTAAGGTTTTCGACTGACTGAAAGCTGATAATTTTCGAATTACATCTCCATAAATATATAATGTATATCTATCAAATCTTTTATACCACCATATGTCGGTTCATATCCATTATCTGCATACTTATTTTTCAAAGGCATGGGAGTGAACAACTCAGGACAACATGGGGCCTTACTCTTATGAATTTTATGTATTCTCGTCGTTGTCTCATCTTTAATTAAGAATCTATTTACCGATGGATTTATTATAATTTATCATATATTTTCAAGAGAAATCCTGTTATTGGGTCCCTGAAAACGTCAGAAATCCTTCAATAACATGAAGTCTAATGATGGAAACATATAACCCTTTTTCCTTGAGACATCTTCTGACTTATGAATTTGACAACATGGAGTCATGAATAAACTGTGTGAATTGGACAATGTAATGTGATGGGCATGCCATGTGATCACGACATGCATGTTTACTGTTAAAGTTGCATAAAACTATTGCTTACCAATTTTATATATGCCTTTTGATCCAATCTATTCAAAGCATAGAGTCTTGGTTTAGTTTCTAGATATTAAATTTAGACAGTAGAACGGATTTATTAAGTGACTTTAGTGGTAAAAGGAAATATTTTCCTTAAAATTCTCAGGTTCGAACAACCGTGTTTGTAGGATAGGCTGAGAAAACATCTGAATAAATATTATCTTATAATCGTACCAGATTATTTTAAAAATTAGACATTAAAACAAACACCTTCGTTTAAAAAGAAAGAAAAATTGCATTCAATGCATATGTACATTGAAACATGAAAGCTACAGCTTTGGATTTGATGCTAATTTTAATGCCTCTCTGGCTCTATAATTCTCTTGGATCTCAAGGAAACTTTTTTTAGCTGAATTCCAAGATTCGTTGTATTGTAAATTTGTAAATTGTAATATAGCAGTTGATATAAAGGCAAAAATTTGCTTCTGCTACAAGTTTATCAAGTTACGAAGAAAAGCAGCTCCAAGAATTCCAAAGGCAAAAGAGAGCTATGAGTTTAGAATTTTATTCACAGATTTAAAAAACAGCAGATTTAGCCTAATTATGTGTGTAAACAAACAAATCAATCCTGATTCCCTCCAACCCACTTTTCTGAAGAGTTCGAAACTCACCCAATGTAACTGTAGACTTTTATGGAGAATATATACTGAATAATTGAGTTATGAACATGCAGAAAAGAGATGCGTACAATCCATGGGATTTTGTCTCAAGAACTGACCCAATCAAATGAAGATATTGATGATGTGATGTTAGCATTACGTAGGCTACTGAATCTCTCTCTTAGTTGGTATATGCGATTTTACATTATTTCATCACTATAACAACCATGATTTACGTTACATTTTATGACAATCAAACTGGCGAGTATATATATATATATATTACGGTTATGATTCACTTATATAATGTAAAACTCTTTTAATTTTTTTACAAATTTAAAATCATTCGATGAATGAAATTAGATGACTGAGATTAATTCTCTTTTTATCAGTGAATATCTTCACATTTTCTATTGTTAATCTCAACCATCTATTTCCGTAGCATTTTGATTCTAACAATTTATTTTAGGGCAAAAAGTACTTAACATTTGACTAAATAGTCATTTTGGCACATATTCTTTTTTTGGACATTTTAGCCAAAAAAATTTCATTGTAGGGTGAAAACCCCATATTTTGAAGCGTTAATCGTTTATTTACTAATGACTTCTCCATGGATGGACTAAAGGAAATATGGGCCATACCTTCCCATTTGTTAATATGAACATGTGCGTTTCCATTAGTCTCAATCCTCCAATAGAACCCATCGACTAGAGCCTCTTTTGCCCCATATAAACTTGTCCATGCATAAGAAGGGTTCTCTCTTAATTTGGCCTCCAAAAATGAAGAGTTCGGAAAGTACTTCGCCTTGAAAATTTTAAACGCCAAAGAATTCGGTTCATGAACAAATCTCCAAATTTGATTTTCAAGTTGAGTTAAGTTAAACAGTTTAAGGTTCCAAAAACCCATCCCATCATCTCTTTTAACTCGACAAACCTTGTCCCATCCTCTCGTGTTATGCCTCTTGGACCACCAATATGACTGCATGTGGGAGGTAATTGCGTCCAAAACTCCTTCAAGCAGAATATAACAAGACATTGCATAAGTGGAGAGGGCTTGAACAACCGACTTGAGAAACACCTACCTACCTCCATAGCAGATAATGTTCTTGGTCCATCCGTGAATACTTTTGATTGCTGTATCTTTCACGAATGAAAAGTCTTCCATCTTGTTTTTACCAACCATAAGCGGCAATCCAAGAGACTCTGCACACCGAAAAGAAAAACAAGAGGTTGCCATCCGCATAGAAGAGGTGATTGACTCTATGCCCATGTAAACTAGCTCTAACCCCTTCGAGTTTTTTGCATTGTTGTTCGGTAAGGAGAGCGGACGAGAGACTCCGCACTCAAAAAAGAAAAAGATATAGGGAGAGAGGGTCTCCTTGTCTAAGTCCCCTCTCCAGTTTGAAAAGATTCAAGAGCTGCCCATTAATCTGTACATAAAAAGAAACTGAAGAGCTAAATTTCAAAATAAGCATGATAAAAGAGCCGTTAAAGCCCAATCTCTTCATAACACAAGCAATAAAATTTCATTCTCTATCGTACGCTTTCTCCATATCCAGTTTGATGGTCACCCCTTTATTAGGGCCATTTTTCAAACTTTTCAAATAATGCATTAATTCATGTGCAACAAAGAGGTTATTGGAAATACGTCTACCAGGAACAAAAGCACATTTGTTACGAAAAATACATTGAGACATCACATTTTTAAGACGATTCAAAAATAACTTTAGAGACCACTTCGTAGATGATCGAACATAAATAAGCAGGCCTAGAGGTCTTTAAGCACCAAAAATCATTCAAAGCAATTCTATTAAGAGGTTTGGAATCTTATTCCATCAAGTGAGATTTCGAGTGCTTAGAAGATCATTAGTAGTTTTAGTTTTTCGTGTAGTTAAATTTGAAGTGTTTGACGGTGGTTCACGATGTGATTTGACATATCTGACGGTGGTGCTACCACATTCTAATTTTAACATCAATTAAGCAATGAGTAAAGATATTTATAATTCAAATCTCTCTGATGTGTTGATGTCTGTTTTATGCTTACAATATTAAAATATTCGTGTTGAATTGTGGTTGTTGATCATAGTAGCTCCAGGGACGAGGATATAACGCTACTATTATGTAGTTTACACTAAGGTCATTTAATGTTAAAAAAATAAAATTAATCCCAATTTGACTCCTCCTTCGAGTGTTACAAGTTGTGCTGATTTTTTTAAGAATTTGCATTGCTCCTAAAAAAACACGATGAAATTGATGAGTATGCAATAACATTAACAGCAATTGGAGTTAAGTAAATCACGAGACAGTTTTAAAAAAATACCACATTTTAAATTTTGCATTTTTGTCTCTCATTGAGAGAGCTTTGTAGCAAAGCAATTGCACTGTTATTCCATTTAGCATGCCAAAACAATTAAGTAAATCAAAATTGTCATCGTATTTAACAACATTAAGACCATAATCAAAGAATTAATATATTTTAACTTAAAATTCCAAAAATAAATAGAAAAGACAAGAGAAAGGCAACGCCATTACCCAAGTGGCCTATGTACATTGGGAACCAAGTAAAAGAAAAGATAAAATTTCTGGGTTTTCCGTAAAAAACCATTAGTAACAGACCCTTCAAAAAGAAATTAAATTAAAAAAATAAATAGAGAGCCAAGTTATTTTTTAAATATTTTAATTTATTTTTTTCAAGAAAGAAACACCTCAACGCTAGAATTTCGAACGGCCAGGCAAACGGGGCACATTTGCGCCACTCGATCACACTCTGTACAAAGGCAAAGATGCCGACACGGCAGCAACACTACCGAGGCGGCGCGTGTCCAACACGCCTTGCAAGACGGTCCCGAAGCTGTCATCCGTTCGGGGTCCACGTAAGCCGACTCTGCGTCCTCCGCCTGCCCTTCCGCTCCTCCGGCGCTATTTAGCCCCTCCTCCCCTCTCCTTCTATCTTGTGTCACAGAAGTCCCGCCTCTTACCATAGCTTGCTGGAGCTGCGCTTGCAACGAAGCCGCCGTCGCCTCCTGTGCCCTAGCTTTAGCTTGCCAAACCTGCCCCTCTACGCTTAATTGCGCTGCGCGTGCTTCCAGCTCGGCGTTCCGACGTGATGCTTTCTCCAGCTTCTCTTCTTTCTCCCTTAACCTCCTCACCACTGATTCCTCCGCCGCCACCAGCAGCGCATGGAAGTGCCTATTCCTTTCCTCCGCTAACGTTCGGCGTAATTCTTCTCCCTATAATAAAAATAACAATTAAAATCCCAAAATAAATTTCATTTCCCAAACAAAAAATTAACGAGAACCCATTTGAAAGAAAGAGAAAAGGGGTACATGGGCTTGCAGAAACCGGTCCAATTCATCTCTCTGGCGTTTGATTTGAGTACCCAAATCGTCGGATGCTATGGACAAAAAGCCAGTGGAGCTGGAAACAATATCTTGTTGTTGCTGCTGTTTGTTTTGAAAATTTGGATTCTGACTTTGCTGTTGGTCGCTGAAAGATAATCGGAGGCCGGTGGAGACGGCATTCAGCTGGTGGGGCGGGGAAAGCTCTAGCAACTGCGGCGGTTGCATTTGCAAAGAAAACGAATTGATCGGCGTTGTTGTTATTGTCGCCGCCGCTGTAACTTCCCGTCCTCTTTTCCTCGGATTGATATTATTATTGTTGAAGAACATATGGGATTGATCCAGAAAAGCTCCTCCTGCTTGTTGCTGCAATGAAAATTCATTCCCCTCTTGTCCTCCTCTGAAAAATAACAAAAAAGAAAATATAAACAAACATAAGAAATGATTAAAGAGGCAGAGAAAGAGAGATAAAGACGAACCTGTTGAGGAAGATGACATTGGAAGGGTATTGAGCTTGAACGGCCATTAAAGATAACAGTGTAACGGGAAAGCAATAAAGTTGAAGAAAATCAATAACGAAAGACAAAGGTCGTGAACAAGAAGCCGATGCCTGGTGCAAAATCACTCTTCTTCTTCGTTATTCTATCTTACCGGCGTTGTTTTAGATGATATATAGATAGGAAACAGAGAGAGAAATGGGTATGGGGGAAAGAAAGAATGAGTCCAATTCACTCTTTTATTTGCTTTGGATTTGTTGCCTTTGCTTTCTTCTTCTTCGGGATGGGATGAGACAACTCTCGTGTTTGTTATCAAAACTTTCACACCTCCATTTAATATACCATTTACCCTTTATTCTTTTTTTGCTTATTTCTTTCTTTATTACAATAATTAACTATTTAACTAAAGCACGGTTAAATAATTCCATAAATAAATTATACAAAAATAAAGAGTACATTTTGTATTTAGTCATCTACTTATCATTTTGATTTCATTTTAGTCGTCCGTTATTAAAAAATTAATAAAATAATATGTCACCATAAGATAATACAATGTCATCATTGAAAAAATAAAAAAAATACAACATCATTAGTTTTTTATTTTTAACTTCGTTTGATCAAAATGAAACTAAAATATAACGTTAAGTATGATTTTGAAAAAATAATAGCTAGATGACTAAAATGAAACTAATGTGATAATTGGATGACTAATTACGTAGTTTATCCAAAAATAAATATGGGTTTGTACATTGAAAGTCTATATTTATATACCCTGATCATATTGATTTTGAAAATTGATTTCTTTAGTTGTATTCCTTAATCTTAACGATGAAGGAAAAAAAAAATCTCAATCACCAATTTAAAGATTGCATGGATCGATAAATAGTGCGTATGTCCAAATACGGTGAGCTTTTAGAAGGAAATGAAAGTTTTGGAGTATTTCATGGTAGATATCATCATACAAATCCAGATAAATTACGTTAATCATCGATAATTACAGCAAACTGAGGTTGCCATGGTGTGGACAAATACAAATAGTTAAAGGAAACCTCTTAATGTGGAATACTAATAAATTAAGGTTTGAAATTAGAATGAAAGATTACGATGGACGTAAATATTAAATATTAATTTTGATAAAAAAAAAAACAATGATAATCAATACACAAACGAAAGCAAAAAACAGGAACGGAAGGCTAGTCAACACGCTAGGGGCGATCCAAATTAATTGCTGTGGTTTCAACTAAAACAAACGCGGATCTATAATTTATAGGATAAACTACGCAATTAGTACCTAAATTATTGGTTTTGATCCGTTTTAGTACCTAAACTTTTATTTTTTTCAGAATCATACCTAACATTTAATTTTTGTTTCATTTTAGTATCCCATTAAAAATATAGCGTTAAGTTTTATTTTATTTTTTTAAAGTTTAGGTACTAAAATAGATCAAAACTGATAGTTTAAGTACTAAATGTGTTAAGTTTGTAACGGCAAGATACTAAATAAAATAAAAACTAAACGTTGTGCATGGTTTTAAAAATTTAGATACGAAAATGTATCAAAACTGATAGTTTATATACTAAACGCGTAATTTACTCTAATTTATAATATGCTCTTTCTGAAATCACTTTAATTGTCTGGTACTGTGCTAGTTATAATATGCTCTCGCATGGGATTGTGGCATGAAATAATCGTAAAAATATTAGATTTTTATACCAATTGATTCGGGCATGAAAATCTATTAGTATAATAATTAACCAATTTTCTCTTAAATTCGGAAGACAATGTTTTTCATGTAAAATTTTAAATTATGGTAAATTAATCTTTAATTAACGTTATATACAATTATTAACAAAATTAAATTTTAAAATAAAGTAAATTAGTTAAAACGTTTGAGTAAAATGCTTAATAAATGAAAGGTCAGAATATTATCTTAATATTAACAAATAAATAATGGTAAACTTTAAAAGTATTTTTTAAAACTGTTAATATGTTTATTTTTAAAATTGAGGGATGAAAAGTCATAATATCTTGTTAATGTGTTCTTTTAAGATATTTTTAAAATTGTTAATATATTATTTATAATAATAATATGGTAGTAAATACAAATATTATAATTACTTTTTATTTATTAAAAATTATAATTAATTTTTATTTATTAAAAATTATAATATAAATTAATCTTTAAAGTATTTTTTTTGAAAGGGGTGTTCTACAATTCCATTGATCGAAAAATTACAAAACAAGACAATACGATAGAAGACTCGTTAAAAAACCTCCCTAAACCTAAATAAGGGATAAAGAAAAGTATTTTTTTATAATTATTGGTATTTAATCGGTTGATTGATTAATTTGAATCATGTATTATATAAACTTATTATGGGAGTAACTCTTCTAAATATATTCGTTTCATTCACAATACCATAATTCAAACCCTAAATATTCTTTAAGAGACCTAAAGCATCACATCACTAGATCAACTGTATTTTATAACTAGAAATGATAACAAACTAAATGTCTATAATTTTGAATTATATGAATTAAAAAAATCTGTCTAAATATTCAAATTGTTCTTATCAATGAGTTATTTCAATATAAATATCAGAATCTAAATTAATTATTATTATCTAACATATATTTAAATTTATAGAAAATCTAAATTTAATATTTTGAATTATATATTAAATATCTTAATTCACATAAATTTGAATCCAATACAAGTCTCTTAAAAACAAATATATCTCTATTTTACAAATTAAAATAGATTTAAGTATTCAAATGTACAATTTGTATCTAAAAATAATACATATTTAAATAGTAAAAATTCGAAAAGATAAACTCTCAAATTTAAACATGAACTAAAACATGATTATATAAACAATTTAGAATTTCATGCATATTTAATAAAAAAATATTGTTATATACAATAACTTTAAACATACATTAAAAGTATTCACTACAATATCCTTAATTTTAATTATTTTTCCTTCGAATCCAACCTTTGATCCCTAAATTTCAATGATATTATCTATATTCAAGATTGACCTCCACCACTTTCCAACAGTTCACCCACTACTTAGTTGCTTTCTTCACACCAAAATTACTGCCAACCATCCCCACAATTCCGACCCTCTTAAAATCTTTAATGTTTTAGCTTGCTTTCATTATTGCTAAAACCTAATCTCCTAAGGTGCGTTTAGTTCACGGAATGTAAGATTATTAGTGGGAATGTAAGATTACCAGTGGGAATGTAAAATTATCAGTGGGAATGTAAGATTACCAGTGGAAATGTAAGATTACCAGTGGAAATGTAAGATTACCAGTGGAAATGTAAGATTACCAGTGGAAATGTAAGATTACCAGGGAATAGGATTACTGGGAATGTTGTATTTTATGTTTGGTTGTATTTTGTGTTTGGTTGTCTTAGCAGGAATGTAAGATTACTGTGTTTGGTTAAAGGAATAAAAGATTATTGGAATATATATTTGACCAAATTATCTTTATTATATATTTGTTTTTTAACAAGTTGGAAAATATTTATATATTTTCTTAAAAAAATTTAAATTCATATAATTCATATAATTTTTTTTACAAAATTAAAAATATAAAAAGGTTTAATGAAAGGGTAAAATTTTAGTTTAACCCCTGACCTTCATATAAATTTTTAATTATAGATTTTTTTTGTAAATCTAAAATAGTTTAAGGATAAATTTGTAATTTAACCTTCGTAGAATTTTTATTATTCAATGTCAGAATAATGATATTTTTTAAAGAAAAAAATTTTAAGGGCATTTTAGTCCAAAACGTCGGTAATCTAACAATACCTAAGGAAATGGAGGTAATGACATTCCCGGTAATATACCCCAAAAAATCCACTATTGGTAATCTTACATTACCGGGAATATGATTCCTGGGCTAACCAAACGGGAAATGTGGATTCCATTCATATGGGAATCCCACATTCGCCCATCCAAACGTCCCTAAATGACTTCACCAAAATAAACTGAAGCACCATTTTTTTTCCTCTATTAAATTCTCTTGGGACATTTATTTAATAATTTAAAAACAAAAACTCTTTTGCAAGATAATGAAAAATTAAATCCATCAAACGATATCAGTAGGGATGGGCATGGATCGTGTTTCTGGTTAACTTAAACTAAAAATTATACATCCTCTACTGACCCGATCCGAAAAATATACACCATCCACTGGACTCAAACCCGACCCGACCTTTTGAGATAAAATCCGAACTTGACCCGAAATAATATATTTATTGAAAAATATTATTTTTATTGGATAAAAATATGGATTTAATTGAAAAAATAATATATAGAGGGGTATTATTGTAATTATCATTAAATATATAAGGTAAAATTATATTTTTTCGGGTCGGGACAGGTCGAGTATTTTTCACCCTGAACTCGACCAGATCCTAACATAACCTCTAAAAAAACTCGACCCCATCCAAGCCGAACCTGAAATTATTTTTAAAAAATCCAACCCGATCGGGTCAGAACCTATCGAGTTCGGGTCACATGTCCATCCCTATATATCAGTAATAAATGGGAATGTTATTCTCCTTACAGATCATAAGTTCGAGCAGCTGTATCTGCAGGGTGTGTGTTATCAATATATTAAAAAAGTTCTAAACAGATATTACCTTACAACCCTCCCAAACTATTAAAAAAAATAAAAAAACTAATCGTATATAATATGTAAGTGTATTAACGTATAATTGAGCCTGGGCATTTTATGAGCTACCAAATGAATTTACATTGTTTGGTGTCATCTTAGTCATGAATTGACACCTAAATCAAGCTAATTGTATGGGTTTGACACCCAATCCTAATTGGTTGATGAGCTTATTAGCTAAGAGTTGTTATAAAAATGAAGGAAATAAAGGAGGGAGGGGTAGAAATAAATATTCATGACAACGTCGATTGGAGGGAGGCGGTGGATGGTCTTATAATTTATGAGATTTGAGAGTATACTTTGGTATATGTTCTTTATACCATTTGAATAAAGTCGTAACCGTTGGTGCAAAAAGTTGGGTAATTAATCTTCTTCTTTATCAATGGTGGAGGTAATATTTTCAGGATGGAAGTATGGATTTAACAATTCAATCATAAGTTTTTAGAGGTAATATCATATGATGAATATGGAAAACTTTATGTTAGTACAAGAGAAAATATAATTTAAATAATTATTTACATACTCGTTAAAAAATTAATTTACTCAAGGATGAGAAAGAATGACAATGAGACATCAATATGTAGATATAGAAAGGACGTCGATTTCATGCCTACGACTATAAAACATTAGGCAACAACCAATAGTGTCTTTTGTCCAGATGAGTTGATTTACACATTTTTCTTGAAATAAATGCTAAGAGGTTTGATCCCCAACTGTACATACCGAGTTCTCTAAAATCTTCTAAGTGTCGTAATCATATTAAATACATTTCGTTGTGAGATTTATTGAACAATAGAATCTTCTCGATGATTTAGTCAGGCTTGTAACACCTTAAATCTGACCCACCTTATACGGATAGACCTAAGATGACACATTGGTCCACTAAAGCAATAAACCAATTTAAACCTTTTCGTGTTTCCATTAGTTGTTCATATACTTAAAATTTGATAACAAAATAATCAAATTCTTAACAGTTGTAAAATGTTTATACAAAAAATTTGAGTTGTGTAGTATGTATAATGTAAATCAAAATAATTGCATAATTAAATACCACATAAAAATAAAGGTCCTATGAACACATATGCTCTCTAAAGTTATCGAATATTGTTATTTAGAATGATGATACTAGAACTTCCTTAATGACAGTGCTCTTCAATGCGAACCATGATCTAATAACCTACGAATGGTAACATCAAGACATTAAATTTAACAAGTTTAATGACACACTTCTACTCTATTTTACTTCACGCAATTCATAAACATAAACACGCAAGTCAATATAAGCAAAGAGGAATAAGTATCATCATTAATAAGGGTAGCATACATATCAACGTTCATTTATGATCGTCACATTAGTGTCATCATTCACAGTCTAATCTTTACCTCTAGGACTTATTTTCACAATCATATCATTCTTAACGTATAACTCATCAGTCATCGTAAACTGTCATGTCAGTACCGTGAATTCTTACGTCGGCATCATAACGGTCAACGACGGAAAACGTTAATCGAATGGTCACATTGGGTTTTTTTTTTTGAGTTGGAGGGCCATATTAGGCACAAAATTATTTTGAGGACCACATTGATTTTTTTTAAAAATACAAGGGCCTCGTTTATTTTTTGCCTAATATATATATAAAATTATTATTTGAATTTTCAAGAAAAAACCCCAAACTTGTAATTAAAAATACTTGTAGTGGTAGTTATTTAGGATAAAAAAGTTACACCAACGGATATTAAGCCAATTTTGACATATAGTCAACTTCCAAAACCCTATGATAATTGATATCACTAAATGCAAAGTAAATTTGTGGTATAATGATAAAAAAAATTATTAAAATAAAAATTTGATTGACGTTAGATAAATTATTAATTAAGAGATTGTTGCATATTTAGGTACATTTGATTACGACGTTCAAGATATTGAAGTAACAATGATATCAACTGAGTTAAATTTTAATTAGTTTCACTGAATAAAATCATAAAAATGAAAAAAAAGAGAGAATAAAATTAATTTCAGCATAAAAATAGATAAAAATCCTATTAATACATATAAAATCCAAATTTTGAAGAGAAGGGAGGATGGACATAAAATACCGTCAAATCATATACCAACAAAAATGATAAATTATAAAGTTTTGAATTTCAAGTCTATTGTCTTTATACAAAGAAATTAAATTTGGTATCAACATTTCCATATTTTTTAAATTTGAAAGGCCAAGAGCTGATATCAACATTCCCATTGGCATATCATATCAGATACCATACGTGTTTCATGAATTAATATCGATGTGGAGTTTCTTTTATATATATAAATATTCCTTCAATTTATAAGGATTAAATTCCAAGTTTAAGCATAATAAAGGGACAAAATCAATGATTTAACCTATATCCGAGAGTTACTCCTCCATCCGACCTTTATTTATCTTCACTTTTAGCGCTCTTGGCCCTTAGGAAATCGGGAAGCAATTATAACGTGGAGGCGTCAGATACACGCACAGTAGCGGAATACAATGGAGGCTAATGGGATTAGGGACCTCTTAAAAATTTGAAAAATTATAATTTAAATTTTTGAAGTTTTTAAAATATTTAATTTGACCCTTAATTAAGAATATTTAAAAATTCATATGAATTTTAAATATTCTTAATTTAAATCCCTCTCATAATATTTAAAAATTCTCATTAAATTTTTTAAGATTCCAAAAATTCTAGTTAAATCTTAATTTTTTTTAAAAAATGTAAATTGACCAATTCAAAATTTTTAAATATTTTAATTTAAACCTCTAAATTTTTAAGTTGACCCACTCAAACTTAATTCCGCCACTGCATACAGATGCTATTCCAAACAAGAAAGAAAATGAAAACCATTTCCCTCTCTCTTAGCTTTTCTTTATCAAAGTTAGATCCCAACAAAAACTATTATTCGCAAATACAAACAAACAATAATCGCTGGAAAAGTCTTAATATGGTGGCCTGTTTTCTGTGGGTACCTCATAAACATTTGTTTATATTTGCAAGTCAAAAAAAGAGAGGAAATAAATTGTTATAAAGTGAGAAACAATCTCTTTGCTTTGATTCTTGTTTAGAGTCGGTGTTTGTTCTGGTGCAGATGGTCGACCCATTGTTCCCAAGAATTTTGGCTTCATAGAAAAGGGTTCATATTGATTTTAGTCATTTTCGAAATGAGATTAACCTATTTGGTTTAGGTTTATATTTCCTTGTACTCAAAACTTTTGTCTTTCGAATTGTCATGCAAAATATAATACCATATACATATGAAGAGAGAGATTTTATTCCATACAAATTCCAATAGCATATCGCTCCCTCCCCATCTCTAATTGGCCATAGCATAATATTTGGTCAGTGTTTCTTTCCTTTGCCTCGGCGTTGCCTTGCAGCCCATCTCATCCTCTACTTCTCATATAGCACACTTGTTTTCTTTCTTTTATTTGGCACATCTCCCCATCTCAAATCACTCCTACCCACTCTACTACATCACATCTCCTCTTTTTCTTATTATCAACCACCTAATTCTATGGAGAAAAAACAAAATAATATATAGAAAGAAAAAAGAGAAGAAGTACGACCGGCTAGAAGCTTTTAATCTCTTTTAATAAACAACATTTTATTAGGTAAAGCTTAATCAGCACGACCGGCTAGAAGCTTTTAAAAATCTTGTTTTTGATGCCTCATGGGGTCTTTTAATTATAAGATTTCCCAAAGGCATTTCCAACTCCCATGCATTCTTCCACTTCAAATAATTCAAACCCTTTCTCTATCTCTCTCCTTTGATTGAGATTAATGATAATTTAAAGAAGAATTCTGGTGATAAAAAATATTATTTTTTTAAAGGATTCGAATTTAAATAATTTTATTCATAAGTATATATGAGTTTATCTATATTTAAAATCGAATATAGATAATATATTGTAATCATATTAAAATTTAAAAAATAATAATAAAGGTTAATGGTAGTTCCTTATTGATTTAATTATAATAGAAACTATATTTAATGAAATATTTCTCATCATTTATTATTTCATAGCAAAGGTGTCGGTGGCAGACAATGAAAACTTGGTTACAATAATAAG
This sequence comes from Hibiscus syriacus, assembly GCF_006381635.1. Taxonomy (NCBI): domain Eukaryota; kingdom Viridiplantae; phylum Streptophyta; class Magnoliopsida; order Malvales; family Malvaceae; genus Hibiscus; species Hibiscus syriacus. The sequence goes on along the minus strand of NW_024063111.1, from coordinate 106,694 downwards.
AAAGTGCTCACTTGTGAGAGAAAACATGCACCAATTTTGACTAAATTTTATAATTTCTTTCCCTCTAATTCATCTGTTCCCTTTCTTTTCTCACCTCTTTTGACCAAAATATAAACAAACAAACAAAAAAAAGTTTCATCAAATTTCAAATAGGAAATGATAATACATGCCACATTTCAACTGTAGAACTTTTGGACATATATACCAATATTTTCCTTATTAGGCTTCTCTTTATTTAAAAATTTTCATTATTTTCCATTTATACCTCTTGATTTTCCTTATAAGGTTAGGGTACATCGTCTTCATCACCGAAGGGTCCCAATTCTTCCAAAATCTGAAAAACATCATTTAAGACGAAAACCCATGACAGTTGAAATCAAGCACATCATGTGCTCCACATGTGACTTTGGGACACTTGAAAATTCCAAAGCATTTTCAGAACAAAAATTTAGTACATTGGTACCTGCTCTTTGTTATATAATTAATTCCCATGTCTTAATCACAATCTTAATTAAATATTAGGCCATTGCTTACAACTTCATTATAAACAGCCACCCAACTTAGGAGGTGGGTTTTTCTTGGTTGTAAAGATAATGGATAGACCAAATAAAGAGTGATTAATAATTAAAAAATAGATGAAGAGAAGATGGAGATTTGACATTTCATCAATTTGTCTTCTTCTTTCGGTGGTGGCTTTGGGTTTAATTACCTTAATCAACCATTTTCTTTTGTCTTATCAGTTGGATTAGTTTAAATTCACTTATTGATCACAATTATTTTGTTGTAAAATAATAATTCAGAAAAGGTTTAAAAACGATATATTGGGACAAAGTTACTACCTTAGGAATAATTTCCTTTTATTTTCAGAGAAAGAAATCTACTAATTAATCATCTAATTCAAAGGTACAAGATTGTTGGCCAAAACGGAAAACAAATTGGGGGAATTAATATGGTTTTGGAGTCGCTTGATTGCTTCGATATGAAACACGTTTAAATGTGTAATTTGATAGGATTATTTCGTTTTATTTCCTCATGCTTGCTTAACTAACCTTGTAATTTTTATTGCATAGTGTCACTTTCAATCTTTCATTATTAAGAAACTTGGGAAAGTTTTGGAGGTTTGGGTTAGAATATATATATATATATATATATGTCAAATGACATAAACGAGGTTGGTCTAAATGGTAAGCAGTTTTATATCGTTTAAACATGTTTTGAGTTCAAGATTTTGTATATGCAAAAAACTCTCATTAAAAGACCCATCTACTAAAATCATATATACGACATAAGTCGATCCGGATTAATTAGGACAAAACTTTAAATAACTTAAAAGGGCAATAAAAAAGTTCAAGTAATAGATCAAGAAATTGGATAAATTTAGGTGGCCAGCATACACGTTTTTAGCCCATAAAATTTCAATCAAGGCATAATTTTCTCACTAAAAATTATATATATCTACCCATTTAATCAGAATATAGACTGTAGATATTTTTATTTCATTTAAAATGATCAGAGGACTTTGTTCAAACATATAATCTGATCAACTTATTTGTAACTTTGCTCGATGTGGGAATCACCTATGTGGTCCAATGGGATTTTGACAACCAGCCTAGTGATCTCTTGTGGTAAAGCATTTGGCAGCAAACCACCATGAAAAAAAAGGTATAATGTTAAAAAAAAATGTCCATAATATTTTATTAAATAATCAATTTAATTTATATTTTTTTTCTTTTAGGATAAAATGACTTTAACGTTTGATTAAATATTCATTTTAACTCTTTTTAAAAAAATAATACTTTGACCTTATTATTTCATTTTAGGGTGATTTTTTTTATTTTGTAACGTTGATAGTTTTTTAGACAACGATTTTCATCTATAAAAATGTCTTTTTACCATAAAATATATATTAAAAGCCAAAATGTTATGAAAAAAACAAAGGTCAAAGTGATTATTTAGTTAGGATCATTTTGGCATTATACCAAGAAACTAGTACATAAATCACAGCTATAACAGCAACCCAAATAGACAATTATAGAGAAGCCATGATTCATTGCTGCAGATACAGAGGAGACCTTTCAAAATGGGGAATATACACTCTATATATGTACAAGTAAACCCAATAAAACATCACCAGAAAATGATGCTTTCTTTTTCAATCTTATATCAGCTTTCTAGATAGTCCCCCTGAGAATATTATCTCCATTCTTATGCTTTCCTTATCAACAACATAATTATGGGTTTAGCCTTTGGTTAAACAAATTGAGGGGTTGATTGAATCAAGAAAGGTCCAAATGGAAAGCATGTGGATGCCCTCCAAAGGGAATACTTTCATGAAACCAACTTCCATATGACTTTTTTTTTCTCTTTTTGATTAAGAATAATTTGTTTGAGAGTGTTATATCAAGTATTTCTCAAGTTTGAGTCTGATCATTCACAAGGTACAAACTTTCGAAATCTTGTCAGCTCACAATATGCTCACTGAACAAAGTTGGGTCTAACTTTGATTATCATGTAATAAAGATTTCCCACTTGTTCTTTTCATGAAATACTACTCTCTTTTTTTAAGAAGGCATAATAGTTTATCCTTTTGTTAATGGAAGAAACGAGGTTGTGGTGATTTTTAACCTTTTCATTTTGATTTGAACGGAAAATCACATATGGTGATTCAAAACCGAGAGAGAAATTTCCCGTCTTCAATCTTATACGATGACTTATATATAGATTTTTAGTGTTGGTATCAGGTACATGACAATGATAACTATTTGTAGGTTGACATGGCAAATAGGTCAAACTATAAGATAATAAATTTAGCTAATAGATTAATATAGGTCTGTCTGTGATTATGTCAAGCATGGTTTTCAGAAACAGACCGGTTAGCGAACCGGCCATGCTATCGGTTCATTGGTCGGTCGAACCAGTCCGACCGGTCGGAAGAACCGGGCGACGTCATAATTATTTAAAAAATTAAATAAAAATACTAAAAATATTTAATAAAAAATAATTTTTATATCACAAGTCATATTCAAAGCAAGTCATAACATATATAAGTTAAAAACCATAAAATCAAGTGAAACAAAATGATTCAAATCAACTACAACATAATATTTAAGGTAAAACATATTAAATAATAAATATAATTATATAACTATAATTAAAAAATAAATTTGCAGCTAAAAAAATTATAACAAAATGATATTGTTTGGTTTAATTTTTTTTTTAAAACAATCCCACATGGCTAAGAAACATAGAAGAGCATCTCAAAAGTCTAAAGAGAAAATATGAGAACAAAACAATCTTCACGTGGCTAAGAAACATAGAAGAGCATCCCAACTAACTTCTATAAATAATAGAGGTAATTTGACATTCAAAATAATGGAGCATTTTGGTGAGTATTGAGTAAACCATTCTTTCACTTCAATCAAACTCGAATTTTAGGCTTCAATCGAGTTTCTAAATTTTTTTTGAGTTCAAGCCTTTTCGAGTTCAAGTTTCAATATTATATTTCGAGTTCAAGTTGAATTTGACAATTTTTAGCTCGTGAGTTTGAGTCGAGTTGAGCTTACTTTTAAAGTTTTCAAGTTCGAGTCAAGCTCAGCAATACTCGAGTTCGACTTGGCTCGTTTAACAAACGATGTCGTTTGGTTTAATTTAAAAAAAAACAAAATAGGCGGTTTTTTTCGGTTTTCAGCCGGTCCGGTTCGGACGGTTTAGCGGTTCCGGCCGGTTCACTAATAGCGGTTCAATCGGTGTAGATTGAATCGGACTAGGCAGCGGTTCCCGATTGAACCTGCCGGTCCGATTTTCAAAACACTGTGTCAAGGTATTGTAGCTTACCGAAAAAATATAAAATTTTGGAGACTTTAATGACTATTCTAGAAACTTGAAAGACAGAGAAATACCAATGGAGATGTGATGTAACTTACTAAAGATATCTAGAGAAGGTATATCACCTTTAAAATAAATCAAAATCAATTAGGACGTGGAACCATGAATACTTATGTTGTTGCTATTTTTCTTTTTTAAGTAAGCATATTCAAACATCCATGTTTCAAGGGAGATGACCTATGAAGATTGATATCCGCCAAGAAATATGTTTGTGGGTTGAGGAGAAGAAAAGCAAAGAAAAATGGGAAAAGGGAGTGCCCATTATGAAACCTACAATGCTTAATGGGATCAACTATGTGTTGTATAAGAAAAAAAAGATGGAATTTCTTTGTCATAAATCATAATGGGGATGTTACTTTAAACCCCATTTTATGATTCTTTGTTTGAAGCATCCAATCTGACTTTGATTCAAAGATAAATAATGAATAAGGACATGTTTGGTTGTCTCATAATTATCATTTTCAATCTCATTACCCCATCTGAAATGACCCCAATATTCTTCAATTTTGCTTTTCCTCTTTTTTCATGTTGGATGTTATTGTCCCGTAACAATGATATTTAAAAATCAAATACAGTTAAAAACAATATCCAACTAAAAAAGCGAGCCAAATGTCCATTATTGTTGCAGACGAACATTTCAGGCCCAATATTATGTCACCCAAAAAAAAAAAGCAAAAATGAAAGCCAATCTTAAAAATATTAGAGCCAGGTTTTGATTCTGGGACCTGTGGGTTATAGGCCCACCACGCCTCCGCTGCGCTTGGTATTAGTTTGAATCATTATTATATTACACAATGTAACATTATAGCGCCTAATTGACCATCAACTTCTGCAACACTACAATTAAATAATAGTAGAAAGTTCGAGGTTCCGTTGTATTGCTCTTCAATCTAACTGGAATTTTCTATTTATTATTGGAAACAGCTACACAATCACAACAGTTAATATAACAATATTAATAACGAGTTATAATATGTTATCTTTCAATAATGACCTATTCTATGTCATAATATTTTTTATTAAAAAAACCATCATATTATTGATGAATATAAATATCATTTAAAGACTTTATTTTATAATATGATATTTAAATGTTGTCAAAAAACACCTTTTAACAGCAAGTTCTGCATAAATGGGAGGAATACGACTGAAAAATAATTAAGATATTGAAACCTTGTAATAAATAAATAAACGAAGATATTATCTATTCACTAATTCATAATATGTTTTTTTCCCTCTGAAACTATGCCCACACAGGTGCAGTAATTGCAAAAAAGAACCCGAAAAAGGCCTATACTCAATCACGCTTTGTACAAACTTTGAACAAAATTTACAGTGGGAAAGCAGCGGCCAAAACCATGGTTGAAGAAGATATTGCCAGGGGCAGCTTCATTTTAAAGTCAAGAACTAGGCTCATGTGCCCAAAAAGCATCTGGATCTGGACAGAAAAGGGAAAAGTCTTGGGCTTCTAGATTTGCAATGTGCCAATCCACAAAACGAGCTTGTATCGACTTGAATAGAAGAAGAATGGTTGGCAGAAGCCACCATTTGTCGTCTTCGCTGTTAGCAAATGCATATTCCAAAAGATTTTTAAGACATCTTGGTACAAACCAAATAAACTAAGCTTATGAAAAGAGAAAACGTTATATATAAACGAGAACCGGATTGATTCGATAAGCAAAAGTGAATTCTCAGATGTGGACCAATTTATGCACACAAATGATGATTATCTTAAAGAGTTTCTGAACCCAAAATCTAATCATTCTTCTATCACGGTTACACTTTTTATGCAAGAAAAAGTTTCTATAACCCAATTCTAGGAACATAACAGCCCTCAAGACTAAATGAAAATATCTACTCCAGCCTCACCAATGGACCCCTGATGATTTTCTATTAGCACCGTGTGATATAGGTGTATGGGTTTAGACCCATCCCATTACTTTTTTGTTTGTAACTTCTCACTATACTGGTCATCACCATTGATATGTATCAGAAGTTGGAACCACCAATGAATTGGGGAAGTCCTAGTATGAATGGTGATTAAACTTGTATTAGATAATAATGGATAGGAAAGTAATGAAGGGAAGCCCTAGAAGGATAAATTGTTACATTTTGATGCAAACTACTAAAACAAATGTATATTTTAATCACCCTTAAATTTATGTAAGCTTCATGATAATAATAAGGCACTAAAATCCTCACCTTCTAGTGTTCCAAGTATTTTCCTTGTCAGGTGGCAGGAAGGAGGAAAATCCATAATGAATAATGCCACAAATGAAAACTACAGCCTGCAAAAAAAAAAAAAACTAGGCACGTGATACTAGCACTGATGTTTGTATGTCAAAATCAGTTATTGATGTCTTACTCCCACATGTAAAGTCAGGTTCAACGTTTTATGAATTATGCAAAATGCAAAACTCCGCCCTTTTTCTATATTGCCATATCAAATCATTTCAAGAAAATTTTACCTTACCTGAAATCAGTTCGCTAAGTTGCATATCGCATCATACATATCATCACTATGAAATTTGTAACAGTAAGCATTAGTTTACTGTGACATTAAACTACATATTTCACACACGTGCAAAAAAGAAGAAAGTACTAGAAAATCCAAATGCATTAGAGCTGATTCATGCCAATGCTAAATTGAAATAATCATTGGTAAAAAATACCTACAATTTGGAGGTACTTACGATATTTGACAGAGATGTAGCATTCCACAGGGAATATATACGGGTAAGTGAAGCTCTACGAGGCTCTTTACTGAACAAGGCATTCAATCCAGCTGGGAATGGAGATAGCAGTGATAAAGGAAGAATAAGCAGAACAGCAAGGAATACCCCAAGAGATATCCAATAGAACTGAAGCAAAGTAAGAAGGGTAACAGCGAGATCTGCCAAAAGCATGGTAGTAATAAAGAGCTGAAGGGAGTCCTGAAATATTAAAATTCAAGCTTTAGGTGATGGGCAATTCGAAATATCTGCAATAGGAGTGAGGCTATACAAGTAAGATCTCCGGACCACCTTACGACCAACAGGTCTAGTATTGTGCAATAAGAGAGAAAATGGGAAGAGAAAATCTCTCTTAAATTCTAAAGATCTCAACGTAGCATCATTTATAAGACCTCCATTGATTCCCCCAGTGAACCTTTTACGAGATAATGCATGAGTTGGGTATGGCCAACTTTCCTGGAGCTGTTTAGGGTTTCTGCCTGTGGATGCAGCTTCTTTCCTAAAATCATTAATACACACAAGGTAAATGAGCAAAAAGTAATTTACAGAGCTCGAAAAGCAACCATTCAAATAAAACCTATTTGTCCTCATTCACTGGACACTAAAAAGGGAAAATAACTTTCTTCATACATACTACCAGTGAAGTATGTTCCATTTAATGGCAGAATATTGAAAATGAAGGGTCGGGCAAATAAATCAGAAACATTCAACCAAATGTCAACGGGAGATGTTAATATTGAGATTTCTTGCTAATATTTAATATCATTGACATGCTTCAATTGCTTTCAAGAGCAGATTCAACACGTGCTCTAGTGGCTTTCTACTTTAACCGTCATTTGGGGTGTATCTGGGTGTTGTATTTGTTATGTAACTTCTTTTGTGACTAATGAAATCTTAAGGCACTCTTTTCCTCCTGCTGATTAAGGAGCTTCTTTTCGAGCTCCATTAATCAAGAAGGGGTTTTTAACGAGGCCTTCAATTCTTATCCAAAAAAAACCGTCATTTGGGATTAGTGATGATATTCCTGTGTTTTATTTTGAAAGATAGAACAATGTAGAAGACAATAACTCGAGGTTACCTTGGGGATCCATCATTGTTTCTATCTAGCAAGTTGGGTTGATGCAAATTGTTAAAACTATAGTCACCAACCACTACCAAGATGCCCAGCTGATAGTAACCAGAAGCCGTTGCTTGAAACCAGCCTAGCTCAATTTTAACTCCATGGAATTCAAGCTGTGGATTTCCATGACTAGCTATCCAATCCATAACAGGAACCAACGCAGAACGAATGGATCCATGCCTCACAGTCCTCAACTGAGCATTCAAACCGGCTACCAAACGATTCCAAACAGTTGGTGGTATGTGCTGGGGATAGCATATTTCTTGAAATCAGATGAATATTATATTAAATCAAGTTATGATAAAGCTACTGAAATTTAATAAGACAACCAAGACACCTGGCCAAGAAGATTAGTTAACAATGTATCACTATGAAGGTTGTATGGTGACATATAGCTTCCATCCCCACCAAAAAGTATGCACATTGGGAACCGCTTTTGTATGATTGATACCATGTCTACACGCTTTTCATCACCACCAAGGAAAAAATCAATGTATGCGACCATCAAATCAGGTGTTGCTCCTACCTGCATAAATTAAGTAACCATTTAGAGACATGATAAAGAACATGGAAAAAATAATGCTAATTGTGATTGACGTAGTTGACTTAGTCTTCAACAACTACCAGACTTTTTTAATTTTAAATTCTTTCTTATTTTCATCTTTTGAGTTTAAATTTATTGTTTAGCTATTTGGTTGTCATTGTGATCTTTTTTATGATTGTTGGTTGAGGTGTGTAACTCTATATAAACACCTCTTTGTTTCATTCAATAACACAATTCAGATTCACTCCTTACGTACAATGCTTTCAATGTAACTATATATATAAGCCAAAGAATGCATGGATATGTTTGAATTCCGTTGATGAATTCGAATAAAGGATAATATCACTTCATGATAGTTCAATCTTGATGATATAGAACCCAGAATTTTCTTGGAAGATATAAACACCATCAAGATATTAATGAAACATGGTATAAATAATTTAAGAAACATATTCTTAAACAAACATTAAGCAAATAGTTCTTAGCAGATAAAGCATAGAACTCAAGAAATAAGATGACTCGAAAAGAATAATGTGAGAACTAAAACCTTCATCCCCTTGTATAGAGCTCGTGATCTGCAAGAGCGGAGACATGAATGGTCATATTCTGATTTCACATATTCCTGAAGCCGATGAACTTTTTTCCTCCGCCGCCACTGTTTCCAGGACCAGGCACAAGGGTATGCTACCATTGACAGTATACTGTGCACTGACCCTTCCCACCAATCATATGCAGCAACTGAGTTGATCTCATCAATGAATCTGTTAAAAGCATCTTCATACCTACATGCCAATGAGTTTGTGATTATGAATACTATTTCAGATAAAATGGAAATTTTTATTTTTAAACATACAAAAAAGGGGGCTTTAAATAAATAATTTGTTCTAAGACAATTACCTACAGTACAAGATACTCAAAGCATCTCTATAATTTTACTCCGAAAAATTCATCTCTATAATTAGCAAGCTTCAATATGAAGTGTGACTTGCATCAATAGTCAGTCAAACAGGGTGATACTGACAAAATGGCTGCTATTCTCATGAATTTTTCTTGTAAAGGGTGCTTAGCATTCTACCATTCACAAGTTATGAATATGTTGGTTTACTATACTAGGAACAAAACAAATTGGGCATAAAATGAAATCCCCCCTTTGCGGGGAAGAGATTTTGCGTTCAGCTGCAATCCAAGAACATTCCTACTTCCATGAATTTATCTAGAGAAGGATTGTGCTAGATTAGCGCACACACCAAAAAAATAGAGCCATCACTTCATCCTTCGTTAAATAATTTGCTTACACGATCTCAATTATTGTATCAGGAGGAGAGTAAGGAAGGTTCCATGGTTCTCTAAAAGTATTTGGCCCCATGAAGTACATTCTGTAAACGTGACTTTGAGTTTCTTCTACTCTGGTTCCCCGTACCTAGTAAGAATATATATAGTCCACACAGAAATGTTACATAATATGTAACTGGACCCAGTCACTCCTGCATACATTTAATCCGTGAAAATAAAATATGGCTTTAAAAAATATACCTCTGATAGAGAAAGAAGGTATGGGAAACTATGACTACTTTGATGTTCAATATTAGCAACATATGAGCTTGAGTCGACCAATTTAATTCTTAAAGTGCTTAACAATACAGCTAGAAGCACCAAAATTCCAGACAGAAGAAGTGCAAAAGGCCAAGGACCTCCAAATGTATACATCAACTCCTCAAGAGGGGTGTAACAATTTGGCATTCTATACTTGTCAGATATACACTTGTAGGGGCAAGATGGCTGACAGACTCCTCCTGGAAAAATAAGCACCCTGAAGTGAGAGAGGAAAGGGTATGGAAAACCATATATAAGAGAGATTTGAGGTGAAAAAGAAAAAGGCATGGAAGAATGACAGACACGCATTAGAATAAAATGTAAATCGCTGTTAACTAGTACCTCGTACATGTATGAAATTTGCACGATTTGGAAGAAGCACCAAAGGGCAAGGAATGCAAAGATCTTCATCAGAGCCATCAACATCTTTATAAGTACCAATAGGGCATTCCTGTGAATGAATTCCATTATACTTTAAAAGAGAAGCAAATTAGTTGAGATCTCACAGTTTATCATCATTCATCAATAGCAAAGATGATGTATAGAACAGATAAAAAAAATTCTAGACCTAAAAGAGAAAGACAATAGTTTTGTATCTATGCGAATATCAGTTGAAAAGTGAGAAGAAACAAATTGTTCATACCAATATGTGAATAAACAACTTAGGATATCTGTATATGTATAAACTAGCCAAACAAAAAAGCAAGCCTAGTCCCTAATCGACTAATGGTGAATAATTTTTCATTATAAGATAGATGTAGACTGAGTAAAATAAGAAAGATCAGATTATAGCGTGGGAAATAACTTTTGGTCATATAGAACTCTGGTAAGCCAAGATTAGGTGCTTAAGCTTGGATAGAAGGTGCTGCAAGCACATTAAGATTTTATTAACTATTATAGGGTTTGGCTAATAGTTAAAATTGCGACACTAATCTCCAAGTATCCCTGTAACATGAATGTGATGCATAATAACATAAAGTCAATGGTACAACATAAAACATCTTGAAACACAAGTTTGAAGGCAATTAATAGCAATTTTAAAAATTAAGTGAAATTTACCCTGCAGAATGTACCATAGAGCCCTTTTGGACATTTTTTGCCAGTTACCGTGCCCTCGTCTCCATAGAGCCCACCATTATGCCCAGCACCTCCACTGTCACTCAACATGTTTGAATTAGTAAGCTGCAGTGCAACCTTTTTTTTTGGGATGCGTATGTGTGGAAAAGTTTATATTTCAATTTTCCAATAGTTCTTAAATTGGTACAGTATAAAACTACATATTATTGGTCCATGCATCAGTGGGGAGATCAAGTAATAAATCTTCCAAGCCTTACTAAAAAACTTCATATTATCTGTTAGTTAATCTGTCAGTAAAGAATACATAGCAAGGACAAATAGTCTGACTGGAAAACAACTCCATCTAATATTTGTTGTATTAGCAGAAGCTAGTTAACTCATTAATCTAATATTAAATACTGAATAGCATAATGCAATTTGCCAAAATCAGGAGTCTTAAAATGTTTGTGACATGATCGGTTCATAAAAGGTTATGTCATCAAAAGATCAGTTAGTTGCATTATGGAAATATGACATTTGTTGCATTTAAGAGCCCTACCTACTATTGATGAAACCACTGATAGTAGCAACTGGAACATATTCATCCCCGATGCCAATCTTAGACCAGTGAAAATGCACTCTTCCACCACCACCACCACCACCACCATGAGGACCACCATTTCCCCCATTAGTTGATAAAGATGAATTTTCCGCAAGCATAAGCTCTTGTAGGAATAGAAGAACTGTCCCACCAGAACCTCCACCAAGTCCACCAATCAATGACCCATTACCATTTATTGTTGCTTCACCAAAGCTTTGACCATCAGCCCTCAAAGAGCCATAAATGCTAAGCCTTAGGAGAGGCCATTGGGCTGAGCCAATTACTAGCGAAGAGGCAACCATAAGTCAGTAAAAACAATCAATTCACAATGTCAGATAACATTAAACAAATCATAAAGAATGTTTTCGCAACTTATGAACTGAAAACTCACCAATCATTCCTCCTCCAACCACATGTCCGAATGACTGAGTAGGACCTTCTGTTCCACTGCCCAACTCACAAGGAAGATCAGCATTACCATACTGATAACCACCACTGCTAATTCTTCCGTTGAAATATCCAGAACCCCCTCGTCCACCATGCCCAGCACCACTACCAGCGCCATTAAGATAGTTTCCTCTTCCTATACCTGTGCTGCAACCTAAAAATGGGTCTCCTCAAATTAGAAGTCTTAACAAAAACTCATACTTCTTTTTTTTATATAGGAATAGTAGGCCTCACTAAAAACCCCCTTCATGATTAATGGAACTTGAAAATAGTTCCTTAATCAGCGGAAGGAAAAGATGCCCTAGGAATTCATTAACCTCAAAACATAACAAAGTAATACAAAGTCTAATCTCCCTCCAGAGATAAAAAGCCAAAAAGAAACAACCCTAAACAGAACATAATTCTCAACCAATACCAGCCTTAGCTAGAACATCCGCCTCTATATTGGTGTCCTACTAACCCATCTAATAAGACCTTCATAAACACTAAGCTTTTGAATAATGTCCTTAACAACTTGAACATAAACGACAGGACAAGAACCAACATCCTTGACCAAACCAATTGCCACCTTACTATCACTCTCGATAATCAATCTCTCTTTAAATCTGTGGCGAATAGATTCATAATAATATAACCCCTTTAGAATAGCTTTCAATTCCATCAAAGTTGGAGGTCTCGGACCAGTCGGCTCTTTGAAGGAGCCAAGAATCGAACCAGAAATGTCTTTCAGAACACCACCTAAACCACTCCTCTTCCAATCACTAGAAGTAGCCGCATCCACATTAAGTTTAATAAAACCCTTTGGAGGAGGGGACCAAGGAAACTTAGTTGAAATCCGATTAGTATGAGACGAGCAAGAATCCACTAAGGACGGGTCGGCAATAAGAGCATCCTTGGAAATAGAAATCTGAGTTTCCTTAGTTAGAAACCATGAAGCAAGCCTGCACCTTGCTAGAAAGAATATTTCTGCTCAAGCAAGCTTCCCTCCTTCAAACACTATATAATTCCTAGTTTTCCATATTGTCCATAAGACCACTCCAGGGATAAATGACCACATAAGAGAGTTGGTCTTCAAGTTAGTCCATGCTACTAGGAATTTTTTAGCATCTTCACGAAAAACAGACTGAAAATTCCAATAGCACATGAATTTAGTCCATATTGGCCAAAAAACCGAACAGGAAAAAAATAGATGAGATGAAGACTCTTCTTCTAGATTACAAAAAGGACACATAGAATCATTTATGCCCAGAACACCTCTCTTAACCAGAGCTGTCTTCACTGCCAGCTTCTTTAAGATAACTTGCAAAAGAAAAGTCTCCGCTCTTGGAGGCAGCAGGCCCCTCCAAACAATAGATTTCCAAAAATTAGCTTCCTCCGAATCGGAACTCCCCGAATAATTTAGATTGGCACATAATTTAACATTGAAAACCCCTTCTCCATTCCCCTTCCAAAACAGTCCATCAAAAGCATTAGCAGAAACAGAAAAATCTAAAATAACAGCCATCAAGTTTGACCATTGTTCAAATTCCCAGTCATTCAACTCCCTTCTCAACTGGAAGTTCCAAAACCAGCCCCCAGAGCTGTAATCCCCAAACTGAAATAATCTTCCAGTTTTGTTCACCGCAATAGAGAATAGTCTAGGGAACATGACCATCAAAGGATGATCCAATGCCCAATTGTCTTGCCAAAACCGAATATTCCTCCCATTGCCAATTTTATAGCTATAATTGCTTCTGATACTACAGCCCATCGAATTAGCTTTAAAATGATTGTTCACCAAAGATCTCCATATCCAAGAAAATTTAGGAGAAACCTTACTGTCAAACTGCATCAATGAAGAATCCATTTTATATTTAATGCAAATCATTTCCCTCCAAATCGCCTTCCTCTCAATAGCAAACCTCCAAGCCCACTTTTCCAAGAAAACCCTATTCATCGTATTTATATTAGGAACTCCCAAGCCTCCTTCAATTTTTGGTTTACAAACGTCGGTCTAGCTTACCCAATGGATCTTCTTCCTCCCATCTTCTCCACCCCATAAAAAAATTGACATAATAGAGTTTAGGGTCTTGTATACTGAAGCTAGAACCTTAAACAATGACAAATAGTATATAGGAAGTGAACATAGGACTGATTTAATCAGAACCAGCCTGCCCGCCAGTGACAAAGAAGAGCCTTTCCAACCTGCTCACCTCTTATTGAAACTTTGCACCACTGGATCCCACAGAATGTTAGAGTTCCTGTGTGGACCAAGAGGGAGTCCCAAATATTCTGAGGGAAAAGAACCCACTGAACATCCAATCGTAGCTGCCCAATCCTTAATTTCCTCTTCCTTTAAGTTCACCCCAAACAATTTGCACTTCTTCAAGTTCAACTGAAGTCCAGAAATAATCTCAAACACTCGAAGCACCCTCTTCACATTCAAGATCTGTTTTTTCGACGCACCACAGAAAATTATAAGGTCGTCAGCAAATTGTAGATGTGTTAAATTAAAATTCCTCTCCTCATTTCTAATCGTCAAACCCGAAAAGAGCCCCCCTGAAACAACCTTAAGTATCAATAAATTCAAGAGTTCCCCAACTATATTAAACAACAACGGAGACAAGGAACAGCTTTGACGAAGACCCTTAGCCATTGGAATTTCCTCGGTTGGAACCCCATTCACCAAGACTGAAACAGTTGCTGAAGTGATGCACTTCGAAATCCACCCTATCCATCTAGAACCAAAGCCCATTTCCTACATAATTCTGAACAAAATAGGCCAGTCAAGATTATCATATGCCTTCTTGAAATAAGCTTTAAAAACACATCCTTTTAAACCATTCTTCTTCCAAAAGTCAATCCCTTCATTGGCTATAAGGGAACAATCCAAGATTTGTCGACCGAGAATAAAAGCGAATTGACATGGACTAATCAAATCTGAAATGCAGCTCCTAAGTCTCCTTGACAAACATTTAGAGAGGATCTTGTACAAACCACCAACTAAGCTAATAGGTCTAAAATCTTCCAAACCACCAATGTTTGAAATTTTTGGAATAAGAGTGATGAAAGTGTGATTTATTCCATGTTCCCATTCCTTCCCCAAGTGAAAATTCTTAAAGAAGATCATAATATCTTCCTTAAGGACCTGCCAAAATCTCTTGAAAAACCCCATATTAAAGCCATCAGGACCGGAGCTTTGTTACTTCCACAAGACTTCACAACATCCCAAACTTCCTCCTCTGAAAATTCCTGCTCTAAGAACTGATTCTGCTCCAAAGAAATTCTGGAAAAATCCAGATTTAATTCATCAATTTCTAGAGTAGATCGGTCATTGTAGATCTTAAAAAAATAATCCTTAACAATGGCCTTAATTGCAATTGGGTCTTCAACTGTTTCTCCTCTAAAATTAAGTGCCACCAGAGCATTCCTCTTCTTCCTAACCGTAGCACAGGTATGGAAGTATTTAGTGTTGCGATCCCCGTCTTCAATCCATTTAGATCTCGAATACTGAAACCAAATCTGCTCTTGGATCTTGTGCAGCTTCCACAATTCTGCTCTACAATTATTCAACTCAGTTAATACCTCACTGTCGACAACACCCTGCTTTTGTTGAATATCAGCCTCTATCTTCGAAATTTTCTTCTCTAACTCAGAAATCAAGTCTCCTGGATACTTATCTCTGTTTCCAGACGGCTTCTTTATTGCATGTTTGGCATTCCTTAAAAGACTAAAAGCACCTGACTTTTCTTAGAACTCTGAATAGAAGAAATAACCATATCCTCAAAACCCTCCTCATCCATCAAATAGTTGAACATTCTAAACGGTTTTTGACCCCAATCCACTCCTTTATTCACAAGAATTATGGCATTGTGATCTGACAATGATCTTGGTAGAAGAGACTGCAAAATATCCGGAAATAACGCTAGAAATTGACTGTCAACCAAAAAACGATCCAATCTTACAAAAGTGAGATTCTCTTGGTTATTACACCAAGTGAACCTTCCCCCATTCATAGGAAGATCAATTAAGCCCGTATGAAGAACGAACTCATTAAAGATCTCCATTGAGCTCCTACTTTGACCTCTGCCCATCTTCTCATCTTCTTGTAAATAGACATTGAAGTCCCCTCCCACACAAACGGGAAAATTCTGTCCACTAAGAAAACTGCTTAATTCTTCAAAAAAACCAGCTTTCTCTTCCTCCACTGCTGGACCGTATACATTGATGAAACCACAACTGAAGTTTTTATTCCGAAATTTACCAAAAGTAGCTATAAATCTCCTACTAATAAACTGACTCTCCAACTCAAAGATATTGTCATCCCAACAACACAACAAGCCCCCCGCTGATCCAATTGAAGGAGATTCCAAAACTCCTTTAAGCTTATTAATCCCACTTCTCCTAAAGAAAGACCTCTTAAATTTTTCAGTCTTGGTTTCTTGCAACCAAAGGAAAGTAGGATTTAAGCTAGTGACTAAATTCTGAACAGCCCTCTTTTTTTCATTTTTCCCCAAACCCCTAACATTCCATGAACATATTACTTAACTTTGACATCTTCATAAAGGGAAAAAGGTACAAACAAAACCCTCAATCAACCAAACCTTGATTAATCCCAATCATGCCTTTCTCTAGAGCTATGATTTTTTCCAAAAATGCTTCTTTCCCTTCCTTAAAAGATACTCCCAAAAGCTTACTAACCTCCCAAGTTTCTACAGCTTCTTTCAATAAACTCGAGAAAGCGGAGGAGGATGTATCAATGCTCACCTGGTCAAGGGCTTCTCGAAACAGGATCCTTCTAGCTCTCCTCTTCCTTCTAATTAACAAACCAGATTTGGGTCTTAAGCATTCACCTTCAGAAAAGTAACCTTCAATCTCCCTCTCTACGGACCCATCCCCAAGACCATTATCAAAGCTAAGAAGAAGACTCCCATCAGCAATGAGCTCTGCTGATAAACAAAGTTGTTTTGCAGTACTGAACTCCACATCCAACTTCCTCTGTCCAACCTTGTTGCCAACTATTTCATTCGTGAAGTTCAACAAATCTCCATACCAATATCTTCTTTCCCTCGACCTGCTATAGACCCTTTTGCAACTGCTCAAACTTCTAGTTTCCAGCACCTCACTCTCAGATGATACCTTTCTTCTAGAACAGTGTAACTGTCTCCCCCTTGAGATGTTTCCTAAATTAGTTGTAGCCGGTTCAACTAACCTTAAGCTTTCTTCTTCAGCCTCTATTTCTGCATTAACCAACTTCTCTGTAATTGGGCTCGTCTTCAATACTCTAAATGTTTTCCTGTTTTTTTCCTGCTACATTAAGGTTCTCCACAAAATCCCCAAACTTATTAACTGTATATGTTGGCACAGAAATGAAACCCGAAAAATCTTTTGACCCAGACTGCCCAGAGTCTTTAAAATTCTCTCTACGTTTTTCCCTCTCACTCATTTTTTTACTAGAAGTAGCTTATGTAATTTTGATAAAACTCATACTTCTTCAAAATTAACAGATTATTTGGAAACCCTTGTAGAGTAAAAAGATGAAAAAGGGGAGATGCAAAAGACAACAATGGATCAAATCTCAACACTGCACCCTCTTACCTAATTCAGATGCAGTAAGCAGGCCATTAGCATCTATGGTGACTGTCCTTGCCCTATGAATGTGAACAATACTTCCCTTGATGATCCCATCAACAAGAAGGTCCTCAACTCGACAAATCTACAAATAGGTCAAATAAAAGCAGTAACAAATTGAACTACGACACATGCATAACAGCATCCTAATTCTATGAAGCAAACCATGAAGAAATCATTTAAAGCAAATAAAGCACTATGCTGTGCATTTTTTTTTCTTTTCCAATTCCAATGTATGAGAACAATCATACTCAAGAAAGAAAGTTTTCCTTTCAAGATACACCTGGAAGGAATTTACAAGGTGGCACCTCTTTTAGCTATACATTCTCAACATTATAAAATCAGTTCAAACCTTCTAACTAGACAAACAGATGGATTATATAGGACCTATCATGCTTTACCAAATGTTAGAGAAGCCATGACTATCATATGGATGCAGGATGCCAATACAGATTTCTATTCTTGAACTCTGAAAATTGTAACTTCCCAAGTACTTCCAATTAATCATTTCCTTTGCACATAGAAATGCTTGACCAGATGGAAGTTAGCATCCACCCAAAACTTTCAACTAATCATTTCCTTTGCACATAGAAATACTTGACCAGATGGAAGTTAGCATTCCAAGCACATAGAAATACCTGATTTGGAGGGGTTCTGGGGATGGGGTTTTTAATGTAAAATCTTGTGTTAGTCTAAGTTATTCAGGTTCCTCAAGTTCGGAAGAGTGTCATTTCTGGAGAAATATTATTTGGAGAGGTTTGCTGCCTCCAAGAGTGGAGATTTTTGTTTGGCAAGTAACGCTTCAGAAGTTGGCAGTTAAGTCAGTTTTGATTAGAAGAGGTATGAGGGGTATTGATGATGTGTTGTGTCCTCTTTGCAAACAAATTGAGGAGACCCCCTCATTTATTTTTTTTCTTGTTTGATGGCTTGGACTATTTGGAATAAATTCATGTGGTTCTGGAATATTCAATCTGTTTTTCATGATGATGCAAAAATTTTCCTACGAGCATGGGTTGATCTGAAGGAAAACTCTCTCATATGGTATATCATTCCGGAGGTTGTCCGATGGACCATCTGGAAATTCAGGAACTATGTCGTGTTTGAAGGAGGGAAGGTTGATCAAGTTGAAATTTTCTTTCTAGCTAGGTACAGACTAGCTTCATGGTTCTTAGCAAAATACAAACAGGCTTCAATCTCTAAGGACTCGCTTATTGCTAACCCTACCTTAGGGGATTCGTTTCTTCCTATCCCTAAGCCGGTTATAACGATGGTTAAATGGTCCCCTCCTCCAAAGGGGTTTATTAAATTTAATGTTGATGTTGCAACTACTGCCGACTGGATGAGAAGTGGTTTAAATGGTGTTTTGAAAGACGACTCTGGGTCAATCATAGGGTCTTATAAGGAGCCTGCAGGTCCTGGACCTCCTTCTTTGATGGAACTCAAAGATATCCTCAAGGGCTTATCTTTCATTGCTTCTATTCGACACAGGATCAAGGACCGCATTATTATTGAGAGTGATTGCAGGGTGGCTGTGGACTAGATTAAAAATCCTATTTCCTGTCCTGATGTTTATGTTCAGTTTGTTAAAGATATTATTGAAAAACTTATAGCTTGTGAAGGTGTTATTAGATGGGTTAGTAGGGCAGCTAATCTAGAGGCTGATACTCTAGCTAAAGCTAGTATTGGTTGATTTGTTTGTTGTTTTAAAGGGTTGTTGCTTAGTTTGTCGATCTCCTTGAGGGAGTTCAGGGTTTTGTATTCCTATGTTCTAAGTCTTTTATCTATGAAATTCAAGGCACTCATTTACTCCTTTCGTGATTAAGGAACTCTTCCCGATTTCCATTAATCATGAAGGGGGTTTCAAATGAGGCCACTATTTCCTATAAAAAAAAACCCTTCAAACTACATTTGTAGCTTGACGAACATTGAAAGGAGGAAAAGAGTGCTTCAAATTTATTAATAGAATACTTATAACAATACCAGTACAGTACAACCAATATTTTTTTTTTTGATAAAAGTTGGAGGGCTCATTAAAATCTCCCTTCGTATTCGTCAACATACTAACAAGTATGTTAACGAATATTGGAAAGAAGAAAAGAGTATCTCATATTCATTAAATAAAACACCCACTACATATGAAAACACGGAATACCCTCATACGGGGATAGACGCCATTACAAAAAATCAAAATCACCTAAAACTCTCACCTCCTCAACCACAAAGCCCAAGAGACAATCACCCTATTCCTAAGTTATACCTCCAACAACAGAAAAAACAACCCAACATCTAAGGACATAATAGAACAGGAAAAACAACACTTGCAACCATAAAAACGAAATCAACCACCTTTGAAGAGAACTCCACTGAAAGCACCATTACGACCAAAGCCACCAAAAAAAATTTAGCTCCTAAAGAAATCATCAATGAAACAAAACCACACATCCTTCCTATCAATTAAAATGTCCTTGCAACTTAAATCAAAACTCCTTTCTTTTGCTTGCATTTCTTCACCATACGATTTCTTAATTTCCCATGGAGAGGTGGCACTGCTAAGGAATCTTCCTGTAATTGTATTGCGTCATCGGATACACCATTAGAAGGAAAAAAACCCATCATAAGAACATCTTCCGAGGCCCGGAGGCTGACTCCATCAAAAGGGTCAATTGATTTATCAACAAGATGCTCCACGATATTTAAGTTTGAATGATCTAAAGCCTCTGTTGAATGAAACCCTGAATCTAAACAAGGGGATGGAGACAATCCAAACCCAACACCGATAGACCCGCTTTTAATTAGATCATTCTCACCAAATTTGTTACTCGAATTCTCAACACCTTTGGCACTCTTCCGGAGTGAAACCTTTTCTAGACTGACAGCTTCAATTGCAACATTTTCGTCAGAACAATTTAAACTTGAGGAGAACACCGGCGTCCCAGACTGAGAATTGTCCAGTGAAGCCTCAAGAGAACAAACAATATTTAATGAATCATCGCCTACCTCAGGGATCCAAGAATTTGGTTTGAAGGAAGACTCAATTTCATGCACAAGGATTTAAAGAAATTAGCACTGACCTTCAAATCCAACGACTCATCAATTCTCACTTGAGCCTTTGTGAGGATTTGAATTTTTGCCCGATCAAAAGATGAAGGAAATTGAGAGCTTTCGTCTATTGCTAATAAATTGCCCCACCTAGCTGCAATGTTCTTGAAAGTACCCCAATTTCAAGCGTGAAAAGGAATCCCTTCGCAAACTAACCACACTCGACGGCACTCCACCTCCATACTCTCCGACCAAGCAGCAACTTTGGAAAATCACTCTGCAAGAGTCTCTGATTTTTCATTCTTCACATTTCTCAACATAGTAAAGTCTTCGAATATCATTAGAACTACATTCCCAGCAGCTCTCATTAACGAGAAACCAACAAGGCCTTTATCTTGCATTTGGCTAGCAAGATTGTTGATTTTGATAAAGTTCTTACACCACCCCATTAGACAGTTTCCCAACACTTGAAGTTTAGCTTCGTCAACAACACCTTCTACTGCATAGAGATTATTCCTCATAACAACTTCCATCTCAGACTTTCTGTGGACATCTGGTAAGGACTTTCTCCAATAAGACCGTCGAGGGTTGTATTTAGCCAAAAGAGACACTAATTTTGCTACCGTCAATGTGAGAACCATTCATAATTGAGATCGTTTTCCTTGCTTTTTCAATTGTTGCGAAGCGAATGAACCCAAAACGAACCCCCTTTATATTTGTTTTGGTTGGAATGAAGGCATCAATGACCTGACTGTGGGTGCAAAATAAAGATCCAAACCTCTTCCAATGGATCTTTTCTGGTAAGTTTTCAATGTATAACATCTAGCATCCAATTCTGAACCCATTACTGATTTTTGGGAGGCCTTCTTTCCACCAATTATTATAACGATTCTCCCACTTTTTGCTACTGCACCAGACTTGTCACCACAATAGCCAGCCTCCATTGAAACACACCCACATTAGATAAGACCAAACACACACCGCCAGCAGTCTCCCAGTGAATTTAGGGTTCGAACGTCGGTCTAAAAATGATGGCGGACGGCGGAGAGAAATGTCGGAAGATAACAATGGCGAACGGCGGAAGACTTTGAGCGCCGAAAGGGGAACGAACTAATATGTAGTTTTCTCGCAAAGACAGGACCAGAATCGAAAAACACGGAGAAGGGACGAACCTCCCTGGTACGATGGTCTAAAAGTGGCGGCTAACGTCGAAGAGAAATGTAGGAGGATAACGACGGCGAACAGCATAATACGTTGAAGAGCGTCGAAGGGGGGACGAAATACTGACACCTTACACCTGATTCTTATGAGGAACCTTGTTAGTTATCATGAACACAAGACAAGGTTGCTTATCCGGGCCATTGACATTTCTATCCTTCAAACTTTTTGGGGCAGACTCTTCCTCTCATCTGGTACGTCTTCAAAATTGCATTCCTGAGTTGTACGAGAGTCGGTGGGGGCTCATCGGCTCCGTCTCGTAGTCATTCGTTCTCTCGTTCATTGGTTCGTCAGGGACAGGTTCGTCGTAAAACGTGAGATTCGAAGTTCTTCTAGATCTACGCCGATCTAGTTCGATTTTGAAAAAACCAGCGTCAGATCCATATCCGGGGTGAAGAGAGGCTTCAAATGGTGACTTTTTCTTCCTTTTCCGATGTCGTCGAGCAGCGATCGAAGCTTATTGATGGTGACTGGCGCGGCAGCGAAGTGGTGGCCGACCGCTGGGTTGTGAAGGGAGTGACGCCGAGGAGTGTGGATGAGGTTTTCAGTGAATTGACTTTTTAAGATCACCTGGATTCTAGAGAGAAGCGGGAGCTTCTCTCACTAACTTTTTAAGATGAATAAAGTTGCTTGATGTTCCAGTACAGTACAACCAATATCCACAACAATACATAACCCGACCAAACATAAAACACCCAATACAACGACCACCATAAAAACAAGGACTAAACACAAAAATACCCCCCTACGGGAGTCCCTTCTTGATTCATGAAAGTAACCTCTTCAAAATAATAATAGCATATTCTCATAAAAAAGTGAAAAGACGCGAACAAGTTAATTAGGCATCACCAAAATAAGTAGAATTCAAAAATGATTTTTACCTGTAGAGAAAAGGACAGTGTATAATTAACATGGCAATCATCTGGAGGGGTTATCAAATCTGTTGGGCATGTTTGGCTCTCGCAAATGGAATTTGTAACCCTACAAGGAAGGAAAAAGAATCTAAACATGGAAGGAGCTTCTGAAATTTAACTCTAATCGTTAATGTTGTGCAAAATCTATTAAAAAGAAATGAAATTCATACTCACACATTTCTGCTAGCGTCATCATCCAGTGGAGCCTGAAGTAAGGAACCTGGCCCAACCTGTAACATTCAAAGACTTGTTAACACATGGTATCAATTATCAAATGGTATCTAGCTAAAGAGAAATAAAAAGATATCAAAAAATAAAACAGTAATATCCTCTGCAATATGTTAGAGGGAATATTAATCATGATATGGATTCTCACAAATCGTTACCTCAATTCCATTGTACAAGTTAAAGTTGTTATGCAAGGGTAAAATGTTTTATAGGTGACTCCAATAGAATTAATCATATTCTACACTTTTAAAGGTATGAAAACTGGAAAACTGGGATGTTTAATAAGGTTCTCATATGTATCAAGACAGGCTTCCTTCAAAGAATTTCAACCACAATAGAGAAGCTTACACAATTTTTTTTTTTTTTGATAAGAAGAAGCTTACACAATTGACATACCTTTTATATCACTCGTGCACATCATAATATGACAATACCATATGTGCAGAACATAGATATACATATATATAGACACACACATAAGAATACTTGTGGTGCACTAGCACACTAATTACTGCACTGTCAAACTATTACGTGCCTTTAATAGTAAAATATACTCGCAAATAGAAGCCATCTTAATTATCCCATACCTTTAATAAGAATAAAAAAGCAGGAAAACAATGATTCATGTCAGTAATGGCTTACTGTTATGTTATAAAACAGAGACAATGAAAGCCGTTGGCCTTTAATTGCATCACCCTGACCAGTTAGCTGCAGTAGTCCTTGACCATATACACCCAGGTTTGCATTTGAACTAATGACAGAGTTCTCCTGCAAAGACAAGGAATCAACATAAATGCCAAAGACTTCCGATAAAATGCTGAAGATTGAGCAACAAGAATAAGCAAGAAAAAACAAAGGAATTCATGATGAAGTCCAAGCATCATATACCCTTAGAACAACTAGATTCCTTATTTCAAGGATAGATGCTGTGACAACAGTATTTCCACCACCATCTATTTGAATCTTGGAGTTCCACATGAGTAGCATTTTGACATAAACCCTAAATGCACCAAATACCTTTATTTTGAAAGGGAATTAGTTAGACAAACAATGAGCAAATGGTTGTGCATCCATAGAGGATAAAAAGGATGGAAGAAGAAATTACAAGATAAAAATAACAAGTCTTTCAAACTTCACTAAAGATAAAATGCAGCCAAATACTAGTCAGTTCATCTAACTAGCATTGCAGATATTCTACAAACCTTGAAAAAAAATGAAATCCATAAATGTCTCATGTATTACAAGATTTGAACTAGTGATGGTTCCAAAACAGAATAAAGAAATGGTTTCAAAGAACCATTTACACAATAAAATCGATCATCAATCCTCTTCCCATAACCATGCTTCTCTAGTAAGGACCAAAATCTAGATAGGAGCACCAACTAACTCAAGTTGTGATAAGTTATCATAATCTGATAGGAGAAAACGTTTGCTCAAATGAAATCATACCCTAGCTGCTTAGCACCAGATACAACCATTAAATTTTGCAGTTCAGCTCTACTTAAATAAAAACTAACAGCTAACATAAAACATTACAGTGTTTCCCTCAAACCGTAAAAAAAATGTAGCTTACCTTTATGATGGAATCACTCATTAAAAGTTCTTCTGCAACAAGCTCAAATTCTGACATTGGGTATGCAGACAACCCAAAGACAATTTCACCCCCACGATATAGACTAATCTGGCCTCTAACCTTCATAGGTAAAAGAATATTAAGAATCAGAAAACCATATGGACTGTGACCACTCACCACTAGTCTAGAAGAACAAATGCATAGAAGGGCGAATTATTTAGTAGGTAAACGCAATTATGATGACAAGCTGTGCAATATTATAAAAGAGAACAGAAAAAAATGATAAATCTATGAGAAGAGCGTAGCATATTTGGAATAAGATAGAGATTAAGCAACCTGAACTCTGGTCCAAAGAAGAGGAACCAACACTTTTGCATTATTCTCCACAAAAACATTTGACCATAGTGGACTAGTAGAGAAATCAAGCAAAGGAGTTTCCGTTTCTGTGGTGACATTATCATTGCCAACTCTTAGACTCAGTAAATCAGCATTGAAATATGTACCAGCTGCTCCAGAGTTTCCAGGACAACCAAGACTAAAACCACCTGCCAAAAATAGAAGCATATAATTTAGCCCAACCACGTTTATATGTGTCATCTTACAGTTATGTACTGAATTCCTAGATTTTATGGGTGTGATCAGTACAAACCAGGCACAGAAACCTTGACATCTTCCTGTATGCTGTAACAATCGAGAGAAATTCTTCCACCACCACCACCACCCCAACCCATCCCACCAGCTGCACTTATGGTACCATATCCCTTCCTAAGTAATCAAAACAGCATTTCAACATTGAGTCAAGAGTTACATTTCTAATAATGATTGAAATTTTACAGGGTGGTAAGACATTAAAGCCCAAGTGTAGTCAAGGGGCTATGATGCCATTGTTATGTCATTCATAAGCAACTTTTCAAGTGCCAAAAAAATATTATAGCAAAATTGAATAGTAAAAGAAAAACACAGAATAAATTACACTAAGTGATTGGCTTTGGAGCTTTTAGTATAAGATATTTCCAATTGCTACATGAGCTACACAAGAAATACAGTTTTACTCTAAAATAACACTCCCACCCATTTCAATTTATAGCAAAAAGTCCTACAACATGTGCTACCATGGAACAAGTTAAAAACTGACCATAAAAGAAATTAGCAATCAGGAACTCAAATAAAATCTTTGGGCGCAAACCTCAACTATTATCAACGAAATTATTAAAAGATGCATTCATGACTAAGTCTACTGAGACATCTCCATCAAGTTCATCATTATAAAGATAATTCCAAATTCCAATACAAATTATCACAATTGCTGATGAAAGCAAGCATTTTCAATATATCAACTCATATTCAAATATCATACGGCTACAAAGACATTGAATTACCAAGAATGAGGAATGCTTTAATCATTACTGAACTATTATTCAATATTACACTTGAAATTACATAAAATATACTTTATTACTAATAAAACATTTCTATATGGTGTTTGCATATAAGCATGAAGGATAAGCATTAGTATGTGCATTGATAATGTAAGAAATAGTGGGTACTGTTAACAGATTTCTTTTACAAGTGTTTAATCAGCAGAGATTAGCTGAACTGCTTACAGACAACTCACATTGTGGAAACTATAAATATGAAAGTGGTTTGTTCAGGTAGAGTGTACTCACAGCTTAACAGCTCTTATGTAGATGCTTCCACCAGAACCGCCTCCCCCTTTTATTCCTCCATTGCCACCTTCTGCAGTTACAGATCCATTCAGATATAGAATGTCCTTTACAATGAGCTTAACTCGTCCTCCACCATTCCCTCCAAACCAATGTCCATCAGAAGCGGTGTCATTCTTACTACCACCTTTACTTCCATAACTCCATGGCTCAGACAAAGTGGACCAAGCATAAACATCACCACCCCAAAAGCTTGTCTTATTGTTTTTTAGACATGAAGCACCCCGGCCACCATGTCCTCCACCAGCTCCTTCAGTGCCAACAGGTGTACCACTAGTTTGAGGAGGAGGTGGCCCAGCCAATGATGTTGTGTTAATAGTAGAATTGTACCCAACGGTCAAATTGGAGGCACAAATTACTACTGATCCAGCAAAAATGGCAACATATTGACCCACATTTACATTTCCAGACATATTAAAGGTAACCATACAGCCTTCTGTAGGGCAGTTGATTGAAACATGGGGAAGGATCTCCAAGTTTCCGGTACCATAAATGTAAAGATCTGAACTTAAATACAAGTTTGACTTTAGCAAGCATGTAGTATTAAATGATCCAACACCTTCCAAATCCTCGCAAGATAGAGAAGCATTCACTGGTGATGAAGATGATTCCTTAACATGAATGGAGGTGCCAATTACAGATTCATCACTCAAAATTAATCTAGGTTTCTGGAAAAGATTATCCGACTGATTCAAACTAAGACAAAGGACAGATGTGTAAAGATGCCCAAACAGAATGCAAAAGCAGAGGTACCTATGCATTAGCAGTGGGTGCATTACCATCCACAGCAAATGACCATTAGATAAAGTTGCATGCATGTGATGCTGCACGTGTAACTTAGCTTTCCACTCTACCATAGACATTTATCATCCTATGCTTATCTGTAGAAGCTCATTTACTTGAAACCATCTTCAGGGGTCCCTCAATCAAAATATTCAGAAATATTCTCTTTCTTAACAATGAAACTCACATAACCAATAATGTGTAAATATATCCTGCATAAAGGCCACAAATTTAGACGAAATTCACAAAATAAATAATAATGAAATATTACATAGACAACATACAGCATAACATACATGGCTAACTTAAAACAGAAAGCAGCGGAAAACCCCAATGAA
The DNA here is from genome assembly GCF_006381635.1 of Hibiscus syriacus. Taxonomy (NCBI): domain Eukaryota; kingdom Viridiplantae; phylum Streptophyta; class Magnoliopsida; order Malvales; family Malvaceae; genus Hibiscus; species Hibiscus syriacus. The sequence continues at coordinate 79,289 of NW_024063111.1, read as the reverse complement.
ATCCAGCTAAGTAGATGCTACAATGAGCAATGGAACCTTATTTATAAGAATAAAAAATGATTATATTGGATATGTAATGCAGTGAATGAGTATTTGTAAGAAAGACGTGATGTTCAATTCCCTCAGATCAACCAACCAATTAGGTTAACCAGTAATTGAAATCTGAATGAATATCTTGGAACAGCTTCCAATAACAAACAAAAAGGCTTATCAGCACTAATTTTTCCCCAATTAAGTTACTTGCTTTGTCAAACTAAAGTCGAAACAACTTCCTTTAGATGATCAACGACATTCTATTAAAATTAACCACCAAAAATCCACAAATACACACAAAAATTAATTAAAAACTGAATCATATAATGTAACGCAGATCACAAACTCATATTTAATATTATGAAATAAAATATTCCCCAAAAAATATTAATCCATTAATTTCTAGTTTATTTTTCAAAGTCAAAATCCTACACGATCTACCGTTTCTGTTACCGATTTCACATTTAACAAACCAAGAAGTCAAAGAATCAAACTAAAATTACAGGAAACATGTACCATTACAGAATTGAATTTCCAGTTCTAAAAGGGAAAAAAGAAAGAAAAACAGAGAACAGGAGCAAGAGTATACCGATTAACAAGAGAGAAACTGAGAAGGAAAGTGAAGGGAACTCAGAGTCAAATCTTGAACGAAGCTTCGCTCTTCGTCGCGCTTTCTCCCCCTCTCAAACAAAACATTTTTCTATCCTTTTCACTAGTCAGTAATGGTCTCTGCTTTGTCTTTTTGCTTTGTTTTTCCTTGCTTTTTATTTATTTAATTATTTACATTAATTCTCCTATTTGACCTTTTTGGATGATGATAATAAAAAAAAGGTAAGGATGAGCTATATTGTTTGAATAGTTTATAAATCAAAATATTAATTTATGTGTATTTAATTGAATTTTATTTATAATTAATTTAATTATTTTATAATATAGTAAAAAAATATTTTACATTTAAAATAGAAAAATAATCTAAAATAATATTATATACAAAATATTAAATATATTGTCTTTATTTAAAAATTATTTTTTAATAAATATTTATGAAAAAATTTAAAATGTTATTAAATAATATTTAGATTTTATAAAATAAAATTAATTTATCAAAACAAAATATAAAACTATAAATTAATATGAAGAAAATGGAAATTAAATTAAAAATATATATTTAAAAAAATTAAAAAAATCAAACTGAAACAAACTATATACACCTGAAAATAAAGTATGTCAGTATCTCTGTTTAGATTGGTAGAGGAGGAACGAGAAGAGAAAAATGAAAATCTCGTACAGTCCAAGCTACGTTCATTTTTTCAGCTTAGCTGGATTCTGATATCGCTCGAGATTTACGCGTGTGCGGTTCACATCATCATCACTCTCTCTCTCTCTCTCTCTCCAACTTTAGCCTCTAATTGTACTTTATTTCGAAATTACCCTTGCAGTGCATTAAAATTATCAAGTCCATTCCTTTCCAGAAATATTTGTTCAATGGTAAACTACATTATACCAACTTTAGGCACTATATTCTTTATACCATTGAATTTTTAGTTTTGTCAATTATAGTACTAAATTTTTTATTTTTGTTTCAATTATATCATTAAATCGTTAATGACATGATGATATGACTGACGGCTGTCGACGTAGATACTTCACCAAAACAACGTCATTTTTATACGTCTGCTAATGATTTAACGACTCGATAGTATAATTAAACAAAAATTAAAGTTTACTGATATAACTGGTAAAATCGAAAGTTTGGTGATATAAATGATATAATACTTAAAATTTGGTGGTATCTAATGTAGTTTATCATTTATTTAATTATAAGACTACAACAAGAAAATGTGACCACGCTTTTCATTTACCAACTTATTTATATATTTAATAAAAAAACTTATATATATAAGGAGGATCCACTTATTTGAATATAAACTTTTTAGTTTTACACCTTTTTAAAATAGTTAGATGAAAGAAATCAAATGTTGAGATTAACACTAGGAAATGAGAAGAGATTTACTAGGAAAAAAATAAATTGATCTCAAAATTTGATTTTTCTCATCTAACGATCCTAAAAATATATAAAACTAAAAGTTTTACACTAGATTAAACATATCATAATCAATGTATATATATATATATATATATTATTCAGGATCGAAATATACCATTGTTTATTACCATAAATTTCGATTTAAATTATGTTTTGTTTCACATGAAAATTTTGTATATTTTATAAAAAAATATTATTCATAATATTAACACTTTTAACATTTTATTATTTATATAGTAATATTTGACTTGTTGTAAATTCTTTTTGTTTAGAATTAATTTAGGGTAAATACAATTTACAATATAGTATTAGTTTTAAAAAATTAACTTATTTACAACGCACACACGTTAGAAAGATACAACTACTCGAACTTAATACATCTAAATAAAATAATATTTTTTATCACTAAATGCAGTTGATAATATGTAAGTTAATTTTCAATATAAAAAAATAAACCATTACAATGGCATACTTTTCAAACATGGCTTCAACTTATAAAAACTGAAATCAAATTATAATAAGATGGGTTTTTTTCATTAACTTGTGAGGTATTTTCGTTGATTGGATTATTTTCTATTAAATAAACAAAAAGTAAGTTATAAAATATTTTTAGAAATAATTATAGTAAAATAAGTATACTCTTAATTTAAGATTATTTTAATTATTATAGAGCATGGATGACACAATATCAAACTTTGTTTTAAAACATATAATATCAAAATTATATATAAATTTTAATTAAATATATAATATAATATACCATAATTTAATTTATATAACTATATACATAAAAATTTAATTACTTTATTTATTATAAATCATTATCTCATAGTTTTACGTCTACAATGATTTTATTACTTTAATGATGGCTTCATTGACCATGTTTATTGAACACTTTTAGGGTTAAAAATCGCAAGTTGATATTTGAATAGAATGTAAAAATAGGTAAGAAGCTATTTTTATGAAAACTACCCATTAAAGTTGATCGACAAAAAGTATAAATCCAACTCATAAATTTTCATATATTTAAATAAAAATATTGATTGTGGTGTATGTTTTTTCCGACTCTTAGTGTGTAAGATATTAAAAAGTATTTTTGATTGATTCGATATAATTATAAGGTAATATTTATTTAAAAAACTATCAACCATTTAATGTTAAACATCTACACCTCTAATATTTACGATGCTCAAACCCAAAATCTCAATGAATAATAATAATTTCTTTACTATTAAGATCATTTGATTTGTACATTAAAAATAGTTTAAATAAAATCATATGATATAATTCATCGAATGATTTTTGTGACTAAAAGAATATTATTTTTTTTCTAAAGCGTAATGTCCAAAAGACTAGAGGGGTCATCCAAAAATATATATATTTAAAAATAATAAATAACATATGTTAAATGAGTTAATTACATCATATATCTCTAACTTATAATTAGGGTGGAACAAGGAATTTATTATAAAAGAGTTAAAGTATTTTTTATCTTTCATAAATACAATTTTTTTTAAATTGAGGGATCTGGTAAATTTTTATTTATTTATTTAAAAAATATTTTTTAATATTAATTAATATTTTAAAAAATAATTGACGGGGCCAAGGCTCCCCCTTAGCCCCCACGATGTCCCCGCCCTTGCTTATAATCTCATTTTAAACTTGTCCTTAAACTTTTTAATGTTCAAACTTCATTAATAAATTATGACTCTCATTTTAAATTAATCTTTAAATTTGTGTACATTCTAATTTCAACTCTAAGTTATGACCCTTTCTCAATTGGACCCTAAACTTTTGAATATTTCAATTTCATCTCCAAATTCATCCAAATATGTAATTAGTTTCAACCATAGTTAAAATTAAATATTGTTTTTTTCCAAACATATACTAATGTAACTTGGACTCAAGATTTTATTAACAAGGGATGTTATTAGTATATACATATAGTTTGGAATGAAATTTGAATGTTCAAAAAATTTGAGGATCAATTTAGAATGAAGGTTACAATTTGGGATGAAATTAAAATGTTTAAAAGTTTGATGACTAATTTAGAATGATAGTCATAATTTAGGGATAAAATTTTCTTTTATTAATATGATATTTTGATATATAATCGACACTTACAAAAAATACAAAATTTTAACTAATACATACAATTTTTTTAAAATTTGCCCCAAAATATAATGTTGAGTTCCGCTACTAAAATGGATGTCCCTTGTTCACATATGTAATGGGGTAAGGGAGAGGTAAGATAGTAGGTTGCCCCCAACACTAGGTTGAGAACAACTTCCGTAGGAGACCTCCAAATTATAAAATGTCCTCTATGAGATCGACATTATATTTTATCTTTTTTATCTTTAATTTTTTAAATAATTATTTCAATTTTATTTTTCTCTTTCTTGTTTTTATTTTTTTCAAATTGAAATGACTGATAACAAAAGTAATATATTATTAATTTGACAGCATTTTTATGTTCTAATTATCTTTTATATATTTTTTCAAAAAAGTATCTTTTATATATTTTAAATGTTTTACTAATTTAAATATATGTATTCATATTTTATCGTTTTCAAATATTTTAAATTTTCGATTTAAAAAATAATGCATTTGATGTTAACTTAATTTGTTACATATTCTGATAATTTATTTAATTTAATAAAAAACTTAACGTTTCGATTTTTGAAGACTACAAGAAGTAAACAAATATTAAATAAATGCTTTTAGTAAGAATTCGAGGTCTATTAGCCATTAATTAAAAACAATATTTAAAATTAAAGTTAAAGTTATTAAAATCAAGGGTAAAGTATATAAATAGTCTTCCAACTATAAAATATTATTTTGTTAAGTCGTTATACTATTAAAAGTAACAAAACGATCTCTCTTGATTTGTTGAGTCTATCAATTATTAAAAGTTACAAAATGATCATTCAAGTATTCATATATTACAAACTCGCCCTTTTTTGTTAAAAAATTGGCGGTGTCTGTACTAGTCGTTAACCTATTGACTGGATTTAATAAAATATGATCCAATATCGTTTTAGTTGTATTTTATAGATTGACTCTCAGTTTATATTATGTCGTCGAGTCGGTACTTAAAACAATATGTCGCCGAGCCAATTTTTGAAAGCAACGATAATGTCAATAGACTAAAATATGATTATATCATATATTAGTCATCATATTAATATATAGTTTAGATGATCGTCAAATTTTTAACTAAAAAAATTGAATATGGAACATTAAATAAGCATATGACCACTTTGTAACTTTTAATAATGGAAGAATTCAATAAAATAACATTATATAATCAAAAAATAATTTTATGACTTTTAATAATTACAGAACTTAAGAAAACATAATCCTATAATTGAAGTTTTATACTTTATCCTAAATCAAAGGATTATAGGAATATTTTTAAGCCTCATATGCATCTATGACGCAATCCTAGTTATACGTGCACGGCGTAAAAGCGTAAACGAGTCGATAACATTAATAATTTTTGTGAGAAAATATTTTTTACTTTTAAGTTGTTCTTGATGCCCATAAATATTTTGTCATGTGCAAATTATAATATTTAAATCAGTAACAACTTTTTATTTTTAAATTAAATATAATTATATTTTTATAAATCTGAAAATTGTATACTTTTGTATAATTTTATGATGTTTTTATAATTTTCTTTTTTATATTGATTTTTATTGATTTATTAATTTTCAATGCTTTTGATTGTCTTGAAATGCAAAATCATCTCATTGACTCACGTTAATATTTTTTTATGACAGATGAGGATTAAAAACGATGAACGAAATAAGAATATAAAATTATAATAACCAAAGATAATAAAATAATTAATAAGATCGTTAGCGAAAATAACTTAAACTTATATTAAACTTTTTTAGAGTAATTTTAGTTATCTAGAAAAAAAAATTACATAAAGTTGCGTTCAGATAAAAACTTTTTAAGTTTTTTTTAATAAAGAAAAATAAGATCTATCAGTGATGAGGTTTATAATTGTGAATTTTGTATTTTTATGAAAGTTTTTATTAATGCATAATTCTTTAATTTTAATTTTCAGTAGGCTAGAACTTTCGTATTCCTTTTCATCGATGATAAGAACTATACATTCCAATGAATTTTCATTTTCAAATAAATAAAAAATATTATTTATTAAAATTATATTGAGATTCTAGATTAAATAAACGGCGTCAATAATGTAACAAGTACACATCCTTAACATATACGTAATTTTAAAAAATGATTAAAAATATATTATTAAATAAATCAATCATGAATATATAAAAACAAGCTGTCTTTTTATTAGTAGCATCCAAACGTCACATACAGTAATATCATTATAATTTGTTTGAAGAACGAATAAAGAATTGACGAACGTTGCTTTGTCAAATAACATATTGATTAATTAATCCATATAATTGTTACCGAAGAAACAAGTCTATCTTAACTGAAAAGTGATTGTAATTATTTGTACCCAAAAAGAAAAAAAGTGATTGTATTGGAGATATATAACCACAGCGCCTATTATCCGAACACGTGGCAATAGTAGAAACACCTAAGCCACATGTGAAATTTTAACGGGAAATGGATAGTCAAAATATTTATATTATCTTTTTTTATTAAAAATATAATATAAACAATTTGACTACAGTGAACGAGTTGAATAGAGTTTTTTCTGCGTATATAAAAACTAGAATTTGGTCGTTATCTATTAAAGTGATAATTTAAAATTTAAAAAATGAGATTTAAAATTTTAATATTGTTTTTAGATAAATAAGTATATAATTTTTTTATTTTTCATATTTTATTGATATATTAAACTGAACTTAATAGTCTTTTTAAAATAATAGGTATGCATAGCTTTATATTCTTTGCAAAATAATAGGTATGCATAGTTTAATATTCTTTTCAAAATAATAGGTATGCATATATTTTTCTTGAGAACTGAATACATTAATTCATAACAAATATGTATAATTTTCAGTTAATTTATATCAATAATTCTGCCATAAGTGTTTTTAGAATCTTTACAGTGATCTTAGTAGTTAAAGAAATTTTTGTTCTCTTTTGATAACTTGAGTTCAAGTAACGTAATTTGCACGTGTACATGAGTCTAGATATAATTCTTTAAAAAAAATATTTTTTAAGTTTTTATTAATTTAATTAATATTTATATTTTTAAGATATATCTATTTATAATTTAAATCTATAAATTGAAAGATATTAAACATTTAAGTATTTGATTTTATATTTTCTTTTATCATTGATAATATTAATTAAATTGAATTTTATCGATGATAATTTTAAAGAATAGTCTATAATATGCGAATAAAAACTTAATGAAAGATAAAACGAGAGAAGAACATTGACTAAATCCCTTAACCGATGTAGTAAGGGAAAATTGATTTTTGTAACTCTCAGCTTGAATGAATGAAGGATAAACCACAGTGATCTCTCTCCTATTGAGAGCGCATTAATTGTATGTATATTTAATTATTTTAATTTTTATATAAATTAAATGCCCAAATATAAAATAACTTTATATAATCATTTAATTAAAATAAAAAATATGAACCAAAGTTTTAGGTAACTAGATAAGTAAAATATTTTGACCTAGTTCTGACATACGAACATCTGATATTTAGCGAATCGGGTATCCGACCTGCAAACATTAATTTTTAAGAAAAATATTGTTTCCACTGTATCCATGGTCAATGATTCGAGTATCTCAAATCGGGTATTTTTTAACACTTACAATCGAGATAACATGAACTCCTCTATAATTTGTTTTAATAAATTTATGATAAATACATGATAGTGCATATTTAAAGACTCTTAGTCATGCGGCACTCGAACTCGATATATTAAGAGATAATAACAAACCTCTTAATATCGAGGTCGCTTAGTTCGTACATAATTTAAGATATTAAATTATGATATTCAATATTAAAATAAATAAATAAATACACAACTAATATAACAAATAATAATCTTTACAATTTTTTAAAAATATATGTTTCTCCAACTATTTATTTTTAAGTGAAATATACACGTATATTTAACTTTGTATTTTTTAAAACAATGAAGTGATTTTGTTATAAAATGAAATGTTGATATCTTTCGGAATTTTATATTCGAGTAGAGTTATTGCATAATATACTTATATTGTTAATAACTTAAAGAAAATTTGAACTAATATTACACTATAGATACTCTAGACTGTTTAAAAAAAGAGCTTTTTTTATTTATTTTTTACATAAATTGATATTAGGTGACTTAGAGAAGTAATATAAGTGAAAGAAAGCTTCATATATATTAGCGACCCAGACAAAGCACCAACACAAAACGACACTTTTTAATAAAAGCGTAGACACGTATACACAAAAACGACTAACGAAACCCAAGGGTAAAACCGATGTTTAAGGGGGCAAGGGCAACAGAGGGAGTTTTCAATAAGGCAGCCAATGAACAACGATTCCGACAATTTCTTAATTCCCTATTCTCATCTCAAGCTTTTTCCTTTTAGTGCAGGTGGGTCCCATGACCCAGGGATCCAATCAGCTGAGTTGAATGTCGTTTCTAGACAGTTTCCTAGTCGAGCCCAATGGAGAGGGGCAAGTGCTTTCTTGTCTTTTCGGGTCTGCAAAAGCTATGGCACATGGGCAGAGTCACTTCAGCGTGGACCCAGGGGGACGCTATTGCTGATTACTAACTATGGTGTTAAAAAATATTTGATAATTTATCGATCTAAATTTTAAAAAATGGGTAATTTTTTTAAAAATAAAATATTCAACCGGATTGGATACTTAACTCGTGATTTTTCTCAAGTAGTTCGGTTAAATATGGGTTGAAATTTTTTTATAATCAACTTGATCGATAATTTTAATATATATTTTAATTCAAAGTTATATTTTTATTTTAAGTTACTTAATATTTTTATGTTAAAACTAAATTTAAATCCTTAAATTCTTTTTAGGTTTATATGATGTACTTTTCAATTTTAATTATTTCAAAAGTATTTTTATTAATTTGTTAATATGAGATTCCAAAGAAAAAAATCACGATTAATATTAATATTTTTTATTTTTTCTTTTAGGAGTAAACTTTAATATATATATATCCAAATATTTATCTTAAAAATTAACTTCAAACCACCAATTTTTGTGCATGTATTATGTGATTTTTTTTTTTTAAATCTTATGTATTTTCTATGTGTTTTTAAAATAATTTTGAAGTTAAAAAAATTAAAAAAAATATTAATCGGGTACCCAATATCCTATTTTATAATTACTAATTAGAAGATACCTAATAGTCACGAATTGAGACATGGACTAACAAAGATACTACTCACATAATCAAATATCTAACATATCAAATACTCAAAAGTCCGTATACGTAGTTATGAATACCCCTATTACTAAGCCTCACAAGGTTGGCGTCCGCTTATCCAATTATAATTTTATATGCACCGGTCAGTAATACATCAATAATCCGTAAATAGAATTCTCGCATGAAAAAAAGGGACTCCTAACGTATAAAGTTGAAGGATAATCAAGGTCTTGCTCTTAACATAACGGTTTTTATCTTTAATTACTTGAAAAATAAATATTAAAAGTATCTAAAATGTCTTAAATCAATAAATATAAATTATTAAATTTTAAAAATTTTAGAATGGACGATGTATGCTTAAACACATAATTAATATGATATATTGATATACACTATTAATTAACTTAATTATATTAAATAAATATTAAAGACTCTAATAACTTATTGACAATTAATCTTTTATTAAAATTTAATTTATAAAAAATATAATTAAATTATTTTTTATTAAAAAATATAATTAATTTAAATTTTATTTAATTAAAATTCAAACACTTGATTATATAAATTTACAAATTTATTATTAATAACAACATCAAAAATCAATCGTCGACGGCAACCAATGTTCATCGTAAAAATTGGAAAACTGTTTTCTTCCATAAATATGGTATTTTTTTATTGTCGTTTTTTTTAATGTGAGGGTTACTATATTTTATGGGTGGTTTTTTTTAATGTGAAATGTGTACGTCACGAGAGAGAGTAGAAGTTCGAGAAAAAACTGCTTTTTAGAATTTTAAGCAATTTTGATCAATTCAGCTATCAAAGCTCATCCACCGTACGGTTGAATTGATTTTTATGTAGTGGTTAGAAGATTAGGTTTATAATGTAAAAATTCCTATTTAGGTATCGTAATTTGGGGATTTCAATTTTAAAGTCAACCATTGATTGTAGTGATATTCTCAACTATTCTCGCTTGTTTGAGCTTATTTGTTATAAATGGGCTATAAGCGACTGACCAGCCCAAAATGAACACTTCTTCCCTTTTCATTTTCTTAAGGGTAAAGAATATAAATAGTCACTGGACTTTTTAGAAGCTTGCATTTTGGTCCTTAACTTTTAAAACTTGTAATACATTCATCAAACATTTATTTCGTTTGCAATGTGGTCCCCGACATAACTGACCGTTTCATTGCCATTAGAAGAAGATGACGTGGCACGTGAGAAAATCGTTTGCAGTTGAATAAAACCTCACTTGAATCATACTAAAAAAACAAACCCGATTTTGTTCTCCCAAATTGAAACCTTAAACCTTAAAAAACAAAATTCCTCTTATTCTCTTTGTTTGGTCAACAATTGCAAGCAATTGATACACCGCCAAATGCAATCTCAACTTGTTTTTGTGGAATGTCAGTTATTTTATGCACATCTTTGACGAATAAGAATGCTGGAAGGAGATTCTTTGGATGCGATAATTATGGGCGTTATAGGAGAAATTGTTCATTGTTTGGTATGATCCCCCACTGAATCCACATTCACGTACTGTTATAGTTGATTTGCTATGGAATATGAGAACCATGGAGAGAGGAAAAAGGCTTGAGCGAGTGATTTGGGTGGTTTATTTAAGGATTTTGTCGTTGTTGATTATGTTGGGTTAATTGGTGGGGAAATTTAGCATTTATGGTTATTTTTAAGAGTTTAGGGTTGTTGCTTCAAGTTCATTTGATATGGTAGATTTTGAGAATGAATTATGAATTTGGGCTTTAGCATGTAATTGAAGTATTTTGGAATTTGTGGTTTAGAATGTAATAGATGACTGTGTTGCAAGTTTTAAAAGTTTGGGACCTAAATGCAAGCGCATGAAAAGTTCAGTGACCATTTATACACTTTACCCTAATTTTTATAGCTGCAAATAGTTTCCTCACGTGCCACCTCATATTCTTCTAATGGCAGTAAAACGGCCGAATCAGGGACCACATTGCAAACTAACAAAATGTTTGATGACTGTGTTACAAGTTTTAAAAGTTGAGGTACATAAATGCAAGTATAAAAAAGTTCAGTGACTATTTATATACTACTCTTTCTTAATTGTATTGGGTAATAAACTCTAAATTTAATTGGTTAACAGGCCGATGCGTAACGGGAAAACCCAAAAAATATTTAGAATCCAGCCCATAGCTATCCAAACGAGAAAATCTTTCGTCAATTCGGTGATAAAATTTTCAGTGGTGTAAATTTAATTGGTTAACAGGCCAATGCGTAACTGGAAAACCCAAAAATATTTTAAATCCAGCCCATAGCTATCCAAACGAGAAAACTCAAAAAATATTTAATTGGTTAACAGGCCGATGCTTAATGGGAAAACCCAAAAAATATTTAAAATCCAGCCCATAGCTATCCAAATGAGAAAATCTTTCTTCAATTGCTTTGTCAGATCGGCGATAAAATTTTAAGTGGCGAGTGAGAAATATTTTTCTCTCATTTCTTCAATTTTCCTTGTTTTCTACAGAATATCACTTAGGTATTGGATTCTTGACCCGATTATTTATGTTGATTTTTAAAGTAAGAATTAGTGATTTATAGATCATTATCAATTCAATCTTGATCTAAAAATTTGCTTTTGATTTTCATTATAATTTATATGCTCACTTTATTTTCCCTCCATACTGTTGAGATTCTTGTAATGTTATTTTCATTCTTCAATTTTTGTTGAAAAATTTGATAAAAAGAACATATAGCTCGTACTTGCTTTTGTTTTTCTTTTTCTTTTCCATTCTTACTTTATTGGATCCATCTTTTAAGCTTGGGTTTAAAACTGTTTCTATGGCTTCCAGGTCTATAGGATCGGAATTTTTGAAGCAATGGACAAAATGAGTACTCTAGAGTACATCAATCAGATGTTCCCCACCGGTAAGTGATAAAAAGGATTATTAAAAAACTAAACACGGTTATTTCAACAGGATTTGCAATAATTAAAGCCTTAGATATGATCTCGAAGTTACGCGATTTGTTTAATTTATTAGAATTTATCTTGTTCTGGATTTGATGCTGCATATATTATTTGTTGTTCAGAGGCTTCTTTATCTGGAGTTGAGCCGCTAATGCAAAAGATACAAAGCGAGATCCGCCGTGTTGATGCTGGAATTTTGGCTGCTGTTCGCCAGCAGGTTACAAATCTTTCTTATTCCTTTATGGAGCGTGTTTGTTTATGGGTTTTGCATCTCTCTCATGTAAAAATCAAATGTCAAGAGAATTTATCCAACATTTCAATTAGGACATATTGCAGTTTGCCATTTGGGAAAGTTGAGGTAACTTAAAAGGTGACAAGCTATTTTGATTACAGAGTAATTCGGGAACCAAAGCTAAGGAAGATCTCGCTGCTGCTACACATGCTGTGGAGGTTAGCTTGTTTGAATTTTATAGATGCCATGGATGAAATCTTTCATGTTATTTGCATCAATTTTTCTATTTACAAATGATTCTATAGGGTTCCAGTTGCATTACTAAAAATAATTGTGCCTCTTCTGATCAGTAACTTGGAAAAGAATGTGAAATTTCTCCCCTCTTCCCGTTCGGGTCATTTTTCTTGTTTCTTTTTGAACTCATTGTTTTGACTAAACAGGAACTAACATATAAAATCCGTGAAATAAAAACAAAAGCTGAGCAAAGCGAGATTATGGTTCAAGAAATATGCCGTGATATCAAGAAGCTGGATTTTGCTAAGAAGCATATAACCACTACAATCACAGCTCTTCATCGTCTAACCATGCTAGGTCAGTTTTTTTTTTTGAGGTCTTCGTTATCTGTGCTCGAATGATACCCGGAACTTCACCCAAGTCGTAGTATTGTAGTTAGTGATCAATAGTAAAATATGCTCACTGAAGATTATATTGGTTCTAACCTTTTGGCTGACTTCAATTATTAGCATTTAAAACAGCATGGCTTTTGATATTAGTACCTTTTTCATGTCATGACAGTCTCCGCTGTAGAGCAACTTCAAATTATGGCTTCAAAACGACAATATAAGGAGGCAGCTGCCCAGTTAGAGGTATGCCATTTCTGAATGTATAGTTTGTTTGCCATCTCTCCAGAAGCTAAGAGTTCTGTCATTGAAATTTGAAAATACTCTACTTATTAGTGATCTACTTCAATTCGTGTCAAAACTATTTCATTTCTCTTAGGTTTTGATTTGAGATTGATGGCTAGTAGAAATGACTGAATATTTATGGTTTTTGGTGAAAATAATTCTGCCATGCCTTGTCAAGTTTCTGAATCTACCCATGGCCATATCATTGAAGGAAGATGGAACACTTCACTTTTTCGCTGGCTTATTCTACTGCATTTTCCCTCTCTTCTGTTTTTGGTGATTTGGAGGAGTTAAATTTTGTCTTAGGTTTCAGACTTTCATCAAAAGTCTAATGTGCACAATACCCTTTATGTCAAGAATTTTCTATAATAAGGAAACCCGAAAATCCAAGGCATTCTGGATGGCACTAGATAAATGTATAGAAGTTAGGAAATAAAGGAAGGAATTTATGGAACAGAGAATTTTGTTCTCTGATTTTTCTTGCCATTGAATACACAAGGTAAGGCCTATTGAAATGGGCTGATTACAACAAAAATACAATCCCAATCTAAGTACTAACTTAGAATTCTATTAGGAGTTAACTTATCACGTTTCTATTGTAATCTGATTCTTCCCCTTACCTTATCAAGTTCCTTGTCGAGACCAAACAGAAATTGAAAAATCCTCTTTTGGGCAGTAAGCTTTTTGTATGATGCTGCATCATCAGTACATTTCCAAACATTAGTATCAAATAAATCAATTTACTGCCAGTAGCTTGTCATTGTGTTGAAATATTGAGTAGTAGTCATGTCCTCTTGCTGTAGATCATTGAGTTGCTTTCAATGTCGAATACTTCTCTGATGTTTTCAGTTCTCCACCGTCAATATTTTTTATCTGTGGGTTTTGATATGGATATTGTTGCTGATAAATAGTCATCCTCGCCTGTCTAGCATGACTGATTATGACCAAGGAATGTAGGTGGCCCTTTAGCTTGTGGCAGGTGATGGGGACGGGTGAGGTATCAACTATGGTGTTTTGGGAGGGATTTTGTTCAGATCATGAATTGGCTTCCGATGAGGAGGTTGATTGATTCATCGTTGAGTAGGTTTTGGATGAACCTAGCCTGATATCATGTAGAAACTAGGAAACGATGGAAGGAGTTTCTGGAACTGAGAAGTTTGTTCTCTGATTTTTCTTGCTGTCATATAAAGTATAACAAGGTAAGGCCTATTAGAATAGGCAAATCACAATAGAAATACAATCGTATTCTAAGATGCTTAGAGTCCTATTCAGAGTTAACGTACCTAGTCAACATTCTATCTAATCTTCTACTTAGATCGGATATAGAGTACAAGCCATATAATAAATAAAACTTAATTACACACACATTAGGTCACTAATTCCAGACTCATTAGGACTTTATATGGCTATAATCTACAAAATGCATCAATGTAAGACGTCTTTGCTTAGAGATTCTTTTACCTCGATCAACATGGTTGCTCTAGTTTCTATTAGTGCCCTTTCTCTAGGGTAGTTTCTTTTGTACCAAGTAATTACCATAGTAATTATTTCCTAGAAGGGGTCCTATTTGCTCTTTGTGTCTTTTCTTTTCTGAAGTTTGCTTTTCATCGCCCTTATGAAATCCGGTTTATTTTAAGGAGTCGAATTTATCATGCATTTCAGGCTGTAAACCAGCTATGCAGTCATTTTGAAGCCTACAGGGATATTCCAAAAATCACAGAGCTGAGGGAGAAGATTAAGAATATTAAACAAATACTAAAATCTCATGTCTTCTCTGATTTCTCAAGGTATGTGGTATATATAAATTTGATGCTATCTTTCTTTGGTATGATACTACAAGAAGCTAATCATCAATATAGATTATTGAGATGTTGCAAATACTTGATTGATTAAGCAATTTCGGTGAAAATAATAAAATAGAACTAAAGTGGTTATGCATTTGTAGAAATGACGAAATATGGACTTATGCTTCTGAAAGCCTGCAAGTTCTCAATTAGTATTAAGCAGATGAAATAAAAAAATCAGAAATGATCCTATCGGCTGTAAAATCAGAAGTAATTTCAGATTTCAGGTTGGTGATGGGAGTATTATTCGTTTTTGGCAAGATGCTTGGGCACTGGATCATCCTTTAATGTTCATTTTTCCAAGACTGTTTTCCATCTCATTAAATAAGGATGGAAAATTATCTGAGTTTGGAGAATTTAGTTCTAATGGTTGGCTTTGGGATATACAATTGAGGAGGGATTTGAACGATTGGGAAGTTGAGCAGTGGTCTAATTTAATGTCAATCATTTCAAATTTTTCCATTTCAATAGATTCTCCTGATGGGCTGGTTTGGAGGGGCACTGGGGATGGGGTCTTTACTGTAAAATCTTGTGTTAGTCTAAGTTATTCAGGGACCTCTAGTTCGGAAGAGTTTCATTTCTGGAAAAATGTTATTTGGAGAGGTTTGCTGCCTCCAAGAGTGGAGATTTTTGTTTGGCAAGTCACTCTTCAGAAGTTGGCAGTTAAGTCAGTTTTGATTAGAAGAGGTATGAGGGGTATTGATGATGTGTTGTGTCCTCTTTGCAAACAAAGTGATGAGACCCCCTCTCATTTATTTTTTTCTTGTTTGGTGGCTTGGACTCTTTGGAATAAATTCATGTGGTTATGGAATATTCAATTTGTATTTCATGATGATGCAAAAAAATTTCTCCTAGCATGGGCTGATTTGAAGATAAACTCTCTCATATGGTCTTTCATTCCGGGGGTTGTCCTATGGACATTTGGAAATTCAGGAACTATATTGTGTTTGAAGGAGAGAAGGTTGATCAGGCTGAAATTTTCTTTCTAGCTAGGTTCAGACTAGCTTCATGGTACTTAGCAAAATACAAACAAAATTCAATCTCTAAGGACTCGCTTATTACTAATCCTACCTTAGGGGACTCGTTTTTTCCTCTGTCTAAGCCGGTCTCAACGGTGATTAAATGGTCCCCTCCTCCAAAGGGGTTTATTAAATTAAATGTTGATGCTGCTACTACTGTCGACTGATGAGAAGTGGGTTAGGTGGCGTTTTGAAAGACGATTCTGGGTCTATCATAGGGTCTTATAAGGAGCCTGCAGGTCCTGGACCTCCTTCTTTGATGGAACTCAAAGCTATCCTCAAGGGCTTATCTTTCATTGCTCTATTCAACACAGGATCAAGGATCGCATTATTATTGAGAGTGATTGCAGGGTGGCTGTGGACTGGGTTAAGGATCCTATTTCTTGTCCTGATGTTTATGTTCACTTTGTTAAAGATATTATTGAAAAACTTAAAGCTTGTGAAGGTGTTATTAGATGGGTTAATAGGGCAACTAATCTAGAGGCTGATACTCTAGCGAAAGCTGGTATTGGTTGATTTGCTTGTTGTTTTTAAGGGCGTTTGTTTAGTTTGACGATCTCCTTAAAGGAGTTCAGGGTTTTGTATTCATATGTTCTAATCCTTTTATCTATGAAATTCAAGGCACTCTTTTCCTCCTTTCGATGATTAAAGAACTCTTTCCGACTTCCATTAATCATGAAGAGGGTTGCTAATGAGGCCTACTATTCCTATCAAAAATAAAAAATAAAAAAGTCAAACAAAATTGGTTTTGTATGCATAGTACTATAACTTCTAATTGTTGATTTATTGCTGAACTTTGCTACAAGGTAATCTTTTATTTTGTTAATCTTATCTTTTTAAATGTTGTTTTGGAAGAATATCTCATGATGTAGGGGGTGGTGCAATGGGGTTTTTTTTTGGGGGGTGGGGTTAGAGAACCATAGAATTCCTTATGCTTCTTGTACAATCAAATCAGAATGATTCTCGTGTTTATGTAGTTACAGCTGTTCATTCTTTCCTCTAAATTAATGTTTTAAATCTACCTTGTGTTTTAATTGCAGTTTAGGAACTGGCAAAGAATCCGAAGAGACAAATTTGCTGCAGCACTTATCTGATGCTTGTCTAGTTGTTGATGCTTTGGAACCATCTGTGCGAGAAGAGTTGGTAAATAACTTTTGCAGCAGGGAGCTCACTTCATATGAACAGATCTTTGAAGGAGCTGGTTTGTGTGGCTCCATCCTCCCATCTTTTATATATTCTTTATGCATTAAGCTTTCACAAAGTTTTCGTGATTCTGAATCTTGATTTTTCTCTCTAATTAGAACTAGCTAAACTGGATAAAACGGAACGAAGATACACATGGATCAAGCGTCGAATGAGAACAAACGAGGAGATTTGGAAAATCTTCCCTACCTCATGGCTTGTCCCTTATCGTCTCTGTATCCAGTTCTGTAAGAAGACAAGGTATGCATTATCTAGGGCGGCATAAATTTCATTAATTATGTACAAAAAATAAGTTATGCTAGGTTGGTTCAATAACTTATATAATATTCATTCTTTATTTAATTGAAGCCACAGTTTCAAACATCTGGTACTTTTTCTTCCCTTAAATATTGGTCAAGTTAATATTCTAATTTTTTTCTCCAGAAAAGATTCTGGATACCTATCTTCTGAGTAAAGAAATGACAAAAAGAGTTTTTCAACTATTTTTCTTTTTCTTTTTTTTTGTGTGAAAAGGACTTAACCGGATGATGCCAAATTATACGACTAATGAATTATTTATTGGTTGTCTATAGTGGACGGAGAGTTGCAGGATTATATTATAAATTATTTAGACCATCTTACTTGGGATTTTACTTCCAGGAAACAATTGGAGGGGATCCTTGACAACATGAAAGAGAAGCCTGATGTTGCAACGTTGTTGATGGTAAGCCATATTTTCGAGATCTTCATCAAAAGTCTTGTAAAAATACTCTTAATCCTTCAGTTTAAGTTGAAAGTGGTATCATACTTTAGTTTGTTTGACGGTCGTTACTTTTAGTTTGGGTACATTATCAAGGATCAAAGATCAGTCACTGCATTGCTATTTTGCACTAATTATTTGTATTATATTTTCTTTTAATAAAAATTAATTTTGCTATAGAGGCCACTGTAAACTTGCTCCTTGTTTTTTATTATATATTGCAACGCTGATTATAGTGCTGATATGTCGTACAAAATTGATGACAGGGAAGAGGACTAGAGAGAGTGTTTTATTATTTTTCATTACTGGGAAAGCTCTGCGAAATTTCCTGTTACAGTTTTGCCGATTATAGTCAATCTCAGCCTAGTTTCTTCTAGGGTGAACTTACATGATCATATGATCATTATTACCTCTCTGTTCATTTACTTATTTTATGTTTTTGGAACAATCATATGATGATGTAGTTTGATCATTATTTTATGTTATTGTCTTAGGGGCTTTTTGTTTGAAGATGTAAGTTTTTTAGGTGATATAGTTTGTATTGGTGTATATTCCCGTATGAGGGTTCGGTGTTACCACATGTACTTGGTCTTCTATTTAATAAAATATGAGGCACTCTTTTCTCCCTTCCAAAGTTCTTCAACATACTTTTAAGTATGTGGAAGAATATGAAGGGAGTTTTTAATGAGACCTCCAACTTCTATCAAAAAAAAAAAAGTTTCTGCTTGCCAGTTTTACATGTGAAGTTTCTTATACTTTGGATTGTGCAGGCATTGCAGAGAACTATAGAATTTGAGGATGAGTTGGCTGAAAAATTTGGTGGTGGTACTCAGAGTAGAGAGATTGGAAATGAAATTGAAGAGATTGGTAGGCGGAGTAATAGTCAAAGTGCGTCTGATATTAGAAAGAAGTATGAGAAAAAACTTGCTGCACATCAAGGAAGTGAAAATGAAGTAAGCTCCACGCAATGATCACTTCTTTCTGTTATAGGAAAATCTTTCTGCTAGAGAATTACGTAATTATGGTATCAATTTTCTCTTGTGACATTTTGTTTACAGGAAAAAGATGGAAACAAAGATTTGTCTGCACCTGGAGCTGGGGTAAAATTTTAACCATCTGTAAGAGTATTTTTACATATAGTTCAGTCATAGAACTGGCCTTAGTCAAATGCCGAGTCTATGCACCAAAGGCAGAAACTTAATATTGGAAATTTGATCACTTCATTAACATGTCTTACCTGAGATCTTTTGTATTTCCTTGAGAAATTGGATGACAATTGGTGCCTAAAGAAATTGTTTATTGTTGGTGCCTACATGTTTTTCTGTAAAAACAGTTTTATCCTGAGGCATGCACATCATCTCATTAGACTGTGTTATTGGGTCTTATTGAAATACTGGAGTAACTTGTCACTGTCTATTTTAAAGTGGATAAGTGTAATTGCCTTCTTTTGGTTGTTTTGTTGTATTGTAGTTTGAATGTGCTATAACTAAGAAGTTATCTAATTTCACACGTTGATTTACATTCTCAGAAAGAGTATCTGCCTATGATTTTTCTAATTTAGCATGTGGGAAAACATATTTTCCATTTTATTTTTGCATTATCCAATGCATTACACCATAGTTTTTTCTTAGAGCTTTCATCCTATAATTTTGCTACTGAAATGTTTTTTTAACTCAATTTCCTGGCAGTTCAACTTTCATGGGATTATTTCATCTTGCTTTGAGCCTCACTTGACTGTATATATAGAATTAGAGGAAAAGACACTGATGGAGAACCTTGAGAAACTTGTTCAGGTAGTTTGGGCATAATATCGACCCTTCTTCACTTGATACTCTCTGTTGGTTTTTTTGGTGCTTATATTTCATTCAATCATTGATGTTATGACAGGAAGAAACATGGGATGTTGAGGAAGGAAGTCAAAATAATGTTCTTTCCAGTAGTATGCAGGTAAGAAACAATATATTCCAACTTATCTGCATGTTGATCCATCATTTCCAAGTAAAACAATGCCAAGTATTTTTCTTCTTACAAGTCAAGTTGATGTTTTATGTCTTTTCTAGTTTTATACAACGAGTACACTGTTGTTTTGAGAGAAACTATGTGCTTATATGAAAGTTGATAATGTCTTTCATTTGCTAGTTGTTTCTTATAATCAAGAGGAGCCTAAAGCGATGCAGTGCTCTGACAAAGAGCCAGACTTTATATAATTTGTTCAAGGTATTCTCTTGAAATTCAGTTTTTTCTTGCATTGCAGTAACCTTTATTCTATTTTAGCATGAAACTATTATATTCAATAATAATCAAAGCTAGGGACTGTTCATAAGTTCAAATGGATGGGACATGTAGATTACTTGATCTTACATTTTACTGGATATGACAATAAAACCCTCACTTATCAAGAAGGCCAACCAGATCATTCTTAGAACTACTGAACCAAACATAACTATCTATGAATATCGATACAAGTTTAATCACCATTCACAAGTATGCCTTCTACAGTTCAGGGATGGGTCCTACACATTTGAATGGTGATGATTAGTGTATTGGAAAGTAGTGGATAAAGTCGCAATAGATGCAAGACCCCACATTCATGATTTCTATTGTAGAAGAAATTTCTGTAGGCGATTTTATCGGTTAGATTAAACTCTTACCTATCAAGAACTATGTACAAGTGAATCTTTAGAATCAAATGAAGTGGTTGGTTAATGCAATCTTATCTCTCCATCCTTAGGTGTTTCAAAGAGTCCTCAAAGCCTATGCTACAAAGCTTTTTGCAAGACTGCCAAAGGGTGGTACAGGGATTGTTGCTGCAGCCACTGGTATGGATGGGCAGATAAAGGTATAGTCTCAGTGTGCCAACCTTTGAGATGTTTGTCTAAATAACTTGTTCTCTATGCCAAATGCTAATGTTTAATTTGCATTTATGGGCAACATTTGACAGACATCTGATAGGGACGAAAGGGTGATATGCTATATTGTAAATTCAGCTGAATATTGCCACAAAACGGTATGTTTCTCTAATTATTGGCTTCCCTTGTTACAAAAATTGAAATGTGCATGTTTAGATTGTAGACTGTAGGCAGTAAATAGACTTAGATTTACTGTAAATAACTAAGCAGTTTAGATATCCTATAACCCTTCTTTCTTAATAGGATAGAATTCTATATAGAGTAATTTTACTTAATTGCTTCGATTTGAAGTATCCGGATATATAGATTATATTAAAAGGATGGGCAATCAAACCTATTTATTTCTCGATTCAATAGAAGAAAAAAAGAAAAGAGGTAAATAGGGCCCCAAATAACGAGAGAGATGTAAAAAGAAGGCCCGATTAAGCCCACTATGAGGTTGTAACTCTATGCATTTAGTCTTTTTAAAGGAGACTTGAAACTCTATTTTAAATAAGAAATTTTCCACATATCATCTTGATCTCTGTCACAAATAATCAGTTTCTACATGCATGCCATACTCATTATTCACGTTGAACAATTACTGGTACAATAGGAAGTAAAGGGTATTGGCTTTCTTTGTGATATGTTATGGGTGAACTAGAGCTGGAACTTTGATGCCTTTTTTGCTTAGTTTAAGCATGATAAACTGCACAATAGCTAATGCGTGCGTGAAGAAGACCACAGTGGTTATGCATCAGTTTTTAATTTTGATGCAGTTCCATTTTTCTTCGCCTATTTAATAGGATCATAATCTATCAGTTACTTTTCTTTTCCTAAACTAACAATATTTTGTATTTCTAGCAGACAGTTTTTTTGGCCGATAACAGGCAGTTGTTGACTAAGCTGTTATTCTTATATACTACAAACTTAAATTCATGCTTACATTGATAATGAGAACTGATTTTTAGTAATCCTAGTTTACTTTTATAACAGTCCGGTGAACTGGCTGAAAGTGTAGCCAAAATCATTGATACTCAATATGCAGACCAGGTGGATATGTCTGAAGTACAGGTATTGCAGACTTCATAACTAATTCATCTCTCAACAATTATTTTGTTGAATTCTACAAGCTCTTGCAATTTTACAGGATGAATTTTCAGCAGTTATAACCAAATCTTTAGTAACCTTAGTGCATGGCCTGGAAACTAAATTTGATGCTGAAATGGCTGCCATGACCCGAGTTCCATGGGGTACCCTTGAAAGTGTTGGGGACCAATCAGGGTAAGATGCATTCCTTTTATGATTTAATTTCTCCAAGGCTAGTGTCAAGTTTTAAATGCCATATCATTGTCTTGTTGCAGATATGTCAATGGCATAAATATGATCCTTAGCAGCAGTATTCCGGCACTTGGGAGCCTTCTTTCACCTATTTACTTCCAGTTCTTCTTGGACAAGGTAAATACAAGAAATATGGGTCTTGCACCATGCCTCTTAACATGGTTAACTCTTACTATTTACTTTCGTAGATAGCTATTCTATGCAACTTGCTTATTCTTTATTCTTGCAGCTTGCATCATCACTTGGCCCCCGGTTCTACCTGAACATTTTCAAATGCAAGCAGATATCAGAAACAGGAGCCCAACAAGTACTTTTTATTTTCACATATTGTTTCCCAGTTTCTGCTAGTATTCCATTCCTGTGTTAAGTGTAACTAATATTGGCATTGTCTCTAACTCTACATGTATTAACTTTTTGGTGAATATCATATTTGAGATGTTAACTCATTTGTAATTACTTGTAACGACCATGTATAAACTTTTGAATGTGATTGAATGCATTCTAACAATAGAGTTCGGAATAATTGATCCTGGAACATATTAATGTATATATTAATGGTACATTTGTATTGCAGATGCTGTTGGATACTCAAGCTGTAAAGACAATTCTTTTGGAAATTCCTTCCCTTGGTCGACAGGTGAGTTATGCATTCTGTTGACAGTTCATCAATTTAGGAAATTTCCAGATTTTTAGGGGATAGTTTAGGGATATTATTTACTTTTGTTACTTGGTATCATTTTCTGAGTTCTTGCTACCTAATTGTAGTAATTTTCGTATTTGATGCTATCCATTTGTTACCTTAAAAAAATGCCACATTTGATGCCGCAGTTGGCTCTTAATATTACTGACATAAGTCATGATTTTGCATCTCTGTTTTCAACGAGGCTTCATCACTCTTTATTTGTGGAGTGGTGCAGTATTCATGATATCACACTTGTTACAGCTCTTATTGAATGGTTTGCATTCCTTTATTTCAGCTCTCCATTTGTTTTGCAATTTTGATCATGAAGTTACCTTTTGTGTAAATTAATGTTTTGTATGCTTTTGTTTCCGTATGCATGAATCATGATGGCTTCATTCATCTCCTTTATCATTTTTATCATCATTCTTTCTCCTATTTTGCAAAAAAGAAAGAGCTGATAAACTTTTACTTCTATTGGCAGACATCTGGTGCTGCTGGCTATTCAAAATTTGTAAGTCGAGAGATGAGCAAAGCCGAAGCACTTTTGAAGGTTTGTGATAAAAATTCAGGCTAGCTTTCATTCTGGCTGGTCATGTCCATCTATCGTAATACAAGTTTGTACCTTATCCATTACACAGGTTATACTATCTCCTGTTGATTCAGTGGCGGATACATACCGTGCGTTGCTCCCAGAGGGAACACCGATGGAGTTTCAGCGTATTTTAGAGCTCAAGGTAAAGTTGATCATAAGTCCATAACTTCATTAAATGATTTCGGATCTTTAAAATAAGAAAATGGAAATTTTTGTGTTCAGGGCCTCAAGAAATCGGACCAACAAAGTATCTTAGACGACTTCAACAAAGGGTCGCCGGTAATCTCACAACCTTCTGGGGCAGCAGCAGCAGCTAGCCAGGCAATTCCACAAGCCCAGTCTGCGACTACAGTTCCAGCCATGTCAAATCCTGCTTCAGCTGGATTTATAGCTTCTCGGGAAGATGTGCTAACAAGAGCAGCTGCTCTTGGACGCGGTGCTGCGACTACAGGGTTCAAGAGGTTCCTTGCTTTAACCGAAGCTGCCAAGGACCGTAAAGATGGCCCTTTCAGAAAGCTCTTCAATGCATGATTATTGCACACGTGTTTATTGCAGCATTTTCAACAATGGTTCGACAAAGGGGGAATATGATTCTCTTAGGATGCGGGCTGCCAAACTGATGAGACAGAATAGTCGTTGATTCCACAGCTAATTTGGCATGTAAATGAGTGGATCAAATATGATTTTGAATGTTTTATTTTTAATCTTGTTCAAATTTTAAATTCTTTTAAAAGTTAATGAAAATAATTAGAATGGATTCATAAATTACACGGAAGATGGAGAGGTCTTGCTGCAATTTCAAGGGCTTCCAATATAGTATTTAAAGTCTTTTGGATTATAAGTGGTAAAATGAAATGTTGTTCTCTTTAGAGATCTTGAGTTCGAGCAGTTATGTCTGCAGGATATGTATACGTTATCAGTTGGTTAAGAAAATTTTGAACATATATTATCTAATATTCACCTAAAAAGAAGTCTTTTGGATTACAAATAAGTTGGAATGATAATCATTGCAATTTATAATTTGATAAGTTCAGTCAAGTTGATTATTGAATATCTATAGCAATTTATCAAATCTAGGGGGCAATTTCACGAAGGAAACTTTAAAGTATGATCAAATTAATTTTATTTTATTTTATAATAATCTATAAAGCTTAGGATCAATTTGACTCAAAAAACTTTCAAAGGTCAATTTGACTGTAAAAACTTTCAAGAGCCAATTCGATGATCAAACATGTCAATTTTAAAGGTTACCTTGACCTCTAAAAGTTCAAGGCTTGTGAAATTAAGAATCATGATCAAATAAAAACTTAAATGATCGATCATAAATTTATCAAATTCAGGAGTTGTTGTATTTCAAGCATCATAATAATAAGAATTATAAGATTTAATATTTGTTGTGGTCACTTTAGTTATTTTATTATTTGTTCGATTAATTCAGCTTTTGACATTTATTTTGTCTATCACTATAATTTTGTATTGTTGATTTTTTTTCTCTAAAAGTTTTAGAAATCATTGGAAATTATGTATATTTTTAAAATATTATTACGTTTAATTTATTTTTTTAAAATATTAATAAAATAAAAATAATTTTATAGGCTTTTTAATGATATTTTTATTTTTAAGTTTTTTAAGTAATTTCTTTAAGCATGATAGTATTTTATTAGACAATCAACATTTTTAACCATAACTGTAAAAGACTAAAATATAATGATAGTAGAAAGATAAATTAGGGATCAAAGAAAATTAGCACAAAGGCCAAAATGTGATTTTTATTAATAATAAATATGCCGTATTAAGCATAATAACAATAATAATAGTATTAAATTTCCTCCTGTATATATATATATATATGCAAAGAGAGAACCGCCAAATACAAATGGTGAGGCACACCAGCCTGCGTAGCGCATGGGTGTAATAAGATAAATTCAAGTAGCAGCCCACAAACTTTCCGTCTACGAACTCGACGATGTCTATGACTCGGTCACGGGTCGCCCACTTGCCGGCTCATGGGTGTGGGACTCGGCCCTTCTTTTGTCCCACTGGATGCCCACTCACCTCGATTTCCAAGGCAAGACTGTCATCGAGATCGGAGCTGGTGCCGGCCTCCCTTGCTTGACAGCAGCTCTGCTAGGCGCCACCCGAGTGCTACTCACTGACGTCCAACAGCTCCTCCCTGGGCTCTTAAACAACGTTGAAGATAACGGGTTGATGGGAAAAGTTGGCGTGAAAGAACTCGTGTGGGGATCGGACGAGTCAATGAGTGGAATAACAAACCTAAAGACGTTTGATATGGTTTTGATGAGCGATGTCTTGTTTGATTCAGAAGAAATGATAGGATTAGGTAAGACGCTGAAAAGGGTTTGTGGAGAAGGTACCCAAGTTTGGGGTGCCACCGAGATGAGGCCATATAGGGGTGAATGCTTGGATGAGTTAAGGGGTCAAGGCTTCCGAGTGGTTGAGGTGGAAACGAGTCAACTCAGTGTTGACGAAGCAGTAGAGGATGGTAATACAACGTTCTCCATCTTTGAAATCAAGCCACCGGTTGCACACAATTCTGAATCTCCACCACCACCACCACCTATACCTGAGTTTTAATGCTCATTTTGGGTCCATTCGGCCTATTATAGTCAGCTGAAGCTGATGTCACTAGTTAGTTGAGTTGTTATTAGGGTTGAATTTTTGATGTAGCTGAAGCTAGACTCCTGTTAATGGAAAGTGTTGGCTGTAAAACCCTTCATTGTTTTTAGCTAGTTTCACATAATCAACAAACCCTAGTTTTCTAGACAAGTTAACATTCGCCTCTCACACCACAACTTGAGATCCAGATAGAGAGCTATTCGACAAAGTGCAATTGCTGGAGCAGAGAGGCGATAAGAAACATGTGATCATTCTTCTCCGCGTCGCGGCAAGACGCATCAATTCATGCCATTCTCACATTGCTTTCATTTTCATCTTAAAACATCACTTGTTTAACTCAAAGGAACCGCTTATACCATCTAGTTACCTCATTTTCATCCAAATAAATCATTCATATGTGATCATTAAATAATTAATTTAACATTTTCTTAACGTTTTTATATTGTAAATCATCCACAAATGAGATTTTCCATAAGTTCTTCTATTGTTTAAGTACTTTCAAAATGAGTTAGGTTTGTCTATTATTTTTCCATCTATTGATATCTTATACATAGGGGTGCACAAAAAATCCGAATATCCGATTTTGCGAAAAAAATATCCGAAACCGGATTTGGGAAAAACCGGTTTTTTTAACCGGATCGGATTTTTTAAAACCGGTTATTTTAACCGGTTTGGAGAAAAAAACCCAGACCGGTTTTTTTACCGGATAAAAAACCGGTTTTTATCCGAGAAAAAAAAACCGGTCTGGGTTTAAAAAACTAGCCGTTAATATAGCCGTTTTTGACCATTTTTTTCTTTAAAAAATTACCATTTTACCACCCTAAACATGTATAAATAGGTTGGGGATGTATTTGGTTGATTACAACTTTCTCAAATCTTATTACACAACATTTAAACATCTCTCAAATCTTAGTTTTGTAATTTTTTGTTCATCATGAGTAACACTGCTGAATCTTCCGTCGGGGGAAACCTTGAAGTCGTGAGAGTGATCGAACACACTCGAAACAAAGATATTTGGGATCACTACGATTTATGTGAGATGTCAAATGGCTCGAGGAGGGCGCGTTGTAAACTTTGTCTAAAGTTTCTTGCATCGGAAGGAAACACAACGTTGAAGAATCATTTGACAAAATCATGCAAGGCACTTCGCTCAAGATCGGATCCTAGTCAATCGAATCTTACACCGCAAGGTGGTGTTTTTGTTTACGACAACGAAAAATTACGAGAAGCGTTTACAAAGTTCGTGATTACAAAAGCATTGCCGTTCGACCACTTTGATGATGAAGATTTCACGACAACAATTCAACAACTAATGCAACCACGTTATACTCAAGTAAGTCGTACTACCCTTAGAAGAGATGCTATAAAAATGTGGCGTACGGCGAGGGAAAAAATGATTTTAGGATTCCAAGAACACCGTTATGGTGTGTCGCTTACATGTGACGTTTGGAGTTCCCCTCATAATACCGGAAATTCTTTTTTAGCCGTTACGTCACATTGGTTAGATCAAGATAATTGGCAAATGATGAAAAGAACAATCGCGTTTGAATTATTCGGTGAGCCGCATACCGGTGCTAATTTATTTACACTTTTAAAACGGGTAATTTGTATTTATAAATTAGAAAATAAAGTTTTTTCTATATCCTTTGATAATGCATCGAATAATACAAACGCGGTTCCAAGATTGAAAATATTACTTTCACCGATTTTAGACGGTGCGTTTTTTCATACCCGTTGCGTTGCACACATAATTAATTTATCCGTGCAAGCCGGTTTGGAGATTATTGAGCCAATTAGATTAGAATTTAAAATAATGATAAAATCGATTCTTTGTAACAACAATAAAAGACTAAATGATTATAAACGATTTTGTAAGTCTGTTAATAAAAAAGCTTTGGGTCCTAATTTGGATTGTCCAATTCGTTGAACTCAACTTGGATGATGATGCATACTGCCTTAAGGCAAAGGGAAACATTGCAAACATTTCACGATCGGCTTTTCGAGAGGGGTCATGTCCCAAACATTTATCCGGATTCGAGTTGGGAAACTATAGCCAAAATAACCGATTTGCTTGAGGTTTTTAAAAATGCAACAACTTTTTTATCCGGTGTTTATTACCCTACTAGTATTCCCAGTTTTTATTTTTCACATATTGTTTCCCAGTTTCTGCTAGTATTCCATTCCTGTGTTAAGTGTAACTAATATTGGCATTGTCTCTAACTCTACATGTATTAACTTTTTGGTGAATATCATATTTGAGATGTTAACTCATTTGTAATTACTTGTAACGACCATGTATAAACTTTTGAATGTGATTGAATGCATTCTAACAATAGAGTTCGGAATAATTGATCCTGGAACATATTAATGTATATATTAATGGTACATTTGTATTGCAGATGCTGTTGGATACTCAAGCTGTAAAGACAATTCTTTTGGAAATTCCTTCCCTTGGTCGACAGGTGAGTTATGCATTCTGTTGACAGTTCATCAATTTAGGAAATTTCCAGATTTTTAGGGGATAGTTTAGGGATATTATTTACTTTTGTTACTTGGTATCATTTTCTGAGTTCTTGCTACCTAATTGTAGTAATTTTCGTATTTGATGCTATCCATTTGTTACCTTAAAAAAATGCCACATTTGATGCCGCAGTTGGCTCTTAATATTACTGACATAAGTCATGATTTTGCATCTCTGTTTTCAACGAGGCTTCATCACTCTTTATTTGTGGAGTGGTGCAGTATTCATGATATCACACTTGTTACAGCTCTTATTGAATGGTTTGCATTCCTTTATTTCAGCTCTCCATTTGTTTTGCAATTTTGATCATGAAGTTACCTTTTGTGTAAATTAATGTTTTGTATGCTTTTGTTTCCGTATGCATGAATCATGATGGCTTCATTCATCTCCTTTATCATTTTTATCATCATTCTTTCTCCTATTTTGCAAAAAAGAAAGAGCTGATAAACTTTTACTTCTATTGGCAGACATCTGGTGCTGCTGGCTATTCAAAATTTGTAAGTCGAGAGATGAGCAAAGCCGAAGCACTTTTGAAGGTTGTGATAAAAATTCAGGCTAGC
Source organism: Hibiscus syriacus (assembly GCF_006381635.1). NCBI lineage: Eukaryota > Viridiplantae > Streptophyta > Magnoliopsida > Malvales > Malvaceae > Hibiscus > Hibiscus syriacus. The sequence continues at coordinate 49,758 of NW_024063111.1, read as the reverse complement.
TTTCATTCTGGCTGGTCATGTCCATCTATCGTAATACAAGTTTGTACCTTATCCATTACACAGGTTATACTATCTCCTGTTGATTCAGTGGCGGATACATACCGTGCGTTGCTCCCAGAGGGAACACCGATGGAGTTTCAGCGTATTTTAGAGCTCAAGGTAAAGTTGATCATAAGTCCATAACTTCATTAAATGATTTCGGATCTTTAAAATAAGAAAATGGAAATTTTTGTGTTCAGGGCCTCAAGAAATCGGACCAACAAAGTATCTTAGACGACTTCAACAAAGGGTCGCCGGTAATCTCACAACCTTCTGGGGCAGCAGCAGCAGCTAGCCAGGCAATTCCACAAGCCCAGTCTGCGACTACAGTTCCAGCCATGTCAAATCCTGCTTCAGCTGGATTTATAGCTTCTCGGGAAGATGTGCTAACAAGAGCAGCTGCTCTTGGACGCGGTGCTGCGACTACAGGGTTCAAGAGGTTCCTTGCTTTAACCGAAGCTGCCAAGGACCGTAAAGATGGCCCTTTCAGAAAGCTCTTCAATGCATGATTATTGCACACGTGTTTATTGCAGCATTTTCAACAATGGTTCGACAAAGGGGGAATATGATTCTCTTAGGATGCGGGCTGCCAAACTGATGAGACAGAATAGTCGTTGATTCCACAGCTAATTTGGCATGTAAATGAGTGGATCAAATATGATTTTGAATGTTTTATTTTTAATCTTGTTCAAATTTTAAATTCTTTTAAAAGTTAATGAAAATAATTAGAATGGATTCATAAATTACACGGAAGATGGAGAGGTCTTGCTGCAATTTCAAGGGCTTCCAATATAGTATTTAAAGTCTTTTGGATTATAAGTGGTAAAATGAAATGTTGTTCTCTTTAGAGATCTTGAGTTCGAGCAGTTATGTCTGCAGGATATGTATACGTTATCAGTTGGTTAAGAAAATTTTGAACATATATTATCTAATATTCACCTAAAAAGAAGTCTTTTGGATTACAAATAAGTTGGAATGATAATCATTGCAATTTATAATTTGATAAGTTCAGTCAAGTTGATTATTGAATATCTATAGCAATTTATCAAATCTAGGGGGCAATTTCACGAAGGAAACTTTAAAGTATGATCAAATTAATTTTATTTTATTTTATAATAATCTATAAAGCTTAGGATCAATTTGACTCAAAAAACTTTCAAAGGTCAATTTGACTCAAAAAACTTTCAAGAGCCAATTCGATGATCAAACATGTCAATTTTAAAGGTTACCTTGACCTCTAAAAGTTCAAGGCTTGTGAAATTAAGAATCATGATCAAATAAAAACTTAAATGATCGATCATAAATTTATCAAATTCAGGAGTTGTTGTATTTCAAGCATCATAATAATAAGAATTATAAGATTTAATATTTGTTGTGGTCACTTTAGTTATTTTATTATTTGTTCGATTAATTCAGCTTTTGACATTTATTTTGTCTATCACTATAATTTTGTATTGTTGATTTTTTTTTCTCTAAAAGTTTTAGAAATCATTGGAAATTATGTATATTTTTAAAATATTATTACGTTTAATTTATTTTTTTAAAATATTAATAAAATAAAAATAATTTTATAGGCTTTTTAATGATATTTTTATTTTTAAGTTTTTTAAGTAATTTCTTTAAGCATGATAGTATTTTATTAGACAATCAACATTTTTAACCATAACTGTAAAAGACTAAAATATAATGATAGTAGAAAGATAAATTAGGGATCAAAGAAAATTAGCACAAAGGCCAAAATGTGATTTTTATTAATAATAAATATGCCGTATTAAGCATAATAACAATAATAATAGTATTAAATTTCCTCCTGTATATATATATATATATGCAAAGAGAGAACCGCCAAATACAAATGGTGAGGCACACCAGCCTGCGTAGCGCATGGGTGTAATAAGATAAATTCAAGTAGCAGCCCACAAACTTTCCGTCTACGAACTCGACGATGTCTATGACTCGGTCACGGGTCGCCCACTTGCCGGCTCATGGGTGTGGGACTCGGCCCTTCTTTTGTCCCACTGGATGCCCACTCACCTCGATTTCCAAGGCAAGACTGTCATCGAGATCGGAGCTGGTGCCGGCCTCCCTTGCTTGACAGCAGCTCTGCTAGGCGCCACCCGAGTGCTACTCACTGACGTCCAACAGCTCCTCCCTGGGCTCTTAAACAACGTTGAAGATAACGGGTTGATGGGAAAAGTTGGCGTGAAAGAACTCGTGTGGGGATCGGACGAGTCAATGAGTGGAATAACAAACCTAAAGACGTTTGATATGGTTTGATGAGCGATGTCTTGTTTGATTCAGAAGAAATGATAGGATTAGGTAAGACGCTGAAAAGGGTTTGTGGAGAAGGTACCCAAGTTTGGGGTGCCACCGAGATGAGGCCATATAGGGGTGAATGCTTGGATGAGTTAAGGGGTCAAGGCTTCCGAGTGGTTGAGGTGGAAACGAGTCAACTCAGTGTTGACGAAGCAGTAGAGGATGGTAATACAACGTTCTCCATCTTTGAAATCAAGCCACCGGTTGCACACAATTCTGAATCTCCACCACCACCACCACCTATACCTGAGTTTTAATGCTCATTTTGGGTCCATTCGGCCTATTATAGTCAGCTGAAGCTGATGTCACTAGTTAGTTGAGTTGTTATTAGGGTTGAATTTTTGATGTAGCTGAAGCTAGACTCCTGTTAATGGAAAGTGTTGGCTGTAAAACCCTTCATTGTTTTTAGCTAGTTTCACATAATCAACAAACCCTAGTTTTCTAGACAAGTTAACATTCGCCTCTCACACCACAACTTGAGATCCAGATAGAGAGCTATTCGACAAAGTGCAATTGCTGGAGCAGAGAGGCGATAAGAAACATGTGATCATTCTTCTCCGCGTCGCGGCAAGACGCATCAATTCATGCCATTCTCACATTGCTTTCATTTTCATCTTAAAACATCACTTGTTTAACTCAAAGGAACCGCTTATACCATCTAGTTACCTCATTTTCATCCAAATAAATCATTCATATGTGATCATTAAATAATTAATTTAACATTTTCTTAACGTTTTTATATTGTAAATCATCCACAAATGAGATTTTCCATAAGTTCTTCTATTGTTTAAGTACTTTCAAAATGAGTTAGGTTTGTCTATTATTTTTCCATCTATTGATATCTTATACATAGGGGTGCACAAAAAATCCGAATATCCGATTTTGCGAAAAAAATATCCGAAACCGGATTTGGGAAAAACCGGTTTTTTTTAACCGGATCGGATTTTTTAAAACCGGTTATTTTAACCGGTTTGGAGAAAAAAACCCAGACCGGTTTTTTTACCGGATAAAAAACCGGTTTTTATCCGAGAAAAAAAAACCGGTCTGGGTTTAAAAAACTAGCCGTTAATATAGCCGTTTTTGACCGTTTTTTTCTTTAAAAAATTACCATTTTACCACCCTAAACATGTATAAATAGGTTGGGGATGTATTTGGTTGATTACAACTTTCTCAAATCTTATTACACAACATTTAAACATCTCTCAAATCTTAGTTTTGTAATTTTTTGTTCATCATGAGTAACACTGCTGAATCTTCCGTCGGGGAAACCTTGAAGTCGTGAGAGTGATCGAACACACTCGAAACAAAGATATTTGGGATCACTACGATTTATGTGAGATGTCAAATGGCTCGAGGAGGGCGCGTTGTAAACTTTGTCTAAAGTTTCTTGCATCGGAAGGAAACACAACGTTGAAGAATCATTTGACAAAATCATGCAAGGCACTTCGCTCAAGATCGGATCCTAGTCAATCGAATCTTACACCGCAAGGTGGTGTTTTTGTTTACGACAACGAAAAATTACGAGAAGCGTTTACAAAGTTCGTGATTACAAAAGCATTGCCGTTCGACCACTTTGATGATGAAGATTTCACGACAACAATTCAACAACTAATGCAACCACGTTATACTCAAGTAAGTCGTACTACCCTTAGAAGAGATGCTATAAAAATGTGGCGTACGGCGAGGGAAAAAATGATTTTAGGATTCCAAGAACACCGTTATGGTGTGTCGCTTACATGTGACGTTTGGAGTTCCCCTCATAATACCGGAAATTCTTTTTTAGCCGTTACGTCACATTGGTTAGATCAAGATAATTGGCAAATGATGAAAAGAACAATCGCGTTTGAATTATTCGGTGAGCCGCATACCGGTGCTAATTTATTTACACTTTTAAAACGGGTAATTTGTATTTATAAATTAGAAAATAAAGTTTTTTCTATATCCTTTGATAATGCATCGAATAATACAAACGCGGTTCCAAGATTGAAAATATTACTTTCACCGATTTTAGACGGTGCGTTTTTTCATACCCGTTGCGTTGCACACATAATTAATTTATCCGTGCAAGCCGGTTTGGAGATTATTGAGCCAATTAGATTAGAATTTAAAATAATGATAAAATCGATTCTTTGTAACAACAATAAAAGACTAAATGATTATAAACGATTTTGTAAGTCTGTTAATAAAAAAGCTTTGGGTCCTAATTTGGATTGTCCAATTCGTTGAACTCAACTTGGATGATGATGCATACTGCCTTAAGGCAAAGGGAAACATTGCAAACATTTCACGATCGGCTTTTCGAGAGGGGTCATGTCCCAAACATTTATCCGGATTCGAGTTGGGAAACTATAGCCAAAATAACCGATTTGCTTGAGGTTTTTAAAAATGCAACAACTTTTTTATCCGGTGTTTATTACCCTACTAGCCCGTTGGTTCTTAATCAAATATTTTTGTTGGCTACCCGACTAAATGACTTTGAATTTGAAACCGAAGTTTTTCAAGAAATTGACTTTGCAATGAAGGAAAAACTTTTAAAATATTTTAAGGAGATTCCCCCCCATTTTTACTTGTGCCGCCGCTTTAAACCCAACGTTAAATGTTGGTGGGGTTGAAACACTAATTGAACAAATTGCGTTTGCTTTTAATCTAACTGATGATGAACCCAACTTTGTCCAAAACCAAATAAATTATTTTAACAAATGTTTTCGAGACATGTTTGCAATTTATTTAACTAAATACGGATCAAGTAGTGTAATACATGATCAAATGGGAATGAATGCGGAATCATCTAGTAGACGTCCAAGTAACATAAATTTGAATCTTTTTAACACTCTTGTAAATTCCCAATCCAAACGATCACGTACTACCACCCCAAGTAGCGAGTTGGGAAATTACATGTCATGCGATTTTCTATCAAAAATGACATTTGAAGAGTTTGAAAGTTTGGATATTTTGGCTTGGTGGAAAGAAAAGGAAGCACAATTTCCGATTCTAGCCGTCATGGCCCGTGATTTACTAACCGTCCAAGCTTCTACGGTAGCTTCGGAATCCGCTTTTTCTGTTAGTGGCAGGGTTATATCACAACGGAGATCAAGACTAAGTCCCGAGTCGGTGGAAGTATGCATTTGTTTAAAGGATTATTTGGATGGAGCGGCTCGTAAGCAACATATCACCACCCTAGAAGATGCAATTGATGCCGATTTGGAAGCAAACTTACACATTGAAGAAGTCGAACTTGGAATATCACCTCCAAACGAAGAAGGCGAAGATGATGAAGAAGAGATGGCAATGTAGTTTATTTTATAACTTTATTTCAATTATCGTAAACTTTGTTTCAATTATCGAACTTGAAGTTTTTAAGTATTTGAATTTATCGAACTTGGAAGTTTTTAAGTATTTGAATTTATCAAACTTGGAAGTATTTAAGTATTTCAATTATGTTGAGTTAATTAAGTATTTCAATTAAGTATTTGAATTTATCGAACTTGAGGTTTGATGCTTTCTCTTTGATTCTCTCTTGATTCTAGTTGCTTGATGTTTCTTGTCTTTAATCAATGGCTTCTAAGCTTGCTTAAATACACCTTGAATCACTTCTGAACGTTAGTGATAATTAATGAAGATAATATAGCCGTTTAAGTGTGAAAACATTTAATAAAAATGCTTGGAGCATGGGGGAATCGGTACCCTCTCATAGGGAATCGGTTTCCTCTCATAGGGAATCGGTTCCCTAAGTATAAAATTCAAATATTTCGACCGTTGAATAGGGGGAATCGGTACCCCTATGGGAGAATCGGTTCCCTCCGAGCATTCTGGAAATCTCGGAGCCAAACCATTCAGTGAGGAATCGGTACCCCCTTGGGGGGGAATCGGTTCCCTATGAGCAATCTGGAATATTAAAATCGGTTTTTTTATAACCGGTTTTTTAAAAAAACCGATTTTTTTAAAACCGAAACCGGTTACACCGGTTAGGATATCCGGACCTCCAAACCGGTTAGAAACCGAACCGGTTATTTTATAAACCGGTTTTTTTTCTATGGGAAAAAACCGGATCGGATAAAAACCGATCCGGATCGGATTGAAATCCGAATTATGTGCAACCCTACTTATACATATTGAATTAAAATTCACAATTTGATTTTTACATTTTAAACTATAAAATCCTATACATTAAAATGGTGATGAGTGTATCAATAGACGCAAAAGTAATAAACTAGATGCTGATCCCTTTAGAGTATACCACATGGACTTGTAAATTATATGAACTAAAGAATTTATTACTGAAAAATTTAAAAATGTTATAACTTATACAAAGTGTAAATCTAAAAAGAGAAAAAAAATTATTACTGAGAAAATAAAATTTGTAAAATACTACAAATCAAATTAAAATTATATCAAGACCAATTGGTCAACCTTGATCAAAGTCAATGAAGTATTTTTTTCAACATATTAAAACATTTATATTTTTTATAGTCAATAGTCGACACGTTTCAGGATTTAACGCAATACGAAGTTAATATCAAAGTAAATTAAAATTTTCAAGTACCAAGATATGAGACTGGTATATAATTTGAGAACCTTTTAAGACTTAAAAGAAAGCGAATGCTGAAATCAAATCAAGACATTGAAAAAAAACCATTATAACATTACCAAACAAACCCAATTTCTCACATTTTATATAATAATAATAATAATAATAATAATAATAATAATAATAATAATAATAATGTCTACAAGCACTTGGAAACACCTAAGATGGCCATCGTTGCTAACAATAGTTGAAAGAGAAATTACGTTTACATGTCAGGAAGAGCTGAAAGGATCAGGCAGCATAGCATGCATGCTGTTTACACCTGCAACTCCTAGCTTTCTCTGTATCCTTATAATCAATGGGTTTGTCCCCCCGCCCCTTAATCCCACAATCCAAAACAAACCCTCGTTTATCTTATCATCAAACCCTTTCAACAAAACCTTATCATGTAAAACAATGCAACACTTCTATGTAGGTAGGTATTTGGGGTTATCCTTTTCTTTCTCAGCAGCATTGGATGCACTCGGAACAATTGCCCCGTCGTGTACCCGTATAATAATCCTCACTCCAATTTCTATTTATTCCCATCAACCGGAAATCATATTACAGGTTATGAACATGAATTAAACTCACCTCAAACTGGCAAACATTTTGCACTTGAGAGGAGGGAGGATATATTTGGGCACACAAGGACAGCACAAACCAAGTTGCTGATTGTAAAGACTAACCCATTTGAAGCCAAACGGCATTTTATTCTTAACCATTATAATGAAGGTGTTGGTTTTGGGAACCCTGGCCCTGCTGAGGCTGCTGCTGTTGCGGTGGATGCAAGTTTAGTGGCTGTGTGTTGAAGTGCGCAAAGGGCTGGGAGTAGAGAGAATTCATCAGACCCTGCAAAAAGATATAGCCATATACTCCCATTTATAATACAAAATAGAACTTAAACAATGTTATGAAATGAATGTGGACCAAAATCTTTTCAAAAAAATGTGGACCAAAACACCATGGTCAATAATGCAAAGGATTTTAAACAGAGTAACGGGCTATGACTACTATCCTAATGGCTCAAATCTACAAGCATTAAAAGACAAAAGGATTTTAAATCTTGCCAACCTGGGACTGAAGCTGGTTGGGATTAGCTACCCCAAAGTGGCTCTGTGATGCATCATCCTGTGAAGGGTCATTAAAGCCAGCCTGAGTAAACAGGCCTTGTGATCCATGATTCATGTATTCCTGTAAAAACAGATTTTTTTAGAAGAAAAACTTGTTTTGGGGGGATTAACTAATCACAATGCAGCACTTTGAGCAACCTGAGACATGAAATCATTTCCAGCACCAAAACGAGAGTATCCAGCTTGAGAATTCTGGTTTAGGAAGTTCCCTGGGAACCCACTCTGTGCTCCTTGTGTAGAATAATCAAAAGCATATCCACTCTGAGTAGCCAGCATGCAAACACAATCAAGCAACATACATCAGTAAGCAATAAGTCAAACACCGAAAGAAACTTTTTTTTATCTAAATACAAAAAATTACAAAATAAAGAGAGAAGCAAATGGGAAACTTATTGTAAATATCTTCAAGAAAATACATAATCAGGCAACCCACATACTGAAACCAGATCTCCGACACCAAAAGTAGTTTTCTTTCTATTTGACGAAAAATACAGAGACAAGAGAAACTAATGGACAGCAGAATAATCTAAATATCTTTGGTTAAAGAAACTCATGGACCTCAAAAGCTAACTTTTAAGGCGGAGAATTTAATAGGATACAAAAACCACAAAGATGAAAGCGGGAAACAATTTGAGACTTTTGACAACGGTACCTCCTCTTGAGACGCCCGACAAAATCGAAAATAGACCAAGCAAGCCAAAAGAGCGTGCAAAAACCTAGCTCAGATGCAAAGAAACTCGAACCCAACCTCAAAGCTAGCTCTTAAGATAGAGATCCTAATACCATATATAAACACCACACTTACTCTTACATACAAGAGATAGGCATATGGGGAATTTAACATCTTCAACACCACGTTAATGCTATAAGGTAGGTCCTAAGGAAACATCTGGCTATACTGCCTGAATAGTCGGTGGCTCTACCTTTTCTTTCTCCTACTAATTTGGGACCATAGCATTGAGGCTTTTCAAGTAGGCAATAAACTACTAAAGCAATCTCCGATACAGTACCAAGCAAATACCAATAACTGATGTATGTCATACATGATTGAAAAGATAATATTAATACAGAGAAAAAAGAAGTAATAGCCTCTACCTGAGTTGAAAAATCAGTAATGTTGTAAGGAACATGCGAGCTTTGGCTTTTGAAGTCCTCACCCAAGAAGTCCTGTGGGATGGTCAAACAAACCAATTATAAGTTATCAAGAAGTAAATTGCAATTATGGGATAAAATGAGTACTCGTACAAAAAATCTAATACCTGGGACATTCCTCCCATTGAAAATCCATCACGAATTGTTTGGCTTGGACCTTGGACAGGCATCTATTTCAGATGACAACCATCCTCAGAATTCCATTATGTCGAAGAAATGATTAAAAGTACAAAACAAAAACCAAAATAGAAGGGAAAGGATAAAGTACTAACATTGTTAACAAATCCAGGTTGAGACAATGGACCACCTACAGATGGCTGGCTGTTTGGGTTCTCCAGGGGAGGAAAGTTGAAAGGAGACCCAATAGTTCCAACATTTTGCTGTGTACCTTGCTGGTGTGAGAGGTGATAGCCAATAGGAGCACTAGCATTACCACGACCAGATCCAAAGCCTCGACTTCCTGGTTGAGGGACTTGAGGAACAGCTCCCACTGGTCCATGTACAGTTCCACGAGATGGAATAGCATAAGGCTGAGAAGGAGAACCTGGAAATGGTGGAAGAGGAACCCGAGGCATTGGGAACCCAGTAGGGTGAACTCCAGGCTTGTGTGTACCATTGGATGGACCAGGAGGCATGTAACTACCTGCAGTTAGCAACATGAGAAGGCTCACATTATATTATACGTGCTAAGACTCTTCAACATTAAAAACTCAGTGGCAAAGGCATATTCTATTGTTGTTCTGCATGTCAGTGAAAGAAATGTCCCATGCATGTGTCTTAAGTGATGATAAAAATGGCATATAACTTAAAAAATCAAGATCCTCAATAGCTTACCCCGAGCACGACTGCTTCTTCTATCAACATTTGCACTAGATGAAGCAGCAGCCCCAAAATTATCATTAGGTACAATCCCAGGACCACCACCAAAGAACAGTCTCCGGTCATTGTAGATCTATATGAAACCAAACAGTAATTGACATTCACATTATCCTTGATAACCTTGAAAAACTAGATATCAATTGGGAGGCAAGGAGTAAAAGCTAAAGCTTTGAACAGATAACAGGCACCATCTTTCTATTCCATAAACAAACCTTCTTGGGCTTTTGGAACTGAACCATACTCTGCTTCAAGTTATTGAGAGGTCCTTCAACCAAACACTCATGTTCCTGCAAATTTCAGCAGAAAAGATCAGCATAGCAAGACTCTCCAGCACAATTAGCATCAAGCTGCCTTTAATATTTACATATTTTAGCAACAGCCTGGTTAGAAGAAAATTAGGAAGCTACCTTGTAATGTGTCAATAAGCCATTCCAAAGAGGTTGTTTGCTAAGAACTTTAGGGTTACCAAGAATCACAATACCATATCGAGCACGTGTTAAGGCAACATTAAGCCTGCGAGGATCATTTAAAAATCCAATACCCTAAAAGGCAGATAAACACTTAGACAACAGTTAGTTCTTCTCAAGTTTAAAACATAAAGAGAGAGAAGGTTAAAATATAAGCATTGAGCCTAGAACAAAGACCATAACTAAAGGTTGATCTGTCACACAAATGAACAACTTATTGATAGTCAAGAAATTGAAAAATTAGTTCTATGTAAGACAGACTGATAATAATGAGTCAGATTGAAAAGTCATTCAAGCACATGCTGCAAGCTTAATTTCACATCTTGTATCTATATGTTAACCAACCTGATGTTCATTACTTCTCACGCACGACACAATGATGTAATCTTTCTCCCGTCCTTGGAATGAGTCAACACTTGCAACCTGATATAAACCCCATAAGTTAAAATAAATAATTATTATGAGTAAATGTCACAACAGCATTTATTCGTAAAGTCCAAATACACAGTACCTCAATTTCCTTGTAAAGCTGCTGTCTCAAAGAACCATTTCTTGACATATAGTTCACAATATATGCCCTTTGTCCCTCATAAGGTGTTATGACCCCTATCTGTAATGTATCAAAAATTTTGTTAAACTAAAAATTAGAATACAGCTTGACATCAATCTGAAAAGAAAAAAAAAGAAGGGGGGGGGATCCATAATATCACCTGACTGGGAACAACACCACTCCTCAAGAATGTGGTAACTATCTTTTCAACATTTGCAGCTTCAGTTCGATTAAGATATGATGTGCCACTAGCACTAATCTCCTCTTGTCCCATCTAAAACAAAACTATTTAATTAAAAAACATAACCGTGAACTAAATCAAGAACTCAGTTATTAACAAATTTTCTAATATATGATGTTCTTCCCCTTCTCAGCTTGCCCCAACAGCGCAGGTTCATGCATAAATAAGAATATGAATGGGAGACAATCAATAATTGTATTTTGATTATTACAATGTTAGATTCTACCTGTACATAAAAAAAACATGGGACGGTTAGGTACAGGCCATGGGAAATCAAAGCAGGATGATTGCCTTTCATTGATTGTCACTCCATTTTGTAATGTGCCTTCATAGAAACTGTTAGAAGGGAACTCTGACAAACATGGGTGCATACGGTATTGGACCTAAAGTAGAACAGAAAATTTACCATCAGAAACAAACATGTTTTCTATTAGCAATGACATTGAAAAGAAGAGCAAACCAACAAACATACAAGGACATCACCTGCAACCTAATTGGTTTCACACCAAGTAAAACTAGACGCTCAAACAGAGATTGGGCTAGCCCAGCACGAGCTGCTTTCTTGCACATTATAACAGGACCAAGTTGGCAATGATCACCAACAAGGACAACCTATAATAAAAATATATACGGGTTAAAGACCAAAAGAGAAGCATTCAAAGAGAACAAAAGGATTTATCTCATTATGTTTGGTCATTAACTACCTGCTTCACTCCAAGAACTAAAGGAATGAGACATTCAGGTTCTGTCGCCTGAGTAGACTCATCAATAAGTACCTTAATAAAGGCAGAAGACTGTCAGTGCTTTTATTTTATTAGCGGTCACCAAATATTACATATTTCTGATATTTTCACCTGGCGGAACCTAAAATTGACAAGTCTAGGATCTCCAGCCCCAACACAGGTACAACAAATGACATCAGCACTTTGGGATATTTCCCTCTCTGTTGCTCGCTTCAATGCTTTGTACTTTTTCTCATCACTGCTTGACAACTCACCTGTAAATTTGGGATTAAAATAACAAGCCATTTTAGCATTTTCATGTTTCCAATTTCAGAAAAGACGTGCAAATTCATTGTTACTTTCTAAGTTAATTGAAGAGTTCCTTTTCATCTCAGTATGAGCAGGTTATGCCCCTACAAGCTGATTACGAATATTTTCATCAGGGGATAAAGGAAAAGAAAAAGGCTATGAAGTTTATTGATCAATGACAACTGGACATGTATCCCAACCTTGTTCATCTTTCAATTGTTGCAACTTGTGAAGTTCGCTCTTCTCAGATGTATCAAGATGCTGGACCTTCATGCAGCAATTGCGAAAATTGAATAATGCTATTAACCAAAAGTGCAGAAGAGCAACAAATGAAAAATTAGACACCACAAACCTGATAATGCAGGGTCAAATGTTCAACAGGAGAACTGACAGCCTCTCTAGATTTTGCACAAAGCCTTACAACCTTTGGACAAAAACCATATCTTGCTAAGTATCAATTTACAGATAAATACAAATCAGGCTTTTGAGATATTTAACAATAATTACCCAGAATAATATGTCTAATGAAGAAATAAACAACTAGCATACTAAAAGCAGACTGGAAAATTTTAGCTTCACTACCTTTAACCAGGTCGTGCTTATCTTTTCAGCTAGCTGATCAACAGCCACATTACTTGGAGCGCAGACCAGAACCTGATAGAATGGAATAACAGAATAATGACAGAACAAAAATATGAACTATATAAGAATATCACTAAAGTTCTTACCTGTCCCTGACCCTGTTTGGCCATGTGATAGACAATGGCAGCAGAAGTCACAGTTTTTCCTGTGCCAGGGGGGCCTTGAATCAAGCTTATAGGCTTCTGAAGAACACTCTTCACTGCAAAAACCTTTCCAACAAAGGAAGGTCAACACAACTTGATACAGAAAAGTGTTGTAGCAAATAACCATAACGAAAATGGAAAAATGGGGGCCATACTTGGGATGCGTTCAGTTCTGGCAGACCAGGTGCACCAAAACGGCGAGGCAGTGTATTACGAACCATCTGAACCTCAACCTCATGGCCAAGAAGGTGATGGTAAATATATCTGCAAGGAATTAACCAATTAATTTACTTGGAAAGGGACTAATAATTCAAGTTCTATAGATGCATGACCTTTGAAATCAATAACAAAATTTTGAATGATAGACAGCTAACTGAAATGAAAATGGTCATCATGTCCCTGAGTAGAGAAAGAACAAAATATGCATGCATGTAACTGAACAGTGTAATTTTTTTAGGCTAAAAACTTAAATTTCAGAAAGAACCGTGTTTCAACCCATGCCCAACATAAACTATTTTATAATATTCATAAGAATTTATACCAAGAAGGTTATAGAAAACATAGACCTTCAAAAGCATCTAGTAACAATCTAGAATAACAAAAAGCAAATGCAAAGAAAACAAATAAAGCCAACATACCCACTAACACTTGTTTCATCAACTGCAAACGTTTTCATTGCCCCCTGCATCCGGTCAAAACTTGTACTCTTCCAGACAAAATCAACACTGAACCCATGGTTCACATCAATAGGAACACCCTACACCGCAACAAGCACGAACTTTTAGGTACCTCCCGAAAGCCATCAACCACAAAAAAAGGGGGAAAAACATCAGAACCACCTGACTAGCACGGAGCTCAAGCGCAACTTCCTCTTGTGCAGTTAGCTTGATCTGAAACAAGAGAAAGATAACTCATAAGTGTGTTCCTCATAGGTGCACCAAATGCATAAACCTAACTGATGAATACAGCAAATCTGGTTTTCATAAACAATACAATAGAATCATTATCACGTATGTAAAAGCACACATCGGAAGCAGAATTGAATGGCAAGCTCATAAAGGATGCATACCACATGCCCAACAGTCTGCCATGCTGGGTGCGCAGCATCTCCTGAATAACGCAGCCGCAACTCATCACCAGGAACTAGACGCAGCTCATTGTCTTCCTACAGTTCCACAACTTTTTATATTAATTTAAAAAATAAAAAGAGGCCTTGTCATACAGGGGAAAGGGGGGCATAAGCCAATAACACAATTATGTATTGGAATAAATTCATCGAAAACAATTAAAAGAAACACAACTGTAAAGCACCTTTGGAAAGACAAAATATGCAATTCGTTTCTTGTTCAGCCCAATATCCCAACGAACTGTGACATTGTCCTTGCTTTGAGATTCTTTCATCATCTGCCAGAAAAAAAATTAGACAATATTGCATTTTCAAAATAATTTAATATCCATAAAAAGTTAAATTGACAGAAGCTGGGTGGATATAATGAGTGTGAACATGATGATACGTACTTTATCATAGTCAGCTTCAAGTTTAATAAGTGGCGCAAAAACATTTTGATACTGCAGAGGAAACCATCAACATGATTTGTAAACCACATTATATAAAATATATCTTCTTGTCTTTAATAAAATTAATGAAAGGCCAAATAGTGTAATTGTTGCGAGTGTTAGAACCTGATAAGCATCTTCATACTTCAATGCCACAGGCTGAGGTTCATCATCTACACCAGGTTTCTCAAGATCTTCAAGGGAGGCATCAGGATTTGTCTTCCAAAGCTCTTCTACCTTGTTTATTTGTTGAGCACTAATTTGTCGTGCCCTTAACTGTTCTTGTTCAGATGGGATCTGTGGAAGTGAAATGTATTAGTATGCCCTCAAACCAATAGGTCATTTTCACATGAATCAGGAAAAACCAACCTTAACCAGCCATTGCAAAAAGCACCTATCATCAATAAGGGGACACCACTGGCTCAAATCCCAATTCATGTCCTTCAACGCATTGACATTCAAACAAGGTTCTCTACAAAGAAGAACAACAACACTCTCTGTCTTAGCAGATATAAAACCAAGAAGGAAAACGTTTCTGCATCCACAGTTGTAGCATTCAAGAATTGTTTCTCCCAAAGGACTATCCTTATGAAGGCAGACTTCCTTGTGTTTAGAACGTACCTAAAACAGAACAGAAAACAAACTCATTAATCAATAACATCCAGTGATTACTACCAAATGGTTATCCAGCATACTTATTAATACTCAATTCATTAATCCCATTAAATAACACACATACACATATAGTAAAAGCAACTTGGTTAACACACACACATATAGCCAAGGAAAATGGTAATCAATGTTACAGTTCCAACATGAACAAAAGAACATCTAGCGATACCTAGATATAAGGCCTGACTTCTGATTACCTTCTACTATCCCTTTCTTTAAAAAAAGTAAACTCAGATCACAGAATTATGCACTTGCCATAATTGAACATGAAGTCATGTGTGAAGAGATTTAAAGTAATATCTGACTTGTAATTGTCTTCTAAGTAAACCCCTTAATTTAAGGTAAAAAAAATCAAAATAACAGTTTCTGTAAAGCATCATCCTCAGGAGTGTAATATAGGATGTAATAATTTCCTAACAATCTCAAAGGAAACGAGGTGCAAAAATGGCTTTCAGTCTGAAAGCAACAAAACTCTCTTATTTTGATTTCAGAATAGTCTATAAGAGGAAGGCACAGAGCGATACCCTAATTCATGTGGTTGTTCACAATATAGTTGATCAAGAAGCTTGCATTTCATAACTGAGGCAAAAATTTTAACAGAATTACCTAGTTAAAACTTTCAAAACTGCATCTATAAATCTAGTATGAAATGTAACCATTTGAAAGTACAATAAACAATTCTATGAAGTATGAATCATCTCCTTTCTCAATATACATGCATTTTTTTAAGCTCCGAAAAATCCAAAGTAAACACCCCGAAAATAAAAGAACCATTCCTACTTAACTTTCTACCTAACACATGCCTTCGGTATTTCAACTTAGACCCAAAACATGCGAATCTACATCAATGTCACGCTCACAAAGACTTAATAAACGTTTTTTTAAAAAAAAGAAAAAAGAAATGATAGGAGAAAACTTACGAGATGATTAACAATATGCGAGCCCGATGTATTCCCTCTTGAATTACAAAACCACTTCCTACACGAAGGAACGTTACAGCGAACCACGCAAGCCGGGTTCGAAACCCCACAATACCGACAAGCATGCTCGGCGAAATTCCCTTTTCCGTAGTCATACCCGCCATCCTCATCCCCAGCCATCTCCTCAAAATTCAATCCACTTATCCCCGTCGCCAACGCATCCACCGCGGCCGCACTATTGCTATGGCTGTTGTTATTGCTCGTTGAGGCACGGCCAACGTCTTTTGAAGCACTAGAGGGGGAGGAGGAAGCGGCAGTGTCCGAGTGGTGGTCGGAGCCAGATCGTTCGGCAGAGTGTGCGTCAGATGGTGTTGGCCATGAACGAATCGGGTCGCGGAAGTCCGTGTACTCGAAATCGGACTCACCTTGGGTGTTGAATTCGAGAAAGGTGTAAGCGTCGGTGGCCGGGTCAGGCTGAGAGGCCGTCTCGAATTGAGAATTCATGGAAGAAATTTTTCAATGCCGAAGCGTTATCGTGAAGATTAAGATTAGGGTTTTTGATGTTGTTTTCTGAGTTATGGTTAAAATAGCGAAATTGAACTGAAAGATGGAAAGAGGTTAAACCTTATTATATATTAATTAAAAATTAAAATTATCACTCCATATATATTTTTTGCAAACGTATTTGTCAAACTATATATGTGATCACTTTTGTTTTATTTTATTTTGATTTTTACCATTTAACTTTTAACATTTATATTTCAATCACGCATATTATTGATTATTTATAAATAGTCACTCGAATGTTAATTCAGCCACATTGATACGTGTGTTAACAAAAATAATAATTTCTAATTTGACTCATAAAATTTTTTAAAATATATAAATTAATAATTTTTATAATTTTTAAACTATAATACTTAAAAAGATTATAAAAAATATAAAAATATTATTGAAATTTTAATTTTTCAAAAATTCAAATAAATATATGGAATTTTAAAATATGTATACAATTCAAAATACAAATTCCAATATCTCTCTTTTGACATAAAGTAAGATTAAAATTCATACATAATGTTCTCCATGATTCATTCAATAAGCATTTCTTCAATTCTTTTTTTCGAATTTACTATTTCCTTCTTCATAGTAAGCATTTTTCTTCCTGATTTACTCAATAAACTTTATAATGTTATGATTTTTTGCATAATGATAAATTTATCCAAACATTTGCAAAAATAATTATTTTGGTCCACATTTTTTGGAATATATTAGCTTCAATATTTTTAGAAATTTTAAAAGTATAGTTAAAAAAGTAAAAGCATTTTATTTTTAAAAAATAAAAATAAATATTTATTCTAGATGTGAGGCACTTGCATCACCGTTCCAGTCGCTAATGAAAATAAATTCTAATATCTATACATATGGTAATAATCCAATACTAAAGTCATAAGTTGAAGTCAAGAGATTAACACATTACGTGACTATATGAAGGACCACAAACTATATGATGAGAAGATTCAATCACCTGAATTGAGTAACATGGCTCGTCGAGATTTTAGCTTAAAAATATGTTGTCGAATTTATGTTTGCTCTAGCTGTGAAAAAAGATGGTAAGGTTTGTGAGCTCGGTAACAAAGTCAACGGGCAATGAATTTGGAGTATTCATCTCCGTCGACAGTTATTCGATTGGGAAACTAAGTTTTGGCACAATTTTCTAAACCATTGAACAATTGCAGCAAGGACCACAACTTGCAGGGACTGCCTAAAGTGGGTAGGTGACTCATCTGGGATCTACTTGCCGAAGGCATTTTGTGAACTAATTTCCAATGCAGGTGTCAACCCCGATAGACTGTGGAAGCTGGTGTGGGCGAGTCTTGCCCCTCATAAAGTGGAAGCGTTTGTAACTTTGTGAGGAGAGTTATCCAAGCTCGCATCCCTATAAGATATGAACTGTTGAAGCGAGGTGTCGGTGTACAAAGCTCGGGTTGCTGCGTTTTGTGCAATAAATTCTTTGAAATTGCAAATTATCTGTTCTGTCATTGTGAAGTTACTTGGAAAATTTGTCAAGAATAATGTAGACCTTGGAACGTTAGGCTGGTGGTCCCTAAGTCTTTGAAAAACCTTCTAACCATTTAAAATCACTTCCCGATCAAATCGTCCCTCAAAATCATTATGGCAGTCGGCATTTCTTGGCATTGTATGTAGTCGAAAAAAATGATTATTGATAAAAGATAATTATATACTTTGAATATTTCAAATTAAAATATATTATTATATATTTAAATTTGAATATTAAAAGATATTTAGTTGGAGTAAATCTATCCATCCCTGTAAATAGAGAGTTTCCAAATTTTACATAACTCAGAATTCAAGAACTTCATAAATCTTCAAAAAATTCATTTTCCGGTGATAAACAAAGTGTGCTACTGTTCGAAGATCATCTAGTTGTCGTATCATTGGACACAGACGACCAAAAGATCTTGAGCACCAAAGGAGTTATCGAAAATCTGTCTTAAATAAATTGTGTAACGACATGTCTCAACTATTTCCGATCGATTGATCAATAAAAAAGAGTATATTTTCTTTCTATATTGTTTTATTTATTATTTAATAAATTTAACTTCAGTTGATCAAGAAGCTGCATTTCATAACTGAGGCAAAAATTTTAACAGAATTACCTAGTTAAAACTTTCAAAACTGCATCTATAAATCTAGTATGAATGTACCATTTGAAGTACAATATAACAATTCTATGAAGTATGAATCATCTCCTTTCTCAATATACATGCATTTTTTTAAGCTCCGAAAAATCCAAAGTAAACACCCCGAAAATAAAGAACCATTCTACTTAACTTTCTACCTAACACATGCCTTCGGTATTTCAACTTAGACCCAAAACAGCGAATCTACATCAATGTCACGCTCACAAAGACTTAATAAACGTTTTTTTTTTTAAAAAAGAAAAAGAATGATAGGAGAAAACTTACGAGATGATTAACAATATGCGAGCCCGATGTATTCCCTCTTGAATTACAAAACCACTTCTACACGAAGGAACGTTACAGCGAACCACGCAAGCCGGGTTCGAAACCCCACAATACCGACAAGCATGCTCGGCGAAATTCCCTTTTCCGTAGTCATACCCGCCATCCTCATCCCAGCCATCTCCTCAAAATTCAATCCACTTATCCCCGTCGCCAACGCATCCACCGCGGCCGCACTATTGCTATGGCTGTTGTTATTGCTCGTTGAGGCACGGCCAACGTCTTTGAAGCACTAGAGGGGGAGGAGGAAGCGGCAGTGTCCGAGTGGGGTCGAGCCAGATCGTTCGGCAGAGTGTGCGTCAATGGTGTTGGCCATGAACAATCGGGTCGCGGAAGTCCGTGTACTCGAAATCGGACTCACCTTGGGTGTTGAATTCGAGAAAGGTGTAAGCGTCGGTGGCCGGGTCAGGCTGAGAGGCCGTCTCGAATTGAGAATTCATGGAAGAAATTTTTCAATGCCGAAGCGTTATCGTGAAGATTAAGATTAGGGTTTTTGATGTTGTTTCTGAGTTATGGTTAAAATAGCGAAATTGAACTGAAAGATGGAAAGAGGTTAAACCTTATATATATTAATTAAAAATTAAAATTATCACTCCATATATATTTTTTGCAAACGTATTTGTCAAACTATATATGTGATCACTTTTGTTTTATTTTATTTTGATTTTTACCATTTAATTCGATCGATAACATAATAAACATTTCTAGTTATAAATGTACTTTCCTTGATTAACTTCTAATGTCATTTTCCTTTTATATTTGACTATAAATTTATGATGTCTGACAATTTGAGGCGTATCTTTGAGGACTGGAGGAGAGACATGCCTCCTCGGTCAATGATTGAGGGGGCAAATTTATCCTAAATATTGAGGATTAGCTTAATTGAAAATCAGATTATAAATAAACAAAAATAACTTTAAACATTATCACAATTAAAATAACTTTAAACATTATCACAATTAAAATAACTTAAAACTAATTAGTATCCGAAGATAAAAAATCTAACCAGAAGAACACAGAGTTAATAAATGAAAATTTTGTCTCCTTTTTAAAAAAGTTTCAGATTTCATTAGGATTAACATACATATTTGAATTACAATATTAAGAGCAAAATAAAAGCAACCAGTGGTGGGGTGTTCATATGGGAGGGAAGGTTCCGGTGGCTCTGGCTTCATCCCACCTTTCAATCTATAAAAAAAGAAATAAAAGGACAATTATGCTTAGCATCCTCAATTAATGCAAATTTAACGAATTAAGAAAACCAAGGAAATCTCTTTACTTACCCATTCATCGGGACATAGGGACCGGAAATGCCTTGCAAACTTGTCACATTGGGGGGCATCCTTGCCTTTTTCTTTAATGCACCTTTTTAGTTATATGGAATCAACAAACTTTTCGTTAAAATTTATAAATAAACTAAATTAAGGTTTTATTTAAATTATGTAAAAAAAAAACTCACTTATGATATTCAACAAATGACTCATAACAGTGGCGACCCTCTGATTCTATATCCATCTCTCCCTCCAACTGTAGATTCAGACATACGAAAAAATTCTGTTATTTTTTTAATCGACTATTGACTGCGTTCTAATATCCCAATAATATACAAAAGGAGAAAGGAGGCATAAATTGTATCACCAGGCCATTCTTTGTTTACCAACAAATTGATTTTCATAAAACAAGAGAAAAGAGAGAACCTTGGGGGACATGTGTTTGTGAGGAGAAGGTGTGGAAGTGGATTGAGGACTTGGAGGTGGGGAAACGGTTCCATATTGATGGGCGGGTCTGGGAGCTTGTTCACCTTTGGCCACACGGTTCACGGCTCTTGCCCTCATCTTATTGTGGGGATCCACATCGGCACCCGTACTCGACATGGCTTCTATTCACTTTTTTTGTGTGTTTGAAGAATGGGGGTAGATAAATGATTGGATGGGACACCTGTGGAAGTGGACACTTGTGCTGTCGGTGGGGTACTTATGTGTCTTTGTCTTTGCGCTTGTTGCCTGCTACCGCTCGCGCCCATAACCAAGCATACTATAATTTATGTTTTTTTAATGATAGATTTATTCGAATTCGATGAGTTATTATTTAATTAAAAATTTATTTTAAAAGTTTAGTTTTAGATTAGATTGGGTTAATATTTCGAAGTGTAATCCGATCAAGTTTAATTTAACGTAACCTAATTTAATCTTACATAATATTATAATTATTTTTATATATTAAATGATAATTATGATAATTTCCTTTTATTTTATTTTTTATAATTAAAAAATCCAATAAAAACAAATTATATATATATTTAGGTAACGTCAAATGTAAATTTTAATTTAAAATATTAAATTACATTTGGATAGAATAAAACTCTCTAAAATTTAAGTTAAATGTGAATAAATAACTTTAATTTTTCAGATTAAATTTGAGTGGGTAAAAAATTCAATCCGATTTGACAGTCAGTGATTGAGATTAATTTGAACATGTGGGAATGGGTCTAAATGGCACAAAGTTGGAGGGCTCCAGAACCATGAGGATAAACTCACAAATCTTGCGCACTCGCAAGTCTGTATAGGAATCCATTCGGACTATTGGATAATGGCCCACTGTTGAGAAAACCTTAGGCTTAGTCCATAGGGATATTTAGCATTGTAGTCTTCCCAATGTCACATATTTATAGTAGAACAATAAAGTAATCTAATGGTCATCATACATAACTTCTAGACAAATTCATCATACATGAATGTACCTAAAAGATACAATTTTAATTAATATTCCCCATTGTCAATTAGTATCTTCTAATTTCAATTGATGTTATAATTAAAACAATTTAGAAGATATTTATTCTAAAAATATTTTTTAGAATTATTATTTATAAATATTAGAAAAATAATAAAATAAAAGTTTACTTATAATTGACGGGTCCAATAAAATATTATCTATTAATTTAATATATCATGAGATATTCTTAACAACGCTTAAAAGACATCTAACGACACAATGTTCATTTTTAACAAAATCTAAATTTTAATATTTATTTTATAATGTTTGAAAGTTCAATCCTGAAAAGAATTTTTTTAAATAGTTTAATGATTATTTATGAACTTTATCTTATTATAAAAATTAAATTACATCAAATTAAAGGCCTAATTAAAAAATATGTGCTTAAATTACACTTTTTATTCATTTTAGGTACTTAAAGTTTTTGTTTTTTTGTCAAAACAGGTCTTTAAAGTTTTCAACATTATCATTTTAAGTGCCTAGTTCATCCCTATCTTAAAAAAATTCATCAACCACTCAAAATGTGACATATGTCGTGATTATAAATTTCTAAAGATTCTTGATTTCACCAAAATAAATTTCCACAGTTACTAAAATACGATTTTTCTAAATGCCATTGAGTATGTGTCATGCAATTCATGACTCAAGATTCTTGATTGAAGCTTTACAAATATTTTTGTGGACTAATTATTTGAACTAACAAATCTTTTTCTTGAATTTAATTTGAACAAATGCAAGTCCTTTTTAGAGTTTAAAATACAATTTATTAATGTAAGGTTAAAAAGTAAAAGAAATCAGTTTGTAATCGAAAATGTTATTAAGAGCGAACATTTTAAGTTGGACAAGGTAATAATTTTTGTTAAACCAAAAATTTTATAAATTTGTATAATTTTTTCAGTTGTAAACCTTAAAACCACCGCAATGTAACATTTTCAATTGTAACCGAAAATGTTATAAATTTATATAACTTTTTAGATTGAATATGATAACATTTTAAGTTGAAACCGTCTTAAATTAGACTGCCACACAACAGAACTATCCCAAGCTTCTTCAAATTGTAATCAACAAATATTGAAAGTGACAAAACATTTTCAGCTTGCAAGGAAATGAAAATTGACGAATGTGTTTGGTACAAAGTTGTCACATTTAATGTCTTTCTTAGACATCCATGGCAGGTGATGTTTTTGGGTCTACATATAAGAGCGCTACAGCACGATGGGTGTGCAAGAGTTAAAGAATTGAATGATTCAGTTGGAGGGATACCAAACTGTGGGGATCATCAATTCATGTCAACTTTTCAAAGTGATCCAAAAAGTTGAAAGTATATCTTCATGTTACACAAGAAAATTTTGAGAGATATACTTCCGTTGATTCATGTGTCTCAAATTTCAGCATTTAAATATCTTGTTTTACCACTAAATTAAAACAAAAAATTCATGAAATATCATAATCTTTTTATACAGAGAGGGATGCATAACTTTATGTTATAGGGAAAACATATAAAATTTTAGACGATGAAAATACATTATTAATAGAAAATATGAAAAAATTATTTGAGAATTTAAAATTTTCAAATAATGATCCTTTGGTCCATATGCTCCTCTACCCTCAAATCCGTTGTATCTGTTTAATGGATGATAAAAACAATAAGAAAAATGGAGAAATGAAAAAGTAAGTATGGGTATTTTATGGGAGAAAGATAAATCCAATGAATCAAATGGCAGAAAAAGTGAGTGCGGCACTTCCAGTGTAGTTTTCAAAGTGCAATATGCTTCATCTTGATTGATAGCTTTCTACATACTACAGCACCATACTGAGTCGTGGGAAAATAAAACAAATGTCTGCCTGCGCTGCTTTGCAGACCACATGCATGTTCTTTTCTACAAGGAAAAACTTAGAATATTAAAAAATGGTATCACTAAAGAAATGTTACCTATAGCTTCATTTATACGACACAAACTGCGAGATTGTCTTTGTTATACCGAGAGATGATTTCCGAAAACTGTTAATAGTTCTAGTTAAGTTTTTTTGGATATATCTCTCCGTTTATTAGAGCTTCTAAAGAGTATCCTTTGATCGTTAGAATATCAGTCTTTTAAACTAACTATAGTGTATAGACAGGACCTTTGATAGATACATATAATCTACTGAAGCGAAATCCAAATTTAACTATCAGATCTATTTTGACTACTGACCTACGAGTAATCATAATGACCCTAAACCTAACACAATTAGATAAAGTGACTGTAAATACCCCAACCGTTATTGAAAAGGAGATCACGGCCTCCACAATTTTCACATATATTCTTATCTTCTCCTTATGACCAATTCTCTATTATAAAATTAACTAACGATCGCCTTCTCATCGACCACGATTTTCCATCTAAATTAAAATAAATGAACCACCAACCATTAATAGTATTAAAATCTTTATGAACACAAAGGTTAATTAAAAACCATGTTACTTCCACGAAAGTTGAGGCTAACAAGGGTCGGTCCCTAAGCCTAAATGGTTTCCATGTCACGGCTGATGCGGTTCAATGGATTTCTTTTCACACCGGTCTTCGTCAGCGTGCTGTGCATGTGTCATTTCTTCGACCCCTCTTGAAGAAAAATCCTCTGAGTTCAGCAGACTCCCTCTTAATTTCTGGGGTTACACCACCTGATTGGATGCTGGTTCAGTTTTGGATGAATTAACACAACACAACCCTTATGCATCAAAATCAAGCTCAAGAAAAAGTAATGTTTAAAATGAACTTAGGGGTGATCAACAACATCTAATGATCTCATTAATATATAAATTAAAGGCTTCTACGTATGTTTCTATGTTAAAGAACATCATACATGTATAAATCTAATTCTTTCTTCAGACTAACTCTTCCGTAGTTTTAGCAACCAACTGAACTACATTATTCGGACACAACAGTTTATAGCTCCGTACTTTGTCGAGTGTCAAGACTATCCAATCCAGATTCCGACAATGGGATATCGGTCACTAAAAATCGACGATCACGACGGTAAGTGAGACATGTATGAGACATCTAGAGTATTGTGATTTCTGATCCTAGATAGTCGTCTAAGATGAAACATACTTCTCAATCGAAAGAACCCAAAACAGCAGGACAGAAATCCCTTGTATTGAATCGTAATGTAGACAAAGAGGGATGGAGGGAGGTGTGACAGAAAGGGGCAGCTGTGGAAGAGCTATAGCCAAGTTGGGTAATTTGAAAGTGTGTTTTAGATTTATGGGTTGGTAACTTTTTTTCATTAGAAGTTGTAATGAATCGTAATGTATTACACTTGAATTCTTACATGTATGACACTCGTGTTGGGTTGAAAATGAGACGAGCCGAGTTTAAGTACTGTCAAATTCGATTCAAAAAGTTTAAAATTGAGCTCGACTAGAAGGTTTGCAAATTTAAAATTATCAAGCTCGACTCGAAATAAAAAATTGAAGTTTAACTTAAACTCAAAACATTCTGAAACCTAACACCATTAAAGCTCGAGTTCAAATATTTACTTTGTGTATATAAAAATCTTATATTGCATTTTTAAAAACATATAAATGTTAAAACTATTAATAATTTAATTTAAAAAATTAAAATTTTAATATATTATTTTTTCAAATTACTCACAGCTTTTTGAATCGGATAATGAGTAACTCGCGTCAACTTCTTAAGAACTCGAGTCGAGTTCATTTAAATCGAGTGTTGACCGAACTTTGATCAAATCAAACTCGAGCAACTATCTATCTCATCTCATTTATAGTCTTACCCGTGTCATGATTCCAGTTAACTTAGTCGACAAATATAGAAATTACAAGTCCTACAATCCTGGCCAATTGGAACATCCAGAAAAACTGACCCGGGATTGTTTAGTGGAAAGCCACCAAACTCAATTTAATTTCCTTGTAGAAGCAGATAAACGATTGCTAAATAAATCTCATTCAAAGTATTCATTCTTTCAACTTTCAGCCCCCCACCTCTGACAATGACCTGTCTTGTTCGAATAGCTTGCATCTGCAAACTAGAGATTGTCCTATATAGTATAACATTTCTTCTGAGGTCAAAGATGATATCAGTAAGATTGCAAACAATAAAAAGAAAATCATCCTAAACAATGGTTAAGGGAAACTTTAATTAATTTAATAACTGGCAAACCTTGGGTTTGATATACTAATAGTATCTTCATGGACGAACAGATGATTATATGCCATGAGGGTGCACTTATAATATTCTAAGGACGAAAATATGTTATCAATAAAAAATACAAAGAAAATACTTAAATTAGCTGAGAATTTGAAATTTTCAAGTGGAGAACGACTGCCACCGCCAGCCTCCCTTGATTCATCCCTAAGTATCTTTCACACTATAATATAGTATAGTTGCATGGCTGTTGTCAAAATACTGGTAAGATATTTCAATAAGGGAAGGAAAGTGAATTATAGAATAGAAAAGTCAAGACGGATGTTTCCACATGATTCCCTAAAACGTAATTCCAAGTCTAAAATGATAGCTGGGAAAGACGGTGTTCCTACAGAATTCCACTCAGTAATATTTGCATAATGTCAAAGTTGGCAAAGTTTACCAAATTAAGATATTGTGGCTGCTTGCTTCACTATAAATTCCAGCTGCAGACCCCGTTATTCCATGCACTACCACTTTATATCCTTTGCTTTCTTTGTATTCTTTGCTCAATAAATCATCTATGGCTCTCTCTCTTCAATCCCTTTTGATACTTTTCACAACTTTGCTTCTCAAACAAATTCTGGTGGACGCAGCAACATGCAGCAACTGTTTCACCCGTTCACGAGCTGCGCACTACCCAAACTCTGATGAACAGGGAACAGATGGTAAGATATAGAGAGAATGCATACACCTTGTATTGTGCATAACGCTAACATAAGATGCTCACTAATTTTCTTAACCAAATGCAGTTGGTGCATGCGGGTTTGGTTCTTTTGGAGCAACAATAAATGGCGGAGATGTATCGGCAGCATCTGACCTCTACCGCAATGGTGTTGGCTGCGGTGCTTGTTATCAGGTATTAAAGACAAATGTGCCCGTGCATGTGTCCTTAAGTTTTTTTAGTATGATACTCAAATAAAACCAAACATGCTATTGAATGATGCAAACGGCAATTTCAATTTACATTGAACCAATTCTTACGTTGCAAGGTAAGGTGCACCAACAGCAACTATTGTTCAGACAAAGGTGTGACAGTTGTTGTAACTGATCAAGGTTCAGGTCACAACACTGATTTCGTCCTGAGCCAACGAGCCTTTGGTAGGATGGCTCAGACAACAGATGCAGCTGCATCTCTATTAGCCCTTGGAGTGGTCGACATTGAATATAGGCGGTAAGATTCCTCTATAATGAGACGAATCAGAGTTAGAAGCAACTTCAAGAAGAAGAACAAAGTTCTTCATTATTTCTGTTGTTCTTGTCCAAAAGAAAGTACACTTTATATTGATAGGACAAAATCATGGATCTCTTATCTCATTCCTCTCTTTGTACAGCGTTTCATGCAGCTATCCAAATAAGAATATTACAATCAAGATTGATGAGAGTAGCGACTACCCTCATTATTTGGCATTTGTTCTATGGTATCAACAAGGTGACAAGGATATCACAGCTGTTCAGCTATGTGAGGTATTATGTGCTTTCTAAACCTCATTTTCTGTATCAGCTGGTATGACCAATTATGGAGTTGCAAATGGAAGGTAGATTTGATGTCCGAATCTACAACAACTATTACAATAGTTAACTAAGGGGAAATTTATCTCTAATATGTGCAGACTCAAAACTTTGTGTGCAAGCTATTGGATAGGAGTCATGGAGCAGTATGGACAACCACTTCACCACCAAGTGGTCCATTGTCTTTGAGAATGTTACTGAGCGGAGAGGATGGAGATGAGTCATGGATTGTTCCTATTAATAACATACCAGAAAATTGGAAAGGTGGAGAGACATATGACACAGGAGTTCAAATTAGTGTCTAGGAATATGCACTAGGGTCTTTCAGTTCTTTGTTTAGCAATACAGGTAAAAGAATAAATTCACAGGCTTTCCTGGAATGTGTAGTTTCATCATGCTTTATAGGTTAGCATATAATTTATTATTTTGTCAAAGAAAGGGATGACAAACTTTAGTAAGATAAATTCTTATGTAATGTATTTTTTACTAATGAAATTTTATGTTTCTTAATAAAAAATAAAATTTCTCAAATAAGTCATCATAGAAAACAGCACTATCCATATAGTCAAGGAAAAGACCTTGACTTGCACTATAAACATATTTTTTCCAGTTTTACAAATATTCATCCATTTCCACTTGTGCACAGTTTCCTGATTTTATCCACAAGTATGTTATCTATTAGTTTACAGTACGAAACAAATTTCATAATGGTCATGACAGTTTAACATACCCTATTTGCTCAGGCAGGAAATGCTGCAGCAATTCTTAAATCCCAAATAATAATTAACAAAGATGACCTGGTATCCTTATGCATAATGCTACTTCTATTAGTTCCAAATAGCTAAGGAATGATTAAACCTATTAAATCAACAATAATACACTGTCTACTGCCTTATCTTTCTGGTGTTTAGAAGCACAAAATAATCAGCTCGTAATAGATAAACATCCTTAGTGAAACGACTTAGTACTGCTAAAATATCTGAACGCTAACACCATTGATCTTCAATATTCATGAAAATAAAGCAAGGTCAATATTAAGATAAGAAAAAAAAAAGAATGAAGGGTTTAGTGAAGTTAATAAAGAATCGAACACTGCAAGGAACATAGGAAAAACAATTGATGGAGGTGGTCAGATTGATCATTAGGCTGAGCAGAGACAGATTCTGTTCTTCCAGCCTTGTTAAAATATTGCTTTCTTTTGATAAATAAATAAAAATTTTACTTAATCCAAAAAAAATGTTATAGTTGCAAATAATATCAAAGATGGCATGATTTGGTGAATTTCTTTGCTTGAAGCAAGTTGAGAAAGATGGGAAGTTCTCCAACTAGAATATGAAATATATCGCATAGCTAAACCAACTTCCTATATCTCAGTGATAAGAGCAAAAAGAAGAATAAAAATGAAAAACAAATGTGTACTGAAATTTGAAGTGGATCAACACCTCTTCTGCTTTATGTTCCCATCGCCTTCTCCTACTAAACAGCAATTCTATATTCTAAGCCCATTCAGATGTGATATTTATAAATAGAGGTCACTGCCCTAACCGTGCCATTTTCGAGAGATGTTTTCCATGGAATTTTATTCTGACTTTCATGTACATGTTTTTCCTGCTAGTTCACTGTCCCAAAATCTCAAACCCCTATAGGATCTCTGCAAGACAGTTTCAGCCGAACACCCAACTCCATCAACATAGAGTATATGATGGTTCTCCGATGTGGTAAATCATGTCTTTCTGAAAATTCCCTATCGCTGATAAACTTTCTAATATTTTCAACTTCACCCCACTTCCTTTCCAGAGAATATATGTAAGATAATAACACATACGGCCCAACATCCATCTGTTCCAGGTCAATTAGTTGTTTGGCTATATTCTTTCCAAGCTCTAAATTAGAGAGGGTCCTACATGCAGAAAGTAGAGATCTCTACAGGGCAGGTCCTGACTCCACTGACATCTTACTCATAAGTCCGTTTGACTGTTCCATAAAACCAACCCGGCTAAGTAGATCATACATGCAACCAACATGCTCCACCTTGGGTTTGATCTGGTAAACTCTGCACATTAAATCAAAACATCACCAACCCTCTAAAACCTTTCCCGAATACTTACATGCAGATAAACAACTGGTAAAGGTAACAGCATTTGGCGTTTGACCTCTCTTTTCCATATCAAAAACATCTCTTGCCAAATCCATAGCCCCACATTTTGCATACATTGTCAAGAGAGCAGTAGAAAGCAATACATCACATTTGATCTTGTTATTCTCAATAAAAGAATGAACCCACAAGCCCTTATCAAGCCTCCCCAAAGTTGCACATGCTGTCAATACACTAACAAGAGAAGCATTGTTCGGCCTAACCTCCCCTGTTTCCATGATCCTGTCAAACAACATTAGAGCCTGGTTGACATACTTCTTACATCTAACGTATAAAGCCAAAATGATGTTCCAAGAAACAATATTCCTTTCAGACATCCGATCAAAAAGATTACGAGCCTCCGAAACATTTTCAATCCTTTCATACCCATCAATCATAGAATTCCAAGAAATAGCATCTCTTCCTGGCATTTTTTCAAACAACTCTCTCGCCACCTCCATTTTCCCAACACCGACGTACCCTGCAATGATTATATTCCAACTAAAAGTATCCCTCTCAGACATCTCATTGAACAGCTCCCGCGCAATACCAACCTGCCCATTCTTCACATAGCCATCTATCATCGAATTCCAACTAACTAAATCCAACACAACCCCATCATCGAACACCTCACGGGCACTCCCTATCTGCCCACAAACTGAATACAAGCGAATCAAAGAGTTCTTAACAAACAAATCAGACTGGGACCCAAGTTTCAAAACCCGGGTATGAACCTTTCCACCTTCTTGCAAAGACTTAATCTCGGCACAAATTTTCCCTAACAACGGAAAAGTATACTCGTTATGCTTAACAAATTTACCCACCATTTTTTCATAGTAAAAAATCAAAGCACTAAATGGATCCAAACTCAAAAGACCATTCAATATGACATTACAAAGAAACGTATCAGGTTCTCTGATACAATCAAATACCAAAAGGGCATGTGAAACAGTGTAAATAGTTGCAGAGCTTCCTAACCACCCGGCTCGTCACGGGAAGCTGTTTGCGCAGGCCGGAGACGAGGAGTTGAGCGTGTATTTGGTTGAACTGATTGAAGCTGGTGCAAGATTCAAACGTTTGTAAAATGGGTGGTGGGTGTTGGTGGATGTTTCCCGAGGCTGGAATTCGAAGTTGTGGGTCGTTGGGCCATAGCTTTGGTGAGGGTTTAGAGAGGTTTTTCTGGGATTTTAGGAATTTGTCGACGGTAAGCGAGGTTAGGCGTGCTGGAGCTTGTTTGGACAAGTTGAAACTTGAAACTGTCATTTCTTTTGCTGGTTTCCGTTGTAAAATGGGGAAATCAGTAATATCATTATAGTTAAGGAAGTTTTTTACTCGATTATTGTTCAACTATCGAATGCCGGTATGTGAAGTCCGGTGGAACTTCATTGATCGCAAAGGGCGAAGAGCGGCCTAGGTTTAGAGTTTGAAATAAATATTTTTAAACTTTTGGGACTATTTCAAAATTGTGTACCTATTTTAGAATATAATTTTAATTTTTTATTTTAAATAAAATTTTTAAAATTATCAAAATATGACATGTGTCACTTAACGAAGAAAATTAACAACATTTACCTGTTGGAAAATAACTGAGTACGAGTAATTTCCCTCTAACCAGATTAGTGAGAATGCGAAATAAAAGTGAAAAAATAATACACGAAATTGATAACGGAGTTCAACCAATTTTGTTTACGTCTTCGGACTGCTGCAGATCTTTCACTAAAGATAGAAAATTTACAGGTGTTTACAAAACACTCACAGCTCACAAGAAAACTCTCTAAACTCTTTAATAGTGAGAGAAAAAAATGATTTGAGATGATTTTGAAGCTAAATGTGTTAGGGTATTTATAGTTGAAGCTTAAGGACTAATCTTATAAATATCCTAAAGTGTAATGACTAAATGTAATTATGTCATTTACCATTTTTTCAACAAAAATAAATACAACGTTCGATGTCCCCATTTTTGTCCCCCCTTTTGACCCATTCTATTCGGTGCATTTAAAGCATCGAAAGAACTCTGACTTTTAACAATCTCCCACTTGAAGACTGATTTTAATTTGTCTTTACACTTCGATCAATGTAACAGTATTTCTGGTCTTGTTACTCTAGCATGCCAACTGAAGCTTAACACAACTTCAATTTGTCCGTAGTCACCGTCTTTGTTAACATGTCTGCAGGATTTTGAGCTCCACGATTTGAATTTCTTTATGAAGTTCTCCCTCTAGACTCCGTGTGCAAGGATGAGGGCTTGATGCTTCACCCGATTCTCTCTGTCGAATTTCTTTCACTCAATATCAGATCCCGAACATTGTCGAATTTTAATTTGTTATTTCTCGACAAACTATTGACTGCTGTAACAGTAGCATTCCAACTGTATGGTAGAGATGATAAGAGAATTAAAACTCGAACTTCATCATCAAATTCAATTTCCACGAAACTCAACTGGGTTGTGATTATGTTGAGTTCATTTAGGTGTTGAGCCACCAATGCACATTCCGTCATCCGCAAATTGAATAATCGGCTCATCAAGTGAACTTTGTTTGAGGCCGATGACTTCTCATACATACCAGAGAGAGCCGCCATAAGACCCGCCGTGGTCTTTTCCTTTGCTATGTTGAAAGCAACATTGCGGGATAACGTCAGTCGGATAACTCTGAGGGCTTGTCTGTTGAAAGAGCTCAGTCTTCATTCTTCATGCCCTCTGGTTTCTTTATTGAGAGAGGTTGATATAGATTTTTCTGGTACAGAAAATCTTCAATCTGCATCTTCCAAAAGCCAAAGTTCGCACCATCGAACTTTTCAATTTTTATCTTCCCTTCGTCTGCAGCCATCGCTCCCACTCGAATCTGGTTTGTTTGGATCGTTTCTGACAATTATTGCGAACCACAGTGTATTAGAACACCTCCGTCGACAAATTTGTATCGTTGACAAAATTTTACTATTCACAAAATTTATTATTCACGTAAATAGTAATGAATAGTAACATCGCAAAAAATTGACAAAATTCACAACCAAAAGCTCTGGTTACCAGTTGTTGGGAAATAAAACGAGTACGAGTAATTTCCCTATAACCATATTAGTGAGAATGCGAAATAAAAGTGGAAAAATAATACCCGAAATTGATAACGGAGTTCAACCAATTTTGTTTACGTCTCCGGACTGCTGTAGATCTTTCACTAAAGAGAAAAATTTACAGGTGTTTACAAAACACTCACAACTCACAAGAAAACTATCTAAACTCTTTAGTAGTGAGAGAAAAAAATGATTTGTGATAATTTTGAAACTAAATGAGTTAGGATATTTATAGTTGAAGCTTAAGGATTAATCTTATAAATATCCTAAAGTGCAATGACTAAATGCAATTATGTCATTTATCATTTTTTCAACAAAAATAAATGTACCGCTCGGTGCCCCTATTTTTTCCCCTTTTTGACTCATTCTATTCGGTGCATTTAAAGCACCGAAAGAATTATGACTTTTAACATTTACTGCTCTAACACCTAAGGTGATAACGTTTGTAACATTAGACACAATAATCATTCAAAAAAGACTGTAGACATTTATTCATAAATCGCACGACAATTTGAATACTTAATTTTTAATTAATCCTAATCTAAATATTATATCAAAATAAAACTATATATATATAAGCACGAAATCTTTTACCCCAAGGACTAAAACTAATTTGGGTATTTTAAAATTCCATAAACGCCAAAGGTCATTCTCGTACTTCCACTGAGTTTTCCCAATTCCATCCTCTAAATGCCTTCACTTTACTTTCTTCAAAATCCCTAGAAGTACCTTTGGAAATATCGCCCAATTAACCATGGGTCTTTTCTCTTGGTTCACTAGCGACTCCAAACCACAAACCGTAACCGTACCAAAGCCAAACGAGACCCCAAAACCCGTCCCAGGAATGAACGGAGCCGTTGAAGTGCCCCGTCCGGAGAGTGTTACGGTGTTCGAATTCGGATCCGTAGCTGCTACTGCAGATAAGGTTACTTTAGCCGGATTCTGCCCTGTGTCTGACGATCTCGAACCTTGTCGCTGGGAAATTCTGCCTGCGAATGGATCCGATGCTCCTCAGTTTCGCGTCGTCTTTTGATAATTGAATAATGAAAAATCGAGTGTAAGTCGGTAGAAAATTTGATTATTTGGAGGTTGAATGACTTTTTTTTTAGTTCTTGTACTTTAACTTAATGGAAACCTCGTTATTCTTATGAATTTTGATTGTGTTATTTATTTATCAGAATTTAAGATAAAAAGAAGAGAAATTTAGAGGAAAGAGTACCCAAATTGTCATGACAGCATGAAATAGAATTTAAAATTATAGATTAGGTTGGTAAGGTTTGGATCTATTAAGTTCAATTCCACTTCGTTAGCATATGGACATTCTTAAAGTAGATTTTGGTCCAAATGCCAGATTGTTTGTGATCAGAAATTTGGCAACTCAAACTATATTTCTTATATTGCTCTCATCAAAAGAAGTAGCCGATAGACTCGGCAAAGACCCTTCTACAGATTACTTATCCGTTTATGACTATTTACATAGTGTTCTCGTAGAGATCTTTACGCCCCTGGCCGAATAGACCCTTCATGGTGCAATGGTTTATGCCTCCACATTAAAAAAATAAAATTTGTATTTCGTTTAGTATTTAATATAAAAGTAATTACTTACATCCCTTTCCATCAACTCTCAAATGCTCTTCCCTGTTTTACTCAATAAGGATAGCCTTACATTTTGGTATAGAGTTTCTCTCCTATGGTAAAATTTGGGGTTAAGCATTCAAATGAGGGAGAGATCATAGTTTATATAATTTTATATTAAGCTTAGATTTGTTTTTATAGTTAATTATTGGCTTTTAGGGTATATTTTTCTCTGCCTTTTGGCATGTATTTTCTCTGCTTTTTAGCACGCCTCTGTCTATTGGCACGCCTCTGCTTTTTGGCACGTCTTTTCTCTTTTGTTCTCGATTCTATATCGCTTTCCATGGCTGATGTGGTGAATGAGTTGACGAATCTTTGCTATTAAGGAGGATGAAGCACTTGTTTTGGAAGAAGAAAATCATGCTTCTCCAATTTCTTTTGTCCATTGTTTTATGGGATCTTTCTTAACTGCTAGTGTAATGAATTTTGACTCCATGCGATTCACGCTAGCTAATGTTTGGCACCCTCTAGGAGGAGTTTCTATTTCAGATCTGGGAGATCGGCGCTACCTTTTTTGTTTATATCATTCAATAGATATTGATAGAGTTGAAAGCGGTGGCCCTTGGGTTTTCAACTTCCACCTATTGATTTTACACAGGTTGAAAGATAATGAAGACCCAATGATTGTTCTTTTGTATTTCTTAAATATGTGGGTTTTAGTGCATGATTTACTTATTGGCTTTATGTCTGAATCGGTAGCCTAACAGTTAGGTAACTTTGTTGGTCTTTTCCTTGAATATGATGCTAAGTTTTCCTCCATGGGATATAAGGATTATGCGACTTCGAGCCCGTTTTGATACTCTGTAATATCTCAAAATCGAGGTTAGTGACTAAAATTGAAGTTTTGAAAATTTGAAGTCTGATTTTGAAATATTTATTTTATTGTTCAGTAAATAACTTATGGAATAAGGGGTATAATGGTCATTTGATAAAGAAATATTTTTATTTTCCCTTATAAAAGAAGTAGACACGTGGAGAGGAGAATAAAAATTAGAAGACTCTGGAGATGCTTGGCTTTCTTCTTCCTTTCTTCCCGTAGCTCCATTGGTAAGGTAAGATTATGTCAAGTGATTGTTTCCTTTCAATTTGAAGTTGGGTTTAATTCTTGAGATGATAATTAAGCTTAAGGAAAGCTTAATTTGTCTTAAAACCATAAGATGAATGAGTTAAGAGAGATAAAAGATTTGAAGTTTTTAAATGAAATTTTGGAAAAGAGTTGATAAGTAGAATTTGAGGTTAAATTTGACTTGTCAAATGGTTAATTAAGAAGTTAGAGGTGATAGAATTGAATTAAGAACACATGAAAAATTTGATGAAATTATTTGATTCAAGAATTATGGTGAATTATGAGAGATGGTGAAGTGTTATAGTGTTATAAAAAGGTTTACATATGTATAGATAAGTTTTAAGGTACAAGGAGGGGTTAATAAGTGGAATTTGAGGGCAAAGTAGGACATTTTTTGTGCTCAAAATGGAATTTCTGGGTTGTGTGCATCGATGCATCTTCAATGTGTATCGATGCACTCTCAAATAAATAAACATCGAATGCAATTAGTGCATCGATGCATAAGGAGTGCATCGATCCACTCCCTTAAAATGAAAACAACGAATGTAATTTGTGTACCAATGCATGGATAGTGCATCGATGCACATGTTAAGGAATGCATCGATGCACTGTAGAATGTACCGATGCACTTCAAGGGGAAATAGAATTAGACCTTTCTTTTGGTCTAAGAAATGATAGATTAGAATCCATCAATTGGATACTGATATGTATCAATGTATGATTATGTAGATATCGAGCACGAACAAGTTCCGGGACGACTATCAGGTTAAAATTTGATCGAAAGAAATCATAAAATGGGATTGGAACTTAGTGAGGCCAAGGTGAGTGCACATTATTTAGTATAAGATGTTCAATAGAAAATAAGACTTGTGATAAGTCTATTTCCAATAGTAAAATGCATGAATTCATAGAAGTATGTGTTTGCTATGTTTTATATGTGTGCATGAGTATATGTGTTATTGATGTGAATATGGTAAGTAAAAAAGATTAATGGTGATAATAATAAGAATAATAAGGATAATGAAATAATATGTATATGTGAATATATGTATATGAGAAGACATAAGAGTAAGATATAAGCAATGTAACAAGAAGTGTGAAATGACAAAAAATTGATATAAGCTATGCAAAAGTGATTTACGTGATTATATGTATATTTGATCCAAGTTATGTGAATATATGAGAATATGTGCTATGTGATGTATATATGAACATATGTGAACAAGAAATGACATACGTATATGAACAAATGAGAAATGAGATAAGCCATATGAAATAATCTACGTGATTGCATGTAATATGTAATATATGCTATATGATATGAAATATATGTTTACACATACATGTGGTATGTGGCAGAAGAGAAAGAACAAGTGATATGAAATGTTATAAATGATAATGCCCATGTTATGTAATATGAGAGCTAGTGGTATAGTTGGCATGACAAGAGTCGAGGGTTTACCTATTTTCTACGGAACATATGAACAAAAGTACCTATGTCTTTTGGGACATATGGACAGAATTACCTATGTCTTTTGAGACATATGGACAGTATACCTATGTTCTAACAGTTTACCTAGGTTTTTCGAGACCTAAGGACAGTTGTCGATGTTCTTTATGACCTCTGGATAGGTCATTCGGGACAATTATACGAGCTGTGGTGACAACATAATAGTGCATAACCACAATGTACTCACATACTTTAAGTTCTCACATATGTACATGGGCTAATAAAGAGATAACAATAAATATATATATTACATGTAAAGTATATGATTTTGTAATATGAATTGCATTATATGATTATATGATGATGTGTGTATTGCTTGGTTAAATGAATCATATGTGACTTAAAAGAATAGACATACGAGTATATGATTATAAGACATAAATGATAAGAATATAGATAGTGGAATAAGGTTAGTAATGGAAATAATGTGAGATATATATATATGTGTATATCACATTGTATGTAATGTTCTATTGTTTTGGAATGACATCATGAGATAACGTGTTCCTGCATGTTTAAATAATTAGAGTTCTTTTATAAATGTAATGTCTCACTAAGTCATAGACTTAGCGTGTGATTGTTTCACACGTAGGTTACAGAAGCGAGAAGAAAAGCGAAGAAGAGCAAGACAGGTAAGCATCTCCCTTACAAAGTTTCAGATCAGAAAATAGATGATTTAAATGTATTTGGTTATTTTGAATATAGTTGACATGTACTAATTGATTGAGTCGAATATGCTCTGAATGGTTTGTAAAACAATTTGACATTATTAATTATTGTAAAGTAATTATTTTCTCAAATGAGGAAATTAAGATTTTAGTGGATTTGTAAAGAACAGAATTTTGAAAAGTCAATGTAACATCTCGGACTCGGATCCGGATCTGATACTAGTTAGGGGTGTTACATACTCGGTTACCACTCAAAAGACGTAAGAAGATTGCTTTGAGAATTGGTTCGCACGTATATGCTCGATTCCAGTATGAAAAGATCAGGATTTTCTGCTTTCACTGTGGTAAGTTAGGAAACGGTGAGAGTTTCTGTCCTTCTAGGCTTACAATTGATCTAAAGGACATTACCTTCAATTGGGATATTTCTCTACGAGCACCACTGCAACAGCCGGCGCCTAGCAGTATTTGGTTACGTGATGACATTAATGATAATCCCATAAATTCAGGCTCATTCCCTCTCTTGAATAAAGGGATTGACTTTGGTTCGAATCAAGGGATTGGAGCGACTTCTCAGGCCTTATTTTCCGGGGACAGATTGATTAGTGGCATAATTTGTGATGCTCCGATTAAGGATAGGTTAAAAGAAATTATTCCAGCTGCGTTAACTTATGACATGGATACTCTATGTAGAGATGGGCATGGGTCGGGTCGAGTTGGATTTTCGGTCAATCCGACTTGACCTGAAAATTATATATATTTCACTCGAACCCGATCCGAAAAATACACCCTCCACATAATCCGACTTGAAATAATATATTTATTAAAAATATTTTAATTCAATAAAAATAGAGATTTAATTGAAAAAAATAATATATAGAGGGTATTATTGCAATTATTCCTATATATAAAAGTAAAATCATATATTTTTCTCGGGTCAGATATTTTTTACCTTAAACTTGAATTCGACTCGACTCGAACATAACCCATAAAAAACCCGACCCAAACC
This sequence comes from Hibiscus syriacus, assembly GCF_006381635.1. Taxonomy (NCBI): domain Eukaryota; kingdom Viridiplantae; phylum Streptophyta; class Magnoliopsida; order Malvales; family Malvaceae; genus Hibiscus; species Hibiscus syriacus. The sequence goes on along the minus strand of NW_024063111.1, from coordinate 10,849 downwards.
TATTTTAAAAAATTTGACTCGATCAAATCGAAATTCGTCGGATTCGGATTCGGATGGTAACAAACGTCCAAGGAATTCTAATACAGCTTCAGTTGTTTCTATTTTTCAAGATTCGAATGATGGCTCAAGGGTTCTGTGGGCCCAAATCCTTCTCTATCGGCAGGCCTGAATGACAAGGCCAGCCGGTCGCAACGAAAATGATATGTTGGAACGTCTGGGTCAACCTCGGATAGTTCGTCGACTCCGGCACATGCTGAGAGTTTTAAACCCAGATGTTTTCTTTTTTATAGAAACTAAATTAAATGCAAGAAGAATGGAGAAAGTTCGTCAAAGTTTGGTTTTCCTAACGAGATTAGAGATTAGTTCAATCGGTAGAAGTGGTGGTTTGGCTTTGGGTTGGAAGAGTAAGTGTCCTATTTCCTTACGTTCCTAATCGAATAAACATGTTGATTTTCCTTTTAATGATAATTCAGATGGGTTTTCTTGGCGCTGTACTGGGTTCTACGGTGCTCCTGAGGAAGCTAACAGAATTGACTCATAGAATTTGTTACGTCAAATTAATGATTTTCCATGGATGGTGATGGGAGACTTCAATGAGATTCTCCTAGCCTCCGAGTGGTCGTATTCGAAGACAGAGACAGATGGATGGTTTTAGAACAATGCTTGAAGATTGTTGTCTTACCGACGTTGGCTATGAGGGTACTTGGTACACGTGGGAGAAGGGCCGTTTCTCAACGAACAAATCCGAGAACGATTAGACAGGGGTGTGGCTAATACTCCTTGGTGGAATCCCTTCCCAAATTTTAAGTTCACACACTTGACCCACACATTTTCTGACCATTACCCACTGTTTTCGTGATTGTCTTTATGCTAAGTCTATATGGCATCGCTTGAATTATTCTTGGCCAGCTGATACTGATAGTTTGGATTTCAAAGAATGACTGGCATGGATGTTTGCTAAGCATGCTAATAAAAAAGGATTTCAAATAGTTGTCACAGTTCGGGCACTATGGTATTCTCACAATAAGCTTCTTCATGAAGGATTGGTACAGAGTATTGAGGAATTACTTACTTTTATTAAGAGTTTCTGCTCGGAATTCAGCTTGGTAGCTTCCGGACTCTATAACCCGCCCCCTGGTGCTGTTAATCATTGGAAGCCCCCACCGCCTTCGGTGGTCAAGGTGAACATTGATGCGAGCTTTCAGCAGTCCGATAGTAAGTTATGTTCAGGAATTATCATTAGAGATGAAGGGGGTTTTATTCTTGGTGCTTGTGTTAGAATTAACTTCCGGGTTATTTCCCCTTTTGGCGCAGAAGCTTTGGCCGTTGTTCAGGGTCTTCTATTTGCAGTCGATCTTGGCTTCGCTTAAACTATTTTTCTTTTCCTATTTAGGTGTTTAAATTATTTAAGTGTTTAGGGGTTTATTCTTGGTGTTTTTCTTATTTAAATGTTTAAATTATTTTTCGGTTAATCTAGATGTTTAATGGAATAAATATTATCATTTTAAGTGTCTCGATCGTAATTTAAGTGACACTAATTGTATTATGATAATTTTAAAATTTATTCAGAAAATAAAAAAGTATATTATATTTTAAAAATATTTAAAAAAAATCACCCTCAACTCCACACATCCCCTCTCCCTCCCCCTCCATGAACTTCCAATTTGCAGCTCGTTGACTACTAGTCTTTGTAGTATTCCATTTTATTGACTGGATAAATTCCCATCAAAATTCTTGGATTTTATTGACTGGTATGACGATGCATTGCCTTCAAATTTAACGGGAGACTCGTGTTCATATCGCCAAACTATGATTATTACTGCTCTGATCAACATCATCAAATCGTCATGGATCTCTCATTATCCGAGACCTCAAGTTTCAAACACCAGTAACCCGAGTTTCGATTTCATCGTGTCAGTTTTGTCGACGCCTTCGTCAAATCCAACTCCATTGAATTCGAATTCGACACATCAATATTCAATGGTAGCAGCAATGAAGACGAAAGAGATAGCTATTGCAACAATCTTTGAAGTTTCAATTTCACAATATTTAAATAAAATGCTTGATGATAGCTTTTTCGGATCAAAAAATGCCAAACAAAATTTAGGGAAGGGAGGGGGAGGGGACTGAAGGGAGAGGGAGGGGGTGGCGGGAGATCTTTTTAAAATAAGTTTTTAATATAATAAATTTTTTTTATTTTTTATAAAATAAAATATTTAAATTTACCAGAATACGATACGTGTTGAGATTTTTTAATGGCTGTTACAATTAAGACAGAATGATAATATTTATAACGTTAAATCGTTAAACACTTGAATTGACAAAAAATTAATTTAGGAAAAAAATATAATTTTGACATTTATTTTTATGTTAAGCCTTTTGTTTACTTGCCAATTGAACCTGGACTTTCAAGAACTGTTTAAACGTAATATCCCTTATTACTTTAGAACGCATACCAGTAATTACTTCATTCCATCCCATCATTAATTCTGAAGCAAGTTCAATCTCCACATAAACGAGGTTCAAAGTTCCAACACAATAATACCACTTACTACATGGGGACAAAAAAGAAAGAAAGAAAATAACACACCCAATATCTACAGAAGCAATGGAAACGAGGCTCGTCAAAACAGGAAAGAAACATCCTTAACGCTTTGCGTGATCGTGTGTGGGAACTGAATTATCATGATTCAGAGGAATCTGTAATTATCATCGTCCTCGTTCATTTGAATACAACACATTATGGCTAGAACAAATATGAAATAAGATGAAACTTCCATTGCCAGTGCACCCCAGCTGATAATTCCAGCATGCTTCAGGATAGCCGGTATAGCAATGCTTCCAACTGCCGAAGCTCCGGTCAAGAACTTTGTTGCGTTGACCCAACTGTTAAATTAAGCATTATTAGGAAGAGGATCATGAGTATTCCAAATCTCAAGCTTGTACTGAAAATAATATCTATATGAAGAAGTTTAGGGCGAACAAAAAGGTTACCCGTTGTTGGATTCAGATAAAAGAGAAGCATCAGAGCCCGTAAAGAACAGCAAAGGCATTGGAAGAAGCACATACATTATTACTGCAACATAAACGAAGTATGTGAGGGTGCTTAAATGGAGTAATATGTATGAGCTTAACCAAATGAAGTTTCTTGCTTAATTACACAAACAGAGCTGTCAGAAACTCTAAAGCACCCGCTCACACAAGACATAAACATCATGCTCATTCATAAATATCACCTTTAAGGGCATTCACACGGCAAGCAAACAAAATTTTCGAAAGACGTAACAAATTGCAGACTATAGCCATACAACAAGAAATGAATTAACACAAGGATAATGGGGGATTATTCACTTCTGCACGCATCATGTATGTCCCTGTATGACAACTTCAGTTAATTATAAGATACATTACTTTGTAGATAACAAATTGCAGCGACAATTACCTCTAAGCACATTTACACAGCAACCACACACATTCTTCAAATAATGTAATAAACTGCAGGGTAAAGACACACTACAAGGGGGAATTAATCCAAAGAATCATGGGGGAGGTTCGTTTGCTGCATGCATAATGCATGTCTATAGATGAGAAGTTCAGTTGAACCCTAAGATACATTATAGTTGTTGGTTTGTTTGTTTTCTGAAAATGATCAGAACATACAGCAACAAGAGTAAGACTACAACTTAACGAAGAGAGCGAGAGGTAGCAAACAATTAAACTCCTCTTCCTAGCACTGACAGACTTGGCTAACAATTACAGTCGTCTTCTTGACATGCTAAACAAATCACACAAATAACAAATTGAATTATAAGCATCAATTTCTGAGGTAGATGAACGGGGGCACGAAACAATTGGTAATAGGCAACCATGGTAAGCTAAAAACTCAAACTCCTAAAATTGAAAAAAAAAAGAACTAACAGAATTTATTTGAGAAAAAGTAAATTATTAGTAACAGAAGAGTAAGATCATAAACTTGATGATCACTAACCAGTCAGCATTGGCCACCAATTATTGTAGAGAGCACATGCCTAACACATCACAAATAAAGAATTAGATCAAAAGAGTAGTAAGAAAACATTTTAGATGAAAAAATTGCAGAGGTAGATAATAAACAGAGAAAAGCATTACTGACCAAGATTTGCAATACAATTCCTCCTGAAACTAAAATTGCCAACAGTGCAAGTTTTCCAGTGTGCAAGCAGGTGCGTAGATAACCTGGTAATTCTGCCATCATCCAACTTGTCTCTCACCTCATAGAAAACACCTGAAATGAATGTTTTCTCAAGTTAGACAATTTTCATATAACACTAGTAAGTCATAACCTACCTGCAAATATATAATGGAAATCATATTTTACAGTTTAAATCAATTAGTTTAATAACAATTTTCTTGCAACACCCACGAAATTAATTGCAAATATCAGTTTCAGGCTTTTCTTCCCTAAATACTTCAGAACTTAAAGAAGATAATTTTCTCCTCTATTTTTTTTCTTCTTCTTTAAAGTGGATCTCACGTTAATTAGTTGCAAAGTCCCAGCCTTTATAATCTAATTCCCTTCGTTAAATTTCATTCAAACCCCAGAAAGGAAATTATGAATACATAAAATCTGAAATACCCGCAATAATAATTCTACCGCAGACACAACAAAAATCGAAGTTTACTAAATTTGATTTGTTTCTGTAACAGAGCAATGAAATTGAATTCACAGTACCCAAATGATGCAGATATAACGCTTTTTAAAAAAAATAATGGAATGAAATATTACCTGGAGAGATAAATCTACGGTTCGCAAAGTTGACAAAATCCTGGAAAATTAGGGTTTTAATAGAATTGGGTTTTTACAGAGTAACCATTAGGAACCTGCCAGAGAATTAGGTGTTCGTAAAGATGCAGCTGTAGAACAGAACAGAATAAGCAATTGTGTTGATAATTACAGTTTAATAAAGAAAATTAAAAAAATCAATAACAAATCATACTCATACGATAGTTGCTTTATTTTTCCTTCTTTTTTCCTTTAAAAACATTTTTTTCTTTTTATCACCATAAAAAATAACTAAAACTATAATACAAGTTATTTACTGGAAACACAGCGGAAACTAATTCCAATAAAAAAACGTGATAAACTTTTAATAATATTAACAAGGGTAAACTAAATGTTTAGTATCTAAATTATTTTTTTCGTTTAGATCTAAACTTTATTTTTTTAGAGAGCTTAATATAAAAATAAGTGGTTAAGGTATATTCAAAGCTTATTTTAGGTACCTAAAGTATTTTTCATTAAAAATAAGTGTTTAAACCCTAAATCATCAACTCCTTTGCTGACAAACTTCGTTGTTGTTGCTGTCACTGACGCTTTATTTATCGTTTTCGTCGAAGCTTCTTTATCCGATTTAAACGCATGTCGTTGAAATCTGCTCCCATAAAAAAACCCGCAACAACCATGGTTCTATTATCCAAGATGATGTGATTGCTTCGATGGCATGATACTGGGCATTTGTGAGGTGGCTTCGCACTGTCGATGACAACTCGCGATGGTCGATAGTGGGTTAATCGATAGTGGGTGAGGTTTACCATATAGTGGGTTAGGGATTAGGGGTGTTTGGGGGTTTTATGATTTTTGGGGTGTTTTGTGAAAAATAAGAAAATATATTAACCTTTTTTAAAATTTATAAATTTTATTTTTTTTAAAATTAAGTCACATATAAACAATGATTGATTGACTACTTTTTAATGAATTTTTTAGAGGTTGTTACAGTCCAGACACCTAAAAATATAACGTCGGATTAGGTACCTAAAAGTATAACAGAGAAAATATTAGACACATACTTTTAACGAAAATACTTTATGCACCTAAAGTTACTTTGGATATATTTGGACACTTGTTTTTGCATTAAGCCTTTTTAAGAACATACTTAATGTTTAGTTTATATTTCAATTTGGCACATCACCGTTAAAAACTTAATGGTGATATAGATATGTCATCATAAGATAATGTAATTTCATCATTGAAAAAATAAAAAAATATCACATCATCTATTTTGTTAAGTTTTTAACGATTGTATATCAAATTAAAACCTAAATTAAACGTTAGACATAATTTTGGATACCAAAACATAACAAAGTAATAGTTTAGATACTAAATATATAAATTACCTTATTAATAATTACCATGATTTGAAATGTCGAAGAGGGGATGTCTAAGGTACGACAATCTTAATATACGACTAAGGAAATACACTACCGGAAATGTTAATATATTTTTAATATTTCCGGTAAAGCGTTACCTAAAACATTATTTTTTTTATATACCAGAAATGTTAATATTGGACGCTTTAACATTTCCGGTAAAACGCTACCTAAAACATTATTTTTTTCTACTGAAAATGTTAATATTGGACGCTAACTAAAATGTTATCTTTTATATCTGAAATTAGGTAGTTAAATTAATATTTACGGTAAAAAAATATTTTAGGTAGTATTTTACCGAAATATTAAAAAATATTAACATTCCTAGTATAACCTCTCCTTAACCGTATATTAAGACTGTTATACAATATATCTATCTAGGAAAAGAAGGGTAGTTAGACATGTGATAATAACAGCCTAAAGCACCTGAAATCCAATGCTTAAGATTGAACTTTAGTATTTTGTTTGGAAGTTTGAATTTCAGAAGAAACAAACACTGCGGGTCGGTCAATCAATCTCAATAGTAAATTCACCTGAAAATAAATATTTCAGAGTTGTTTCAGAAGAACAAGCACATGCGGGGTTTTTTTTTCAAATTACAAATTCCTATTTCCTTTCTTTAATCACTAATAAACCTAATGATAAAAAAATAATATATCCATCTCTGGTATTTCTATTGCATCAATATGGGAACTTTCAGGAAAAGCAAAAATTAAGGGAGAAAACCTAAAATTGACCTGAATAGAGAAAAATCAAAGAAATGAAATCGTTTAAATAAAAAAATCCAATATTTGGTAATCTTCTTCTCTGTAACGTTGAGTATTTTGGATAGTCAAGTTGGTTTAAAGAAATGGATATTTTTCAAATACTGAAGTAAAACCATAAAGAAAAGAGAAAATCGCCTCAGTGACCAAAAAAAAGTTATAATATACGATTTTAACCAACTTTTTTTGGATTTGCCAAAATGACCAACAAAATCGCAACGCGAAATAAAAATCGCAACGCGATCCCCAGAATCGCAAATCAGTTTCCAGAATCGCAACGCGATTCTTGAAATCGCGATGCGATAGTACAAATTCGCATTGCGATTTTCCATAATCGCAACGCGAATATGAAATCGCAACGCGAACACATAAATCGCAACGCGTATCCGTAAATCGCAACGTGTATCCGTAAATCGCAACGCGTATGGTAAATCGCAATGCGTATCCGTATATCGCAACGCGTATCCGTAAATCGCAACGCGTATCCGTAAACCGCAACGTGTATCCGTAAATCGCAACGCGTATCCGTAAATCGCAATGCGTATCCGTAAATCGCAACGCGTATCCGTAAATCGCAACGATAATCCGTAAATCGCAACGCGTATCCGTAAATCGCAACGATAATCCGTAAATCGCAACGAGAATCTGTAAATCGCAACGATAATCCGTAAATCGCAACGAGAATCTGTAAATCACAACACTGAAATTTTGGGTATATAACACTGAAATCATAAACTAAATCCCTAAATCGCAACTCATTCCATCTCCATCTATCACTCTCTCCGGCGACATCCGTTCCTATATCCAACGACATCCTTCCCCATCCGGCAACAGGTCTTAGTTTCGCATCTCGTTTGTTTAGTTACAACCATGAAATCATCTAATGTTGATCATGTTTGGATAGATTTGTGTTTTGGAGGGTCATGGGATAATGTTAATGGTGTTTTACAATATATGCCTTTACCCATAAATCTTCAACTAAAATTGTCTTTACAAAAGTTAACTTATGAAACTCTAATGCTACGTGTTTCAAATAAATTGAATTTAGAGCCCCTAAGTGGATTTAGGCTATCTTATCAGAGAAATGGTAAAGTTTATTTGTTAACCGACAATGAAGATGTTGAACGATTCATTGCTTACATTAGTGTTTCACAAGATGATGTTACATTGTATGTTGTTGAACCTAGAAGTAGTATTGTTGGGTCAGTAGCGGGTAGTAATCAACTAAGTTTTTTCAAAACCCACAACCTTTCTCTAATCCAAATCCCAATCAACTTTCAGCACCAAATTCCGGTTTTCGTATTGACCAGTTAGACGATGATGAGCCAACAGAAAAAATTGTGAGTACTAGTCAGTATTCGAAATTTGGTCTTGGTCAATATCCGGACTTTGATATTGGTCAATACACGGATTTTGATGATGTTTCAGAAGAAGAAACAGACCATGCGTGTAATGATATTGATATTGGTCAATACCCGAATTTTGATGATGAAACAGCCGTTGCCGAAGAATGTAATGTTGATGATAATGAGGAGGAAGTTACGACTGTGAATGAACATGTTGAACATCCATTCTGTAATTCATATAATCCTGAAGAGAAAAAGAAGAAGAAAAAGTCCCCGAAGAAAAGAAAATGCCACGGGCGTATAACTGGAATATGCCAGAATTACTTCAGATACCGGAAGAGAGTTGATAAAGAAAGCAGTTGATTGTTACACAAAAGTTATTCGTATCAAGAAAGATGATTGTTTTGATACAAAGGAAGACTTGAAGATAGCTTTATATACGAAATGTGTGGAAGATGGCTATCAACTAAAAGTTAACAAATCAAGCAAAGATCGTTCGAAACAAGGTGTAGATTGACAAAAACTGTACGTGGCGTATGATTGCAAAGAGAATAAAAGATTGCAAAATGTTTCAAGTTAGGACTTTTATTGATAAACATACATGTTCAGAACCCAAGTTTTTCCTCACCATAGACAGGCAAACAAAAGTGTTGGGTGGTTTTCTGGCTGAGTTAATGTTTTTGAATGGCAGGGTATATCGGGGACAGAAATTATGACTGACATGAATGCTCGGTTCAAGATTAGTATATCATATTCTCAGCTTGGAGAGCCAAATGTTATGCCTTGGAATTGTTGAGGGGGTCGCCAGAAGCATCGTTTGCCCAACTGCCGGCTTATTGTCACAATTTAAAGCTGAAAAATCCTGGGTCGGTAACTCATATCAAACAGATAGAGATGGACGCTTTGAGTTGCTGTTTATCGCCATTGGTGCTACGGTTAGTAAATCAATATAATTTGTGACATCATTTTTGTTAGTTACATGCATTTCACATTTAAATGATTATATTTCTTGTGTATATTTTTTGTAGATTCGTTCGTTTATTACTTGCATGCGCCCAGTTATTATAGTTGACGGAGCACATTTGAAAGGTCGATACCTTGGAGTAAACTTATTAGCAGTAGCCATGGATGCTAACAATGGGATATTGCCAATAGCTTACGGGGTTGCAAATCTGAAACCTCTGATTCATGGACATGGTTTTGGGGCATCTTAGGGATTGCATAGGTCCTATTAGCATCTGACAATCATATCCGATAGGGCAAACTCAATTGACAACGCTGTTAGAAGGTGTTTCCCAGATGCTTTTCATGGACTTTGTGGTGTTCATTTGTATAGAAATCTAAAATCAGGTCTGCTGGTATAAAAAAGCACAAATGGACATACTGGAAGGCTGTAAAAGCTTATCGGGAAGTGGATTTCAATAAGCATATAAATTGTTTAAGACGTGTTTTGCCTCAGTGTGCTCAAACACTAGAAGATGTCGGTTTGAAAGATGGTCAAGAGTACATCAACTTGGAGCAAGATATGGTTTCATGACGTCTAATAGTGCAGAATCAATCAACGCTCTAAGTCGTCATTCCCGGAATTACCCATTACTATGTTAATGGAGTTTTTTCGAGCCTCTATTCAACAGTGGTACTACAAGAAAGAAACCATGCAGGTATTATTTCTTTGAATTCGTAACTTATCATATTTATATATTTTACTAAGTATTGTTTATTTAAATTTACAGGAACATTGGAACATCGTGTTACACCATGGACTGAAAAAAGATAACGAAACGTGTTGTGAAGTCAACGTCATGGAGATTGAACCATGTTCAAACACTTTGTTTCAAGTACTGGATAAACTTAAATGGGCTAGTCGATCTAAATGCAAAGACGTGTAGTTGTATGAAATGGCAAACATCTGGTTATCCGTGTGGCCATGTTATAAAAGTTGCTCTTCATTTAAACCAAGATGATTCAGCGCATACGCTATGGATTGCTACACTACAGAAGTTTATCGACAGACTTATGCCGAGATTGTCTACCCTATTCCACAATCCTTCTGAGTGGGGACATACCAGATGACTTACAAACAGTTTTGCCACCAGCCATGGACAGAGGCTACCTGGCCGACCAAAAAGTCACGATCGTATACCGTCTAAGGGTGAAGAGAAGAAGAGATCGACTGTAGTCGGCAAGGAAAGTGGTCATACAAGGTTGACATGTGGATCACCAGTGCCATCAAAATCATCTTTCCTCTACCAAATATGGATCCTCATCAAAATCCAAAGCTCATATGGTGTGAACTTTGTATTATGTAAACGTTGTTATTCAGTTGTATTATGTAAACGTTTTAACATTTAACATTTTATGTATTAGTAAACGTTTCCATCAAAAGTCATATGCAAACGTTGTATTATGTGGATTTTATGTGTGAACTTTTACATTTTCAGTTGAATTAATGACTCAGGCCAACCATTTTGACTTAACCAACTCTTGTTATTCAGTTGTTATCACTATTAGGCATGCATTTGACTATCGCAACACGGAAAATCAATCGCAACG